>NW_019272019.1:6346743-6382283 GCF_002738345.1 Cucurbita maxima
ATTTTTTTTTTTTTTTTTTTTTTTTGTTTGAGGTGGCTCTCCTCACAAGTAAATTACACTTTTATTTTCATTTAAATTTAAATGTGAGAAAGAAAAATAATAATAATGAAATTAAAAGATCTCTACTTTATTCGTGGAGCCAGTATTTTTATTTTTTTTTATTGGAAAGAAAACAGGAGTGGACGAAGAACAAAAATAAAATTTAAAAAGAGTAATTTTTTTCTAAAAGCTAAAAAATAAATAAATGAAAATATTACAAATTGAGATTTTATTTATTTATTTATTTATTGGAGGTAGTTAGAGAATTCTGGAGAATTTATATTTGTAATTATTAGGAGATAATTATTGACTCGGTTATTACTAGAAGCAACCACAATAAATACCTTTTCTATTTGACTTACCCACTCCTAATAATTTTCAAACAAAAACAGTAGCACTATCGTTAGGTAATTAATTACTCAATAATATTTTAACAATTTACTTGTTGAAAAAGAAACTAAATAAATAAAATGAGTAAATCAACCAACATATTATTGAATGAATATTATTATCAAAGGGTATTTTTGGATTTTTACCTATCATATTTGGCTAGTAATAACCCAATCACGAATATGCATATAGTTTAATGGTAATTGATATAAACTGTTCTTGAGAATGATAAAAAGAAGCTGAGAACAAGGAGGTGAATTGTTACCGGAAACCATGTCAATAATCATTTGGAGCAGGGTATTGTGGGTTGAGCATGTTTTTGTCTTGAAATCACAATTTTGATTAAAGAAGAGACCATCCGTAAATTTGGGGAAAATTAAACACATTGTAATCAAAATTCATGAAGATCGGACTCAAAAACATTAATGAGTATCAGCCTGGCGTTCGTAGCCAACAACGTAAGTTCATACCTTGTGTTACCTAACTCTTCTTAATATGTGGTTCATATCAAATTCTCCACGTTCTTGTTCATCCATTTTAAAATCTTCAAGGAATCCTTTAATTTCTAACCTCCAAAAATCATGGAGTTCCAATTACCCTCCTCCATCATCGTGCTTCTTCATTTGTTTTTCATTACTTCCTGTTATTATCTGTGGCGAAAGTGGCAGCAGCACAAATTGGCAGACCGGAAGCAGGCGCCTTCACCGCCGGGAGCCTGGCCCATAATCGGCCACCTCCATCTTCTCCACAATGCAAAGCTCCCCCATCATGCTCTTGGAGCCATGGCCGACAAATATGGGCCCATCTTCAGTCTCCAGCTCGGCTCCCGCTCGGCTCTAGTGGTCAGCAGCTGGGAAATGGCCAAGGAAAGCATGTGCGTTAACGACGCCGCCGCCGCCTCCCGCCCTGGTGTCTCCGGCACAAAATATTTCTCTTACGACTTTGCAGCCTTCGGCTTGGCTCCTTACAGTCCTTACTGGCGCGAGATTCGTAAAGTCACTCACATGGAGCTCCTCTCTAATCCACGCGTTTACAAGGTTTTAAATATATTTTTTACTTATAAATTCATAATCGGAATTGACCTACTAATATTCTGAAACACAGGTTGCGAGCACTATGCTCGCTGAGATCAACACATCGCTGACAGAGCTGCACGAAACATGGGGTGCCCAAAAGGATGAATCGGGGCAGGTTGCTGTAGAAATGAAGCGTTGGTTTGGGGATGTGATAGTGAATATGCTTCTTAAGATCATCATCGGGAAACGATGTGTGGGTCCGAACGCCGAGGGCGGTGAAAAGGAAGCCAAAGATATCCAATTGGCAATTAGGGACTCGTTCCATTTGATGGGTCAAGGGTTGTTGCAAGACTATATTCCACTGATCGGACGGCTCGGATTTAATGGGCAGGTGCCGGTGATGGAGAATATAGCCAAACGATTCGACATGGTTCTAAGCCAATGGCTGGAAGAACACAAGCGTAGAAGATCAGCTTCTTCTGGTGAAAAAGACAGAGATTTTATGGACGCTCTCATTTCTTTACATAATGGCAAGGGGATTGAAGGTTACTACGATGGTGATACCATTACCAAGGCCACAACCCTGGTGGGTAACTAAATTTTATTATGTATTGTTATGAATCACGACCATCTGAAATTTGTCCACTTTTTTGTTTTGAATTTTGGATTTACTTATAAATTTATGTTCATTCTTTAAATTGATACGATAAATTTGTATGTGCAGAATATGATTGCAGGTGGAACTGAAAGCACGACAGTGACTCTAACATGGGCGATGTCGTTGCTACTAAACAATCCACATGTCCTGGAAAAGGCGTGGCAGGAGCTGGACGCGGTGGTCGGGAGAGAGAGGAGGGTGACGGAGGACGACATAAGCAAGCTTGTTTATTTACAAGCCATAATTAAGGAGACGATGCGATTGTACCCTGCAGGGCCTCTGTTGGGGCCTCGTGAGTTCCACAAGGACTGCGTTGTGGGTGGCTACTTTGTTCCCAAAGGCACCCAGTTGATCCCAAACATTTGGAAGATCCAAACCGACCCACGGGTTTGGTGTGAGCCGTTTGAGTTCAAGCCGGAGCGGTTTTTGACGACCCATAAGGATGTTGATTTGAAGGGGAATCATTTTGAGTTGATTCCGTTTGGGAGTGGGCGGAGAGGGTGCCCGGCAGCGGCGTTTGGGCTTCAAATGATGCATTTCACTTTGGCTGGGTTTTTACAGTGCTTTGATGTCAAAAACCCCACTAAGGACCCTATTGATATGTCGGAGAATTTCGGAATGGCCAATGAGAAGGTGGTTCCTCTCCATGTTTTGGTCACCTCACGGTTACCCTCCCATCTTCACGCTTTGAATTAATGAATCAATCATTGTGAACTTTTATTTCGAAGCTAAGCTGAAATCAAATATGTGCTAAAAGATTAGCATAAATGTGTAGTAGATGCCAATTATTGGGCATGTTAAAGGCTAAAAGATAAGTTTTATGATGCAACCGAGATGAAGACGATGCATAGTCTATCACACCAAGAAAACTAGATAAGGTTGTAAAGCTAACGTGTAAACAATACTTGAAGTGATAATAATAGCTAATAGTGTTAAAACCAAGCTTAACAAGGACAAATGGGGTTATATGTAAAACTAGATAAGGTTGTTCACTTTGGCCCTATCAGTCTCACAGTTTTAAAAAACATCTATTAAGGAGAGGTTTTTACACTCTTATAACAAATGTTTCGTTCTCATTTTCAACTAATACGAGATTTTACAAGCTAACCTCAAAAGTTAGGGTTTTATTGTGGGACTCGAGAAGGGCTTTAGAGTTGAGTCCATATATGCAAAAAAAAATATATGTTGGTAAAATTTTGTGTCAATTAGACATTAGATGGACGCTTCACACTGATGTATGGCTCCACCAACCCTAAGCTTAGGCTTTAGTGAGCTACCCCACTCATGTTATGGTATGAGTGAGTATTGTAAGACGAGTGTCTTGGGCGTCTTACTTTATAGATGGGTTTCCACGGACGGTTTCAAGTGATATTGGTTGTCAATATTGTGACGGTTCCATTGAGTTGAAAACTCTTTAATTTTCATCCAAAGCACCCACTAACTAGAGTTAAATCTCTTTAATGCTCACAACTTTAAATAAAAAAGAAGTTGAGATCAAAATTAAACTCATTAATGGGAGAATGAATAGTCTAAGGTATGGTAGGGACGATGTGTGGTGTATGATTGTGAAGTGTGTGTAGCAGATAAAAACCTGATTTTAGACCACGTGAAACACATCCTATTCATTACAATATCTATTCGACCTCGCGGTTCATTTGTATTTGATAGTGAAGCCACACCAGATACTCTCCTTCTGTGGTCTATATTTAATTGTCACTGTTGTTGCGGAACAGCTATAAAACCCCAAACCTGATTCAACTATGATCATCCTTTCACACCAATTCAATTCCACCACTAGAAGTAATGGAGTTTCCCCTTCCTTACCTAAACCCATTATCCATCATTCTTCTCTTCATTATTTCTTCTTGTTATTTGTCACGAAAGTGGGTGAAGAGGGGAGTTTGTGAGCCAAAGAAGGCCCCTTCGCCGCCGGGTGCTTGGCCCATAATTGGCCACCTCCATCTGCTCAACAGTGGGAAGCTCCCCCACCATGTTCTTGGAGCCATGGCCGACAAATATGGCCCGATTTTTCGCCTGCAGCTCGGCTCTCGCTCTGCTCTGGTCGTCAGCAATTGGGAAATGGCCAAAGAAAGCATGTGCATTAACGACGGCGCCGCTGCATCTCGCCCAGAACTCTCGGTCTCCAAGAACTTCTCTTACCACTTCGCCATGTTTGGGTTGGCTTCTTACGGCACTTACTGGCGCGATATGCGTAAAATAACCCACTTGCAACTCCTCTCCAACCCACGTGTCGATCAGGTTTTAACTCCAATATTATTTGTTTCCTCCTTTCTTTCAAAGGTTTTAAAATAGTTCTATCTTGAAAAAGTTTCCACTCTTTGCCATTGATTTGTGATCTCACACTTACTTTTTAGGAGTCCAACGTTCTCGTTGGCATATTGACTGATGTATGGCTCTATTATTATATGTAATATCTCAAATCAAATATATTGTCCGCTTTGGCCAATTTTATATAGCATTCAGCCTCAGGGTTTTAAAATACTTTTGTTAGGAAGATGTTTCCACATCCTAGTTTTGTTCTCCTCCTCAACCGACGGTAGAATTTCACAATCCCACTCCTCTTTGAGGCCAACGTCCTTACTTGCACACCGCCTCGTGTCAACCCCCTTCGGGACTCAGCCTCCTCATTGACACATTGTTCGGTGTACGGCTCTGATACCATTTGTAATGGTCCAAACTCACGGCTAGCAAGCAGATATTGTCAGCTTTTATTCATTACGTATTGTCCGCTTTTTCACACCCTTATATCAGCTTAAGAGTATGATAATTCTGGGCTACGGTAATTCTGGGCTCTACTAAATTCCCTCGTTTATATTGTGAACACAGGTTAAGAGCATGATGCTTAGTGAGATGGCCACATCAGTTACAGAGTTGCACGCAAGATGGGCTTCTGAGAAGAACCAATTGGGACACATTAAGGTGGAGATGAAGCGTTGGTTTGGCGATGTGACAGTGAATATGCTTCTTAAGGTCATCATAGGTAAACGATGCGTAGGTCCAAACGCCAAGGGAGATGAAAAAGAAGCAATAGATTTGCAAATGGCAATTAGGAAGTCTTTTCATTTGATGGGTGAAGGGTTACTGAGAGATTACATTCCTATTCTTGCAAATATGGGATTTGATAGACATGTTAAGGCAATGGAGAAAATAGCCAAACGAATCGACTCCATTCTTCAGTGTTGGCTCGAAGAACACCGCCGGAATGGAGATAAAAACCAGAGTTTGGATACTAAAGATGGAGACTTCATGGATTCTTTGCTTTCGTTATGTCGCGCCAACGAGCTTCCGAGTCACTTCGACCACGATACAATTGTCAAAGCCACAACACTGGTACACTCCTTAAACTAATTATATTATTTGAAACTTAATTTTTTTTTACTCACAGAAAGTTGTAATTCTTACCATGACTATATTTGATCGTGGGTATATAATTAAGGAATAGATCTTTATTGGTACGAAACTTTTTTTTTTAAGAGAATCAAAAGCAAAGCTACAAAAATTTATGCTAGTGGTTTCTAATAGTGACTACATCGGCCTATGCAGAACATGATTGCAGGTGGAACTGAAAGCAGCACTGTGACTCTAACATGGGCGCTGTCATTACTGGTAAACAACCCGCGAGCGCTGGAGAAGGCTTATGAAGAGCTTGACCAAGTGGTGGGAAGAGACAGGCGAGTGAAGGAGAGCGACATAACCAAGTTGGTTTATTTACAAGCCGTAGTCAAAGAGACAATGCGACTGTACCCAGCAGGGCCTCTGTTGGGTCCTCGTGAGTTCTACAAGGACTGCTTTGTGGCTGGCTATTTTGTTCCCAAAGGCACCCAATTGATCCCAAACATTTGGAAGATCCAAACCGATCCACGCGTCTGGGCAGACCCATTTGAGTTCAAGCCGGAGAGGTTTTTGACGACCCATTGCGATGTGGATTTGAAAGGGAATAATTTCGAGTTGATTCCGTTTGGGAGTGGGCGAAGAGGGTGCCCCGCAGTTGCGTTTGGGCTTCAAATGGTGCATTTCGCTTTGGCTGGCTTTTTACATTCCTTTACCGTCAAAACCCCGACGCCCCAACCGGTTGATATGGCGGAGAATTTCGGTATGGCCAATGAGAAAGTGGTTCCTCTTAATGTTTTGGTCACCCCGCGCTTACCTTCGCATCTTCACGGCCCAATAATGTAGTAGTCGCTTCCAGGCTTGTAGCCAAGTTATTTGTTTTATGGCTGTGATGTATGTGTGATGTATGTGTTCGTGGTCTAACTACAATAATCGCCAGCTATGTTTTAATCAAAAGTCTTTGTAATATTATTAATCAAATCACTTCACAGCGACCAACAATTTCCAAAACAGTAATGGAACTTTCCAACGCTGCTCTACCTGGAATCTTCGTCCTTCTTTATGCTTTCTTCACTATATTTGGCACTCATCGCAAGAGGCTACTGCCCCATCCCGGTGGTGCTCAGCCTCTTGTTGTGGCTGGTTCCTTTCTCCGATCAAGGTGAGACCTCCAATCTACTCTCTTTGAGTACTGCATCTTTGCTGGCACACTTCCTCTTATCAAGCTTTTTTGCTGTCACATCTGTCTAGTCTAATGTTTATAGTCCTCCCTTATAAAAAGGAAAAAAAAAATGTTAAAGTAATATTAGGAAATAATTATTGAGGGGAGAGTAGTTGAAACGATTTCCTAGTCATATTTTCCACTTTAAAGAAATCATTGTTGCCTCTAGCATTTAAAAGAGTATCCAATGCAGATATGACGTTGGAATGGAACCAAAGAAGTACTAATCCGGCGAAAATCAAATCCTCTTTTTAGCCGTCATGATCATGATAAATCTTTTGAAAAATGTAACTTTTGTTTATATTTTTTTCGTTCGATTTTGTGGTTTATTAGATCTAAGGTGAGGTTCGCTTTCATCAACCGAACATAATTTAAGCGAAATTCAAGATTGTTCAGTCACATATACCGCTCGTGTATACATGTTTAATCGTAACTTGATTCGCTCGAGACAACTTGGTCATCTTGACTTGTTCGGACATATCTATCTGAAACGACCCATGTGCCATTCATCTCATCAGAAAATCTCGAGCATCCATCTATTTAAATTCTCATCTAGATATTTTTAAGACCCGAATCTCGACCAAAAATGAAAAATCAAATTTTAGTTGAATTCAAGATTTTATTGAGAGTTTTAGAGACGATGAGATATAAAAGAAAAATGGTTAGGAATATAAAGGAGAATATTGTTGACTCTTAAATAGTCAGAAATTGTCACGAAACCAGTAAAATCTAAAAGTAAAGTTCTTGAATCTAGATTCTGCGAGATATACTAAGAGTTAGAATCTAAAATTTGGAAAGAAAATTGTATCGATTCAAATCAGAAATAGAAATTCTAGCGTTCGTCAAAGGGTATTATGGTTTCTTGCCATCTTTCGACTAAGATAATTATCTCAACACGTAGAAACAAATTGCACGAAAAATATTTACTTAAAAGAAGGATTGATTTCCAAATTTTATCCCGAAGCTTCTCCATCGTCATCATAGTTCTGCATTCGTACAATAATTCACCGCCTTTAGATCATATATGGACAAACACAATCAATAATATCACGCCAATACTACAACATTCCTCCATTTAATTTGTTTTTGGGGTCCGGAGAGGCATCGCCTCTTATACTCCTCAACTCTCCAAATCCTGACCACCACAAATGGAACACCTTTACGCCCTCGCCGGAATAATCTTCCCCTTTCTTTTCTTTGTCTATGTTCTCTTCACTTCGTCCCGGAGATCTGTCGCTCATCGGAAGAGGATCCCACCGGAGGCCGGTGGTGCTTGGCCGGTGATTGGCCACCTCCATCTGCTCCATGCAGGAGACCCAACTCACATAGCGTTGGCCAAAATGGCAGATGCCTATGGGCCCATGTTTACGTTAAGGTTCGGTATGAAAAAGGCCTTGGTTGTCAGCAGTTGGGAAATAGCAAAGGAGTTTCTTACTACAAACGACAGAATCTTCGCCTCTCGTCCAAAGCTTGTGGCCTCAAAGCTTCTTGCCTATGATTATGCAATGATGGGGTTCAGCCCATACACTCCACACTGGCGCCAAGTGCGCAAAATAGCCACGCTCGAGCTCCTCACTAACCACCGCCTGGAGCAGCTCCAACACATCAGAGTATTTGAGGTACAGCGGTGGATGAAAGAGCTACACAAAATGAGTATTAGAAGCAATGAAAGAGGTGATAAAGTGGCGGTGGAAATGAAGAAGTGGTTGGCAGACATAACCCTGAATACCATATTCAAGATGGTGATTGGAAAGAGATTCTCCGCCATCCAACATGGTACTGAAAACTTCCCCAAGGCGTTGATAGATTTCTTTGGATTGTTCCATATATTCGTTCCTTCGGATTCGTTTCCGTTTCTGAGTTGGTTGGACTTGGGAGGACATGAGAAGACAATGAAGAAGACAGCCAAAGTAATAGATGAGGCTTTTCATAAATTCCTCCAACAACATCGGGAGAGAAGAAACGAGGGCCAAGCGGAGACGGCGGAGCAGGACTTCATGGATGTGATGATTTCTAGAGTTGAAGAAGATGAACAACACTTCAGCTACGATGCCGATACAGTCATTAAAGCTACATGCTTGGTAAGTTCTGTCTTTTCATGTTCTTCTCAAATTTGGTATGGATCAATAAACTTTTGTTCAAATTGGTGTAGAATATGATAGTAGGCGGATTTGACACAACCGCGGTTACCATGACATGGGCTCTTTGTTTACTCCTCAATAATGAAGAAGCCCTCAAGAAGGTCCAACTTGAATTAGACGAAAAAGTTGGAAGATCAACCCAAGTAAAAGAGTCTGATGTAAAAAATCTACCATATCTCCAAGCTATTGTTAAGGAAACTCTACGGTTGTATCCTGCTGTACCGTTAATGGCCCCTCATGAATCAGTCGAGGATTGCACAGTCGCTGGCTACCACATCTGCAAAGGGACACGTCTCATAGTTAATGTTCAAAAGCTCCAAAAAGACCCACGTGTTTGGGAAGAACCTAATGAATTTTGTCCAGAAAGATTTGTAACTAGCCAAAAGAACTTTGATGTTAGAGGACTAAGTCCACAATTCATACCATTTGGAAATGGACGAAGGATGTGCCCTGCAATCTCCTTTGCGCTTCAAGTAATGCATATCACACTTGCAAACTTTCTACATGGGTTTGAAATTGAGAGGCCATCAGAAGAACTCCTCGACATGGAAGAGGGTATGGGATTGACCAGCCTTAGAAAAGCTCCACTTGAAGTTGTCTTAACTCCACGCTTACCTGCCCATATTTATGAGTCATCTCGCAATCGTATTCTGTAACGATATTAAACAGGATTGGTTAATCTTTTAATGCTTTATCATATTTCTTTGCCACCGTCTCTAGACCAATAATCAAAATTCCCACTCCACAAACAATCCATTAATGGAATCATTGCTCATTTGGTTGGTTGATACAGAGATAGATGGTTTGGCTCGTTTATGCTCTTGTTGAACATTAGCTAACACGCTTCTCAGTCAAATGGTTTGACATGTTGCAGCAACATATTATGCTTCTAAAGTTGACAACGGCACTTTTGCTTACTTTTTTAACATCCAAGTAATCACTTATAGTCTTAGAGTGGAAGCATTGGTTGAAATACTCTGTCTATCATCTATTGATCATGCCCAATCGTTATTCGTGAATCCATATAATGTGAAATTAGAAGATTTAGAATACCAAATTTCATATTCCATAATTCCAGCAACATAACACAAGATTAGTTTTGTTTGCTCCGTAATAAACCTTTGAAGATTGTTGCATAAACATAGAAATAACACCAATAAGAAATGCAATGTTAGGTCGTCCATGGGCTAAGTAAATCAATTCTCCAACCAAGCTTCTGAACCAATATAATCTTCTAATTTTTCATTAATATTCATGGGTGTGGCTGAAAGCTTACCGTTGAGCATACTGAATTTCTTCCTAATATCTTTAGCTATTTCCTTTATGAAATAAAAATTTCATCTTCAACACTCATCCTTAAAACTTAAATTTATCCGAAATATAGTTAGAAGAGATATTATGAATCGACATAAACGCAAATAATGATGAAAATCACTCTTACCTTCCTTCTTCGTACAAATTTTGCTCATTCTCACATATTAGTATCCTTATTCTTGAAAATACGCATGAATCTTGGTGCATAATATATCCGAACATTAACTAAACTAAATAATGTTTATGTATTATTAATTATTAATATCATAGAAAAAGACTGAATAGAAAGATTACTATCAATAATGATACATAATTTAAAGTTTTCAAACCAACTCTCATTATTATAATGACAATAGGAAGGAGGAAGAAGAAGAAGAAGAAAAAAAAAAAAAAAATTGTTGGGCTATTAACAACCATAAAAGTTTCCCATAAAATCAATTAAAAACAAATAATTTTTAAGATAATTGTTGATGTATGAATGCAATTTGATGAGAAGGACCACAGTACTTTTGATGGTCCATGTCGATTCAGCCTCTGCCCTAATGTGAATAAATCTGATATATAGACCCTTCCAAACTGCAAACCTCACGCCCACCACAAATGGAACTTACTCACATCTTACCTGCAACCTTCGCCCTTCTCCTCTTTCTCTATGCTCTCTTTCGTATATCTTCTCGGAGATCCGCCGCTCATCGCACCAACAAGACACTTCCACCGGAAGCCGCCGGTCGTTTGCCAGTGATCGGCCACCTCCATAAACTAAGTGCAACAGAGCCAACTCACATAACCTTGGCTAAAATGGCCGACGCCTACGGACCTATCTTTACCTTAAGATTGGGAATGAACACAGCGCTTATCGTGAGCAGCTGGGAAATAGCGCGGGAGTGCTTCACCACAAACGACACAATCTTCGCCTCCCGCCCAAAGGGTTTAGCCTCAGAGCTGCTCGGCTACAACTACACAGTGCTGTCCCTTAGCCCCTACGGTCCATACTGGCGCCATGTCCGAAAAATAGCCACGCATGAACTCCTCGCAAATCAGCGCCTGGAGCAGCTCCAGCACATCAGAATGTCCGAGGTTCGAAGTTCCATCAAGACACTATATGAGTTATGTGGGGACAGCAGAAACAAGGGGTCAGGTGGGAAAGTGAGGGTTGAGATGAGGACGTGGTTTGGGGATGTAAGTTTAAATACAATACTTAGGATGGTGGTGGGAAAGCGACTGAGCTTTGTTTTCGAAGGCAGTGGTGCGGAGCAGTACAGAGAGGCGTTCAGGGATGTTTTTGAACTGTTTGGAGCATTTGTTCCTTCAGATTCGTTTCCGTTTCTAAGTTGGTTGGATTTGGGAGGGTACAAGAAAGCCATGAACAAGACCGCCAAGGTGCTTGACCAGATGCTTACTAAATGGATCCAAGAGCATCGAGAGAAGACCAAGAATTGGGGTGAATGTGGAGTGGAGACAAAGGAGCAAGACTTCATGGATGTCATGCTTTCTCCTGTCAGCAACCACGGAGGGTTAGGTGATTTTGATGTCGACACAGTCACCAAAGCCACTTGTTTCGTAAGCATATATATGTATTTCAATCTTATTCGGAATTTTAAAAGCCTTTCCTTCCATGATTGAATTTTGAGATGGAATAATATTGTATAGGCTATGGTATTGGGCGCATATGACACTACAATGATTACTATGACATGGGCTCTTTCTCTACTCCTCAACCATCCAGAAGCACTCAGGAAGGTACAACTTGAATTAGATGAAAAAGTTGGAAGATCAAGACAAGTGAAAGAATCGGATGTCAAAAATCTATTGTATCTCCAAGCCATTATGAAGGAGACATTGCGTTTATATCCTGCGGCACCGTTACTAATCCCTCATGAATCTATAGAAGATTGTACAGTTTTAGGTTATCATATTCCAGCAAGGACACGTCTTATAGTGAATGTTCAAAAGCTGCACAAAGATTCACTTGTTTGGGAGAATCCTTGTGAATTTCGTCCAGAAAGATTCTTAACAAGCGACACAAAGTTTGACATGAGAGGACAAGATCTGCAACTAATGCCATTTGGGTGTGGTCGAAGGATGTGTCCTGGAATCTCATTTGCCCTTCAACTTATGCATCTTACTCTTGCAAGCCTACTTCATGAATTTGAAATTGATAGGCCATCTGAAGAGTTATTGGATATGGATGAGGGTTTTGGAATAACCGTTCTAAAAAAAACTCCACTTGAAGTTGTTTTACATCCACGCCTACCGAGCCAAGTCAAGGACACTAAATAAAACTACTTATAAACACGTATTGTATAGTGTGTGATTATAGTTGTAACATGTATGAAAAATAAGTTCTGAGTATAATATGATATAAATTTAGTATAATTAGATGAAAATGTTGGCAGATCAAGTGAAAGAGTCTGATCCAAGCCAAGTGAAAGAGTCTGTTATTAATCCCTCTTGAATTTGTAGAAGATTGTACAGTTTCAGATTATCATATTCTTGCAAGAACACGACTTATAATGAATGTTCAAAAACGGCAAAAAGATCCACTTGTTTGGGAGGATCCTTGTGAATTTCGTCTAAAGTTCTAGAGAGAGAGGGAGGAGAACATTCTTGACTCTCAAATCGTTCAAAACCATCAAGTAACGAAGAAAATTCGTAGGTAAGTTCTTGAACGGTTGTTTTTGGATTTTCTTCTGTTAGAAATATTAAGAGTAAGATTCTGAAATTTGAGTGTTAATCTTGAGAGGATTACACTCATAATCTATGAAGGAAGTCTTGATCGATTCAGATCGGAAATAGGAGTTTCAGCTTTCACCAAAGGATAAAAGTATCGATGATCTTGCCAACTTTAGACTAAGTTTTTATGTCTGTAGTTAGAAATAAATTACAAGAAAAATAGAAAATAATCCGTTTTCGGAGAGGAAGAAGACGAACGGCGGAGGGACGCGTGTCAGGAAAGGAGAGGGCCGCGCGTCGCCGGTAAGATGGGACACGTGTCAGGCGCGGAATGGCTTCGGAATTTACGAAAAATACTGCGTTAGATAGGGTTTGAAGACCGGCGCCCGCTATCAGATCCGTGAACCCGCGCGCGACCCGAACCCGCATCTACCACGCGTCAGCGTGGAAAAATTCGTAGGAACCCGCGTGCGTCCAGATTCGAACACACACCCTGCCTCTCAGTGGACCAGTCAGCCCTCGCCACGTGGGACACCCCTCCGTCGCATGGGCGCGTGAACTAGCGCGTGAGATCTATTTTTATTTCCCGATTTGACTCCCGTTCGACTATTTTTCATCCCGGTTTTGATACTGATCTAAGTCTAACTTGAATTAGAACTTATCAAGAAAATTCCAGAATTTTTGGAACCTTTTCCGGCAAATAATAAGAGCTTGGGAAGACACGCGTCAACCATGTAAGTAACCATTTGGATTCCCACAAACAGTACTTGTAGGAACCACTAGGAACAAGCATGCATGCTACCACCCATTAATCATGGAAACTGCGAAAATGAAATGATTAAGAAAACCTAGATATGAAATGTTCATTCAATCTGTTTGATCGAGATTCTGATAAAGTATGTATGCATGAGGAGGATGGGAAACTTGTGAAATCTACACTTCGGGTAAAGATGGACGTTATCTTCCCGTTGAGCATGTTTGTTAACATTGCATGAATTGTTGTGTGTTAACTCTTATACATAATGAGTGCTTGTGTTATCTTTCTTGATGAGCAGGAAGAAATTATGAGCTTAGATTAGGGTGCTTGTGACGAAGTAGGTTATATGAGACTCTAGATTGGGGGACCTCTAGAATACTATTCAATTAAACCCACAAAATGATTACCTGCGGATCCAGAGCTCAGAATTCCAAACCCGATAGGTTTGTGAGACCAGGCACGAGAATCCTAGAGATACATGAATCCAAGTCTAAGCCACCAAGTTTCACCCTAGAAAGAATAATAGGTCACCCCGGTAACTGTAGGTAGTCTGCTAGAGTTGAGCAGTGTAGATAGCGTCTTCAGAACCTCCACTTCCCTCTCTCTTCCAATACCGTATCGTCGAGACAAAGCTCCGGTACGGTGATCGTTGAGCTTCGCAAATCCGAATAGGGAAGCATGACAGGTGCCCAGACCTAGTGGTGATAGTTAAGGGGTCCTCTGAAAAGTTGGAACATCAAAACAAGTGAAAGAGTTTGATGTAAATAATCTACCCTATCTCCAAGGGAACTCTACGGTTGTATCCGACTCTACCGTTAATAGGCCCTCATAAAGCAGTAGAGGATTGCACAATTGCAGGCTACCATATCTCCAAAGAGACACATCTCATAGTTAATGTTCAAAAGCTAGGCTACCATATCTCCAAAGAGACACATCTCATAGTTAATGTTCAAAAGCTGCAAAGAGACCCATTTGTTTGGAAGGAACCTAGTGAATTTTGTTCCCAAAGATTTGTGGCAAGTCAAAAGGACTTTGATGGACAAAGTCCATAATTCATACCATTTCTAAATGGTAGAAGATGTGCCCAGAAATCTCATTCGCCCTTCAAATAATGCATCTCATGCTTGCAAACTTGCTACATGGGTTGAAGAACCGCTCGACATGGAAGAGAGTACGGGATTGACCAATCTTAAAAAAAACTCCACTTGAAGTTGTCTTAACTCCATGCCTACCTATCCATATTTATGAGTTGTATTCGACTAGGAGTTGTTAATCTTAGTATAACTTCTCCGTTTTATAAAACCTTAGTAACACAACTTCTCTTTCAATAAAGCTTAAGTGAGTATATCTCTTGGTTGTTCAATGGCGGTATTAAGTACTTCAACATAATTTCTTCAGAGACAACAAAGGCACGCATATAATCATGTTATAATAATGTTTTGATCAATGACAGATAATTGGTTTGTTATCACAACATATGTTTGTTGCTCTTTTTGTTTTTGTTAAAGATTAGTTAACATTCTTCTGGACACGTTACAACAACATATTTCTGAAGTTGATAGTGTTGGAGGGAATGAACTCTTCGTCCATATAGCGGAAGCATTGAAAACTGTTTTTATTTTACTAAGAATTAAAAGAAAGCAATAGATACGAGGGTAAGAAAGTAGAAACCTTAGTTGGCAAGACTCCTTTGAAGTACTCTAGCGTATAAGTTTTTTCACATTCACAAGATTTTTCTTGCTATGACGCCATAATGGAACTTTGATGTCGGATTGTGTGTGTTAAGTAAACAATCCGCCAACCAAGCTTCTGAACCTTCTAATATATGTCATTTCTACTCCTTCATGTTGTAATTTCTCATTAATATTATGGGTGCCGGGTTACAATTGAGCATACTAAATTTAATCATAAATTCATTTTCAATAATTTGATATATTTATAGACGAAGAAAATAGTGACATCTCAAATTTATTCATCCTTAAAACTTAAATTTATCCAAACACAGTTAGAAGAGATATTATGAATGATATCGTCGACATAAAGGTCGATAATGATGAAAATCACTCTTACCTTTCTTCTTCGTACAAATTTTGCTCATTCTCATGCATTATGTATCATTGTTCTTGAAAATACTCGTGAATCTTGCTTTATTGCTTCATAATATGTCCCGAAATAACTAAGAAATTATTGTACATTAACTAAACTAATTAATGTTTATGTATTATTAATCATTAATGTCATAGTAAAAGAGTGAATAGATTGAAAAAGATTAGTATCAATAATGATCCAAATGCAAAGTTTTCAAACCATCATTATTATAATGACAACAGAAAAAGAAAAAAAGAAGATTGTTGGGCTATTCACAGCCATAAAAGTTCCCCATAAAATCAATTAAAAGTAATAATTTGTGATTAATATATATAAACAATAATTGGGAAAATTATTGTTGATGTAACAATGTAATAGGATCAAAATGACCACACTACTATTAATATCCCATGTCCATTGAGGCTGCCCAAATAACAATAGATCTGATATACATCCTCCAAACTAGAATACCCACGCCCACCACAAATGGAAATTACTCACATCTTACCTGCAATCTTCGCCCTTCTCCTCCTTCTCTATGCTCTCTTTCGTATAGCTTCTCCGAGATCCGCCGCTAACCGCACCAACAAGACACTTCCACCTGAAGCCGCCGGTCGTTTGCCACTGATCGGCCACCTCCATAAACTAAGTGCAACAGAGCCAACTCACATAACCTTGGCCAAAATGGCCGACGTCTACGGACCTATCTTTACCTTAAGATTGGGCATGAACACAGCCCTTGTCGTGAGCAGTTGGGAAATAGCGCGAGAGTGCTTCACCACAAACGACACAATTTTCGCATCCCGCCCAAAGGGTTTAGCCCCAGAGCTGCTCGGCTACAACAGCGCAATGATGGCGATTAGCCCATACGGTCCATACTGGCGCCATGTGCGCAAACTAGCCACGCTTGAACTCTTGACAAACCATCGCCTCGAGCAGCTCCAACACATTAGAATATCCGAGGTTCAAAGTTCGATCAAGAAACTGTATGAGTTATGCGCCGACAGCACAAGTAAGGGATCAGGTGGGAAAGTGAGGGTTGAGATGAGGAAGTGGTTTGGGGATGTAAGTCTGAATACAATATTTAGGATGGTGGTGGGAAAGCGATTCAGCGCTGTTTTCGAAGGCAGTGGTGGGGAGCAGTACCGACGAGCATTGAGGGATGTTTTTGAACTGTTTGGGGCATTTGTTCCTTCAGATTCGTTCCCATGTCTAAGTTGGTTGGATGTGGGAGGGTATAAGAGGGCCATGAACAAGACCGCCAAGGTGCTTGACGAAATGCTTAGTAAATGGATCGAAGAACATCGAGAGAAGAAGAAGAATTGGGGTGAAGGTGGAGTGGACACAAAGGAGCAAGATTTCATGGATGTCATGCTTTCTGCTGTCGGCGACGACGGAGGGTTATGTGGTTTTGATGCGGATACAGTCACCAAAGCCACTTGTTTTGTAAGCATATATTTACATTTCAATTTTATTCGGATTCAATTCTTATTTTCTCCTTAGTTGAGATGGAATAATAAAATAAATTATGATATGATGTAGGCCATCATATTGGGTGCATCCGACACTACAATAATTACTATGACATGGGCTCTTTCTCTACTCCTCAACCATCCAGAAGCACTCAGGAAGGTACAACTTGAATTAGATGAAAAAGTTGGAAGATCAAGACAAGTGAAAGAATCGGATGTCAAAAATCTATTGTATCTCCAAGCCATTATGAAGGAGACATTGCGTTTATATCCTGCCGCGCCGTTACTAATCCCTCATGAATCTGTAGAAGATTGTACAGTTTTAGGTTATCATATTCCAGCAAGGACACGTCTTATAGTGAATGTTCAAAAGCTGCACAAAGATCCACTTATTTGGGAGAATCCTTGTGAATTTCGTCCAGAAAGATTCTTAACAAGCGACACAAAGTTTGACATGAGAGGACAAAATCAGCAACTAATGCCATTTGGAAGTGGTCGAAGAATGTGTCCTGGAATCCTGTNTGTCCATTGAGGCTGCCCAAATAACAATAGATCTGATATACATCCTCCAAACTAGAATACCCACGCCCACCACAAATGGAAATTACTCACATCTTACCTGCAATCTTCGCCCTTCTCCTCCTTCTCTATGCTCTCTTTCGTATAGCTTCTCCGAGATCCGCCGCTTGCAATCTTCGCCCTTCTCCTCCTTCTCTATGCTCTCTTTCGTATAGCTTCTCCGAGATCCGCCGCTAACCGCACCAACAAGACACTTCCACCTGAAGCCGCCGGTCGTTTGCCACTGATCGGCCACCTCCATAAACTAAGTGCAACAGAGCCAACTCACATAACCTTGGCCAAAATGGCCGACGTCTACGGACCTATCTTTACCTTAAGATTGGGCATGAACACAGCCCTTGTCGTGAGCAGTTGGGAAATAGCGCGAGAGTGCTTCACCACAAACGACACAATTTTCGCATCCCGCCCAAAGGGTTTAGCCCCAGAGCTGCTCGGCTACAACAGCGCAATGATGGCGATTAGCCCATACGGTCCATACTGGCGCCATGTGCGCAAACTAGCCACGCTTGAACTCTTGACAAACCATCGCCTCGAGCAGCTCCAACACATTAGAATATCCGAGGTTCAAAGTTCGATCAAGAAACTGTATGAGTTATGCGCCGACAGCACAAGTAAGGGATCAGGTGGGAAAGTGAGGGTTGAGATGAGGAAGTGGTTTGGGGATGTAAGTCTGAATACAATATTTAGGATGGTGGTGGGAAAGCGATTCAGCGCTGTTTTCGAAGGCAGTGGTGGGGAGCAGTACCGACGAGCATTGAGGGATGTTTTTGAACTGTTTGGGGCATTTGTTCCTTCAGATTCGTTCCCATGTCTAAGTTGGTTGGATGTGGGAGGGTATAAGAGGGCCATGAACAAGACCGCCAAGGTGCTTGACGAAATGCTTAGTAAATGGATCGAAGAACATCGAGAGAAGAAGAAGAATTGGGGTGAAGGTGGAGTGGACACAAAGGAGCAAGATTTCATGGATGTCATGCTTTCTGCTGTCGGCGACGACGGAGGGTTATGTGGTTTTGATGCGGATACAGTCACCAAAGCCACTTGTTTTGTAAGCATATATTTACATTTCAATTTTATTCGGATTCAATTCTTATTTTCTCCTTAGTTGAGATGGAATAATAAAATAAATTATGATATGATGTAGGCCATCATATTGGGTGCATCCGACACTACAATAATTACTATGACATGGGCTCTTTCTCTACTCCTCAACCATCCAGAAGCACTCAGGAAGGTACAACTTGAATTAGATGAAAAAGTTGGAAGATCAAGACAAGTGAAAGAATCCGATGTCAAAAATCTATTGTATCTCCAAGCCATTATGAAGGAGACATTGCGTTTATATCCTGCCGCGCCGTTACTAATCCCTCATGAATCTGTAGAAGATTGTACAGTTTTAGGTTATCATATTCCAGCAAGGACACGTCTTATAGTGAATGTTCAAAAGCTGCACAAAGATCCACTTATTTGGGAGAATCCTTGTGAATTTCGTCCAGAAAGATTCTTAACAAGCGACACAAAGTTTGACATGAGAGGACAAAATCAGCAACTAATGCCATTTGGAAGTGGTCGAAGAATGTGTCCTGGAATCCTGTTTGCCCTTCGATTTATGCATTTTATCCTTGCAAATCTACTTCAGAAATTTGAAATTGAGAGGCCATCCGAAAAATTACTTGACATGGAAGAGGGTTTTGGATCAACTGTCTCAAGAAAAACTCCACTTGAAGTTGTTTTAAGTCCTCGCCTAACAAATCAAGTTTATGAATGATTTTGAAATCGTGGCAATAAACGAAACTATAAGTAAAGGTATAGTAAAGAGGGGCTATTGTTGTGACATAAATTTAGTATGATTATAATATAATTACTTTATTTTATGTTTTTGCAGTGAAAAATTACAAAAATCAAATCAATTTGTATGTATGCCGGAGACCCAACTTGGCCGGTGATTGATCACCTCCACCTGTTAAATGCAGGAGACCCAACTTGTAGATAAAGTTAGCCAAAATGGCATACGTGTTCTTTCTTTCCACCTCTCTTTTTACCATTTTTGTTATGCATGAAACTCCACCTTTAAGAGAAATGTAGTCTCCCTCACTCAAATTTAAACCATAAAGCAAACCATAAACCAACAACATTATGTCTATGACCAGAAGTATCGAAGGTCGAACCACCAATCTTGATACCCACTCAATGAACCAAAGTCGGTCATATCGAATGTCGAACCACCAATTTTGATACCCACTCAATGAACCAAAGTCAATCCATTATAGGGATCAACATCAACTCTTACCATTAATTAGAAGAGAAGGAATGCCACAAGTCAAGTTAACATTGCTTTTTGGACTATAATTCTTTTTTGGTACCTAAAATATCTATCATCAGAAATTTGAATCTATTGTTTGTAATGTTACGATCTTGATTTTATAGAAATTTGTTGGTTGAGGAGGGTGTCAAATTATTAATTAAACTTAATACTCACCGTTTTGTGTGGATACTGCATTTTTTTAATTTAAGAAAAGATTAATAGTCATTAATTAATACTTTGAAAGATGAAACCTATATTTTTGAAGTATGAGTATTAATAAAGAAGAGTTGAAGTTGATGTTTTTGAAATTTCTAAAATTATGTATACTAATAACAAATAATTTTCATAAAACTAAAATTTTGAAGTTAGAAGATTTTTATTATTCATTTACGACCACTTCAATCCAATAAATCTGTTATAAATCCTTCCCAGACTTGCCTTCCAAACTGCAAAAATCACTCCAACCACAAATGGAACTTACTCACACCTTAGCTACAACCTTCGCCCTTCTCCTTTTTCTCTATGCACTCTTTCGTATTACATCTCAGAGACCCCGCGCCCATCCTACCAACAACACACTTCCACCTGAAGCCGCCCGTGTTTTTGTAGAAGCTAATAATAGAAAAAGTAGTAATTTGAATTTAGTCACTACGTCAGATAGCCCAAAGTCTCGATCGTTAGCTCTCGGTCTTCCAGTTAAAAAACAACGTCGATGAAGACGTGTGGGTGCACTATTACGCGGTGGGGATTGTAACTTTCCATGAATTTCCCATTTCTCACTCAACGATGGAACTTTGCTTATTTCTTTTTTTAAGGATTGACGAATCAAATGATATTTTTGTTCCAATTTTTGCCTCTTCTTCTCCCTCTGAATTAAACTTTTCCTTGCCATAATGATTCCATTCCTAGTAGTATCAATGATACAAGTCAGATCCTAGATGTAGAAATATAAGAAAGAAGATCCCCTAGGAAGTGAAAGCAATTTCATCCACAAGGAAGCAATGAAATCCCCTCCTATAAAATGACCTCCCTTTCCATCATTCAAATTACTCCTCCTCTCAATCTCACTTCAAATTTTTTTGTCACCAACAACTGGTATTAGAGCGATAGAATGGCA
Organism: Cucurbita maxima; assembly: GCF_002738345.1. NCBI lineage: Eukaryota > Viridiplantae > Streptophyta > Magnoliopsida > Cucurbitales > Cucurbitaceae > Cucurbita > Cucurbita maxima. Next base: position 6,367,863 of record NW_019272019.1, read on the forward strand.
ACAGAAAAATAAGTTGAGAGCTACGTGAATGGAAAATTTTCTCAGATCAAATGAGTTTTTTGATATGGTGGAGACGGATTATGAAGAGCCAAATGAAGGCGAGGTATTCTCAGCTGGTCAACAGCAACTGTTGGCAGTATCGAAGTTGAAGGACCTGAAGGTCAAGAACTATTTATTTCAGTCCATTGATAGGACTATCTTGAAAACAATGCTTCAAAAGAAGACATCCATGGAAGTTTGGGATTCTATGAGGAGAAAGTATCAAGGCTCAACGAGAGAAAAGCGTGCTCAACTTCAAGCTGTTAGAAGAGACTTTGAAATTCTCCAAATGCAAGAAGCTACTACAAATTTGGGAATTGAAATACCTGATTTTATACAGGTCGAGTGGGCCTTACAGTTTGCTTGCTATCCGGATCAAGGATAATAAATAAAATGGAAACAAGGTTATGAGTCTTGCAAGTAAAATGAGGATGCATGGTGATTCAATCACGGATGTTACGGTTGTAGAAAAGATTTTGCGATCACTAACTCCAAAGTTCGATTACATTGTATGTTCTATCGAAGAAGCAAACAATGTCGAAGAGATGCAAATAGATGAACTCCAAAGCTCCCTGTTAGTACATGAATAGAGACTCAATCATACAAGTGCAATAGAGGAGATGGCAGCCTTAAAGATATTCACACCAGGTGAAACCTCAAGCCCTAGAGGTAGAGGGCAAAGAAGAGGTAGAGGTCGTGGGAGAGGCAGTCGAGAAAGAAGTGAGATGTTGGCAGGTCAGCAGATCTAGTCAGAAACGATTATGACAACAAAGGCAAGAGACACTTTGACAAGTCTAAGGTGGAATGCTACAAATGTGGACCCCTTGGACATTACAAAAATGAATGCTATATCAGGCGCCAAAAGAAGAAAAGAGATCAATCCAATTTTGTGAAGAGGAGAAAAGAAACATTGTTAATGTCATTCCATGCTATGAAGGTTGCAGATCAAGGTGTATGGGTCGTAGACTCTAGATGCAACAACCATATGACAGGTTGTAAGGAATTCTTCTGGATGAAAATTTTCATACTACGGTTTCTCTTGGCAACAATTCAACTATCCAAGTGATGGGGAAATGAACTCTAGATATCACGACTAGAAATGGCTTTGTAGAGTCTATTTCTAATGTATTCTACATTCCTGATCTGAAGATCAACTTACTTAGCATTGGTCCCTTACAAGAAAAGGGGTATGTGATCACATTCCAAAATGTTGAACGTGAGATTTATGACTCCAAAAGAGGATCGATTGCTAAGATGAAGATGACCACCAACCGTCTATATCTGTTGACATTAAATATCGTCGCCAAAAGTTTGATGGTGAAGAAAAAAGATACCACCTAGCTTTGACATTTTAGGTATGGTCATCTACACTTCAAAGGATTAGAGACGTTGTATTCAAAGAAGATGGTAACTGGGTTGCCAGATATTACTCCTCCAACAGAAATTTGAGAGAGTTGTGTAGTAGCAAAACATGAAAGAAATTCTTTTCCATCTAGAAAATCAAGAATAGCTTAAACGATTTTGGAGTTGATTCATTGAGACATATGTGGTCCCATCTCTCCAGCATCAAATCACATGACCCTCATCGATAATTTTAGTCGAAAAACATGGACTTATTTCTTGCACGCCAAATCAGAAGCCTTTGATTGTTTCAAAAATTTTTGTGAAGACGGAAACGGGAAAAAGAGTCAAGGCTTTAAGAACTGACAGAGGTGGAGAGTTATGCTCGAACGGGTTTATTAAATTTTGTGAAGAAAAGGGCATAAGGAGGCAGTTAACAACAACATATACACCACAACAAAATGGTGTGGCCGAAAGGAAAAACAGAATCATTCTCAACATGGTTTGAAGTTTACTAAATAAAGGAGAAGTCCCGAAGGAATTATGGCCAGAAGCTGCCGTGTGGTCCGTTCACATTCTAAACCGGAGCCCTACCTTTTTTTGTTAGAGATATGACTCCACAAGAAGCATAGAGCGGAAGAAAACCTGCAGTAGACCACTTTAGAATCTTTGGGTGCATAGCATATGCACACGTTCATGATGAGAAAAGGAAGAAGCTTGAGGACAAGAGTTTGAAGTGTAGATCTTGAAGAAAAGATCACCGTGAATCAGCAAATTCTTATAGATCTTGAAGAACAAACTGAAGCCCTTATTCAGCCTCACTATGAGCATGGAGAGAGCTCATCACAATCTCAATAAGAAGAACGAGTAGAAGAAGATCATGATCATAATCAAAGAAATTCAAGAACAAGAAAGAGACCAAATTGGATGATTGATTATGAGATGGACTATGAATGATAGTGATTATTTTGCATTCTTTATGGAAAGTGATACAATTGTCTAAGAAGAAGCGACAAAGGAGAAGAAATGGAAGGAAGCTATGAACAGTTAAATTAAATACGTATTTTTAAATATTTCATGTCAATAATGATAAACCGCTCGAGATCAATTTCTTTATTTTATATATTACCAAACGTTTATTTTATGTATTAAATATCATACTAAAAAAACAAAATAGAATGAAAAAGATTACCATCAATAATGATCCATGATGTAAAGTTTTCCAAATAACTCTCATTATTGTAACGACAAAAGAAAAAAAAAAGATTGTCGGGCTATTAAACAACCATAAAAATTTCCCATAAAATAAAATAAAGGTAACAATTTGTGGTTAATATATATAATAATAATTGGTAACATTATTGTTGATGTAACAATGTAATAGGATCAAAATGACCACACTACTATTAATATCCCATGTCCATTGAGGCTGCCCAAATAACAATAGATCTGATATACATCCTCCAAACTAGAATACCCACGCCCACCACAAATGGAAATTACTCACATCTTACCTGCAATCTTCGCCCTTCTCCTCCTTCTCTATGCTCTCTTTCGTATAGCTTCTCCGAGATCCGCCGCTCACCTCACCAACAAGACACTTCCACCTGAAGCCGCCGGTCGTTTGCCACTGATCGGCCACCTCCATAAACTAAGTGCAACAGAGCCAACTCACATAACATTAGCCAAAATGGCCGACGCCTACGGACCTATTTTTACCTTAAGATTGGGCATGAACACAGCCCTTGTCGTGAGCAGTTGGGAAATAGCGCGAGAGTGTTTCACCACAAACGACAGAATTTTCGCTTCCCGCTCAAAAGTTGTTGCCTCAGAGCTGCTCGGCTACAACTACGCAGCCTTGGGAATTAGCCCCTACGGTCCATACTGGCGCAAAGTGCGCAAACTAGCCACGCTTGAACTGTTGACGAACCATCGCCTCGAGCAGCTCCAACACATTAGAATATGTGAGGTTCAAAATTCGATCAAGAAATTGTATGAGTTATGTGCCGACAGCAGAAATAAAGGGTCCGGTGGGAAAGTGAGGGTTGAGATGAGGACGTGGTTTGGGGATGTAAGTTTGAATACAATATTTAGGATGGTGGTCGGAAACCGATTCAGCGCTGTTTTCGAAGGCAGTGGTGCGGAGCAGTACAGAGAGGCGTTGAGGGCTTTTTTTGAACTGTTTGGGGCATTTGTTCCTTCAGATTCGTTTTCGTGCCTAAGTTGGTTGGATTTGGGAGGGCATAAGAAGGCCATGAATAAGACGGCTAAGGTGCTTGATGAGATGCTTAGTAAATGGATCAAAGAGCATCGAGAGAAGAAGAAGAATTGGGGTGAAGGTGGAGTGGAAACAGAGGAGCAAGACTTCATGGATGCCATGCTTTCTGCTGTCGACGACGACGGAGGGTTATGTGGTTTTGATGCTGATACAATCACCAAAGCTACTTGTTTGGTAAGCCTATGTATTCAAAACCCATTCCTTACATGAACCAACTCTTACTAAATAACAAATTAAATTATGATATTGTGTAGTCGATGATGTTGGGTGGATACACTACTATGATTGCTACGACATGGGCTCTTTCCCTACTCCTCAACAATCAAGAAACACTTAAGAAGGCCCAACTTGAATTAGATGAAAAAGTTGGAACATCAAGACAAGTAAAAGAGGCCGACTTAAAAAATCTGATATATTTCCAAGCCATTGTGAAGGAGACATTGCGTTTATATCCTGCCGCGCCGCTTTTAATCCCTCATGAATCTATAGAAGATTGTATGGTTTCAGGCTATCATATTCCTGCAAGGACACGCCTTTTAGTGAATGTTCAAAAACTGCAAAAAGACCCACTTGTTTGGGAGGATCCGTGTGAATTTCGTCCAGAAAGATTCTTAACCAACGACACAAAGTTTGATATGCAAGGACAAAATATGCAACTAATGCCATTTGGAAAGGGTAGGCGGATGTGTCCTGGAATGTCATTTGCCCTTCAACTTGTGCATCTTACTCTTGCAAGTCTACTTCATGAATTTGAAATTGATAGACTATCTGAAGAATTATTGGACATGGAAGAGGGTTTTGGATTTATTATTTTTAGAAAAACTCCGCTTGAAATTGTTTTAAGTCCTGTCTGTCGAATAAAGTTCATGATTAATTTTAAAATTAAGTCGGGAACAATAAATAAAAATATTGTATAGTGTTCGTTATTGGTGTGACAATTATTAATAAATAAAAATATTGTACAATGTTATTGTTATTGGTGTGACAATTATTAACATAAATTTAGTGTTAATCAATAAAATTTACTTTTTTGTAAGAAAATTTTAGTACTGTAATCTCAATTATTGTCAAAGTAGGTGACGAATTCCACTAAAATATAATCCTTTAAATAAATAATTATCTAAGCCTAATAAAGTAGATATCACTGTCCTTTTTAACGTTTCTTTTATGTTACAAGCTTTATAAAAGTAAGGATTATATTATTGGTAAGAGTTTGTACATTTACGAAATCACTCCATAAACTTTAGGAAAAAATATTATAAAATAAATAAAAATGGGTAACTATCAAAGATATTTAGTACTAAATTATAGTTTACCATACATATCATATTTAATATTTTATTATAAGTAAATATCTAGAGGTATTTAGATTAATCAAACCTCTCAAACATTTAAATGAGATAATATTTAGTATTAAATTATAGTTACTGGATTTTTCTCATATCCCACTTTGACCCCGCACCGAGTGATTTGACCCCACAAGGACGACTAACGTGTTTTCGGGTTCAAATTTGATGGCCTTTATTTTAAATTTTTCTCTTCCCACTCCACGTTAGTGTAGAGAAATTCCATATTAATCCAATTTCAAAATATATGAACCCAGCTCACAAAAAGAAGAAAAGGCAACGAGATGCTCTTGGTTAATATTTCACCTTAAAGAAAATAAAATTATTATTATTTTTAAATTTTTAAAATTTTGCAACTAAAGGCGTGATGAAAATTTGCTACAATAAAAAATGTCATCTTTAACTTTTTTTTTTCTTTCTTTTTCCCTTTACATTCAATTCATTTTCCCTCCCTCCCCCTAAATTCATGACATTAATCAGTTTGAGCTATGAGAATACTAACAATGTTGATTTAGAATTTAAACATCGCTCCAACTTTGTCTATGTCCATATCTAATGGAGAGGCCCATTGAATTTGCTGATTACTGCTGGTCACATGATTCTTCTTTTTACTACTAATAACACAGCCAATGATATCTCCCAAATCCCAATTTTTGTGGACAAGACTTGGTGTCCCTTTTTTGTATATAATATTTTGTGGGGTTTGAACTTCCAAGCTATGAACTGAATCTGAATCCTTCGATCGACAGCAACGATGGCATTGAGTTTCGATTCCCGATAAAGTTCAATGGCTGGGGAACTCTTTAATTCATTTGGCAATTATGGCATGAATTGGTTCCCAAAGTCCAAAGCAAAGTGCAGAAAAGAAGAAAAAAAAAAAGAACATTTGGTATGTTTTAATTTTGGATTGAATGAAGAAGCATCGGAGACGGTGAAAAAGAAGGCTGAATTGGGTGGCACCAAAGGCGAAGGCGGTCCCCATGGACCCATTGTGATGGGCTATAGGGCCACCGTCGAAGGCCGACCAGCAGAGCATCTCAGTCTCTCTCGCCTCGCCAGCGGCGCCAGACATGGCCACATCTTTGACGATTTGCCTCACTTTTCACTCCCTCTTCAAGTTTTCAAATTTGTCCAACACTTTTCTTTATCCCTTCAACTCTTTTCATTTCCTTTCCTTTTTCTCTTTTTCTTTCTCCTTTAATTTCAAATTCATTCACTAATTTAATTATTTTCTCATTTTTATTATTTCACGTTAAAAGCAGAGAAAATAATAAAATTGTTAAAATTTCTACTCTAAATTTTCAATTTTATCAAATTAATTCCCACGTTATAATTTTAACCTTCAATAAACATTTGTTCTAAAGATTGCTAGAAATAATTATAAAACAGCATAAATTCGAAAAAAATTCAAAGAAAAAGGACGTTAAAACTAAATTTTGTTTTTTTTTTAATTTATTTATTACTCTTTGCACTTACCCAACTTAATTTTGCTTAAAGGTTGATTTTATTAAAATTGGTGAGTTTGTGGATTTTATTAACAAAAATTAATTAACGTGTTAAAATTTTGGAGTAATAATTGATACGATATATATAATTTAAAATCCCTATTTAAAGAGATTCAATGGCTGCAGAGCCGGATCGCCAAAACGTCCAAAAGCCCGCGAGTCAATTTGCTTACTGTTCTTCGCTAATTGCTACCGCGCACACATCCAAAACTCTTCATCTCTCTCTGTCTCTCTGTCCCTCTTCTTTCTCTTGCAATTAATCAACGGCGGCGATCAATTTTCCGATCAGCAACTCCGTCCTCTGTTTCGCGCTGGCATTTGCAAACAATACGACGCCGTCTCTTCCGTAATTCCCCATCAATGCGTTTCCACTCTTTCACTTGATCGCACTGGTTTTGAAGTTAGCTGCGTGGAGCAACTGCAGCCAATTGTTCCAGCACTTTCTATCACGTAGGTATACACCTTTGTTCCATCTCTCTCGTCATTCTTTTCTCATTCCCGAGATTCATATGTTCAGTACTCCACTACTTGTTTTCTCATTGCGTTGACGGAATCAAATGATCATATAACAAATTAATATAGAAATAGTTGACGGAAGAGTTCATCCAGTGCTTTCGTACATATTTGAGTTTTGAATTGACGACAGAATTGTATTTCAGCACAGATAGAATTTATCAGTATGGAGTTCATCCGTAATTTAGGTACCAAAATGAGAAAATATCACAAGTTTCCATTTGATTGACTAATTTTTGCGTAGCGTTGAATTGCCGAATTTGCCCTTACTTGTAGTCGGTTGAGGATCATCGTCACAACCACCGCATGACGTTGCTGTTTGTCGACATATCTAAACACAAATCCATTTTCATACGCTCGTTCTGCCCCTCATGTTCTCAAAAGCCTTCACGTTTAGTAAGGACATTCGGAACTTGGCGTCTGAAATGTTCCCGGGCCAAGTCGAAGCCGCTTTGAAGGAGGCTCCCGGTGCCAAAACCGCGCCGGATAAGGTTATCGTCGCCATCAAGGCTGAGAGAGTGATTTCCAAAACTGCACTGGCTTGGGCTCTTACCCATGTGGTCCGTCCCGGTGACTGTATAACCCTGCTCGCTGTCTTCTCCGTCGAGAAAACTGGTAATTCTGTAATTCCTTGCAATTAGTTTTTATCTGGGTTGATTACAAAATTGCCGTGTTGGATTGAATTTAACTTGATTAAGGCGTGTGATTGTATGTTCAGGCAGAAGGTTCTGGAATTTTCACAGATGGAGTGGGGATTGTGCGAATGCTGTTCAGGAGAATCTGCCGGATCGGGTACATGAGATCTCCGAGTCATGTTCACAGATGGTGCTTCATTTCCACAATCAAGTTGAGGTGTTCTGTCTTTTCTTAAAAAACTTTTTTACTGTCATTGACTCTTTGCGCCCTTTAAACGTCGTCGTTTTAAGTGCATTTTTCACGCTGTCACTTCTTAGCTAGTTGTCATTGTCTGGGTAGCGAACAAAAAAGAAGAAACTTTTCTGATTTACCTTGTGGCTTGATGATTGTGCCATTGAATTTAGAAGATTCCAGGAGGTGGAAGCGAGTCTGCATTTGTTTTAAGGGAAACACTAATTAGGTTCATGATTGAAGGGCCAGGTTGGAAGACATGTGTTTTTGGGACCATTGGACCTCTTGAAGAAGACAGTGGGAGAAAGGTTTCTTTTACCTTTTCCCATTTCTTTGCAGCTTCTTCAATGGGGTTAAATTTTTGCTACTTGTTTTAGTAACGTGGACCAAAGCTTAAAATAAGCCAGTATGTTCCCTTGCTGTCTTACAGAGTTTGGTAATATCACTGAGCTTCGGATCTGTGTAATTGAGCGTCCCTTGATGACTACATTGTATAGGGTAGGATGATGATTATGATGAATTATGATGAATGCCAGTAGGAAGACCAATCATCCATCAGTGTTTTATACCAAGCACGCCCGTGTAATAATTGTCCACTAAAACAAGTGATCGTGGTACTTACTATGTGTCCCCCATTGGTTTTCAGGTTAAAGTGAGAGTTAAGGTGGTCACAGGAACACAGGAAGGAGCTGTCGCTGCTGAAGCAAAGTTAAAAGGAGTTAACTGGGTCGTACTAGACAGGTAATTTACCATCAGAATGTACGATGTTCTTATGTTTCTTACTGATTCTATGATTAATAATCTTTTCACTTGAGCGGACCACTTGCTTGTGCTTTGAACATAATTATTTAGAACTTCAGGTAAATCACAAGTTGTCTATGAAAGTTTGTTCTGCAGCTCTTATAACAGAATTTTTAAACTAATTCTATATTTTTATGCAAGATTTGCATTCGTGCTCAGTGATCTATTACTTATGGACCTTATCCATATATTTTGGATTGAAACTTCCCATAATATTTATTTATCGCCAGTTATATTCCTAAATGATGTCACGTCTTTGATTTTTATTTGCTCTACTTTTTGTACCGTGAAATGATGATTGTACTAAACAAGTTTCAAATCTAATGCCTGAGTTAATTGTTGACCAGGAAATTGAAGAATGAGGTAAAAAGTTGCCTAGAAGAACTGAGCTGCAATATTGTTACAATGAAAGGGTCTCAACCGAAAGTTCTCAGGCTTAATTTGGAGTGTTGGAGTGAACCTCAAACTCCTTTCTTTTCGGCTAATTCGTCTCCTGTTCGAAAAGGTCAACAAAATAGAATGAAGCAGACAACTTCACTAGCAAGCAGACCAGAAGAAGAACCTGGTGCCTCATTCAGAAAATCCTCAAAAGAAGGGTCAAAATTGGGTACTGATGCAGTGTCTTCTATTTTCCTTGTGTATGAGCAAAACCCTCTATATGAAGGGAACTTAAAAGGCAATCACTTGCCGATTAATGAGACTAACGATTTAAGCATTTCAGTATCATCATCCAACTCAGTGGAAGAAAAAGTTCTGTCTCTACCGCCAACATCTGTGGCTTCAAATCAAAAATGTGTTTATTGGATTTCTCAGAACCATAACCTTTCTGAGGGAAAAACTCTATCCAAGTCCAAAAGAAGATTCCTTAAATTTGCTTCAACTCCCAAGGTGCCATTCAGTAATCCTACAAGTCTTGAGAAGAGTGCGACTTTTGAAGATATGAGGCTCAACCAGTCTGAGAGAAAGGATTACATTGTGGACTCAAATATCAGGGATGCTGTCTCTTTGGGTAGAGCATCCTCTGCACCCCCTCCTCTGTGCTCATTATGTCAACACAAAGCGCCGGCTTTTGGAAAACCCCCCAGACAGTTCACTCTCAAAGAGCTTGAGGAAGCTACTGACAGATTTTCGGATTTGAACTTCTTGGCAGAAGGCGGTTTTGGAATTGTTCATAGAGGAATCTTGAGAGATGGACAAGTTGTAGCTGTGAAGCAGTTGAAATGTGGAGGCTTACAAGCAGATGCTGATTTTTGTCGAGAAGTTCGGGTGTTGAGCTGTGCACAACACAGAAATGTAGTGTTGCTGATTGGGTTCTGTATTGAGGACACCATGAGGTTATTGGTTTATGAGTACATATGCAATGGTTCATTGGATTTCCATTTACATGGTATACTTCTGGGTTGTTTCATGTGCATAATTTTCACTAGTTTATCATGAATACAGGCTATTTGCTATTTCTAATTTATAAGGTTTCAATCATGGAATTTCTAAGTTTCAGTCACTGACAGGGAGTAGAAGCCAGTTAGATTGGCATTCAAGGCAAAAGATAGCAATAGGAGCAGCACGGGGTTTACGTTATCTTCACGAAGATTGCAGAGTTGGGTGTATAGTGCATAGAGATATGCGACCTCACAATATCCTCCTAACTCATGATTTTGAACCCATGGTACCTTCATTTTTTATATCGATTTTATTAAGTCTTGAAGCATTTATTTTCTTTTCCAGAACATCCTATCATCCATTCTGAGATGATCTCACTTTATGATCCCATCAGGTTGCTGATTTCGGGCTGGCAAGGTGGCATTCTAAATGGTCTACCAGTGTTGAGGAGCAAGTCATTGGAACTTCAGGGTATTAGTGCCACATCCTGTTTATATGCAAAGTTATAACTTTTAAGCCTGTTCACTAAACAACACAAGAGTTTGGAAACAAAAAGAAGCCAGGAACAATATAATTATCAAGCACACGCTTAAGAATTTTTTTTTTTTTTTTTTTTTTTAATCATTTGATTCATCTAGTTACTTCTGGAACCAGGTATCTAGCACCAGAGTACATCAATGGCGGTATGGTATCACAAAAAGTGGATGTATATGCATTTGGCATGGTTTTATTAGAGTTGATTAGTGGTAAAAGAAGCTGTGAGCTGCACCGTCTAGAGGGAAAACAATTTATATCAGAATGGTTCCACCCCATCTCTGCGTTGCAAATTCAACATTTACTAGCTAGTAGTAACCATTTGGTAGATCCATGCTTAGCATCCGAGCAATCCCCCGACTTCTGTTATCAACTGCATTCTATGGTCCGTGCGGCTTCCTTGTGTCTATGTCCAGATCCTGAATCAAGACCCTCAATGTCAAAGGTTTGTTTTCAATTTTTTCAATTTTTGTGGCACGTTTGTTATGGTGGTTGTTTGATGCATCCAAGTCGATTTCGTTTTCAGATTCTTCGAGTGCTAGAAGGAGGAGATCCAGTTGTTCCTCTTGGTTTAGACTTCGATCCAGTCGGCTGCAGAAGTGCACACTTGGATGGTTTGACGTCTCACAAACCAATCGAAGCAAGAAGAAGCCATACTCGTACACTCTCACAATGAAACAACAGTTGAGTCTTGAATAGGAAAGGTCTGGACAAACCCCTTTCACATTTGCTGTCCATTTTTTTCTCCAAATGATCATGATCATAGTCATCACCTAAATTAGGTGTGTTACTTGTAAAATATGGAAAATATTTAATCTCTCCTTGGTGTTAGTGTATTTCATGCGTGTAGGCTTAGATCAGCCAAGGGATTGGATCTCAAGATCCTAACTGTATGGATTTGAGTTGTGAGTTGTGATTATACATAAGCCTCTAGTTTAGATTTGAACTTTGGAACTTGTGAGATCCCATGGTTGGGAACGAACGGATTTTATGAGTGTGGAAACCTCTTTTATGAGAGTGTGGAAACCTCTTTTATGAGAGTGTGGAAACCTCTTTTATGAGAGTGTGGAAACCTCTTTTATGAGAGTGTGGAAACCTCTTTTATGAGAGTGTGGAAACCTCTTCCTAGTAGTTTAAAACTGTAGAGAAACCTCTTCCTAGTAGTTTAAAACTGTAGACTCGATTTGGAAAAAGGAACGAATAGTAGTGGGTTTGGACTGTTATACAACCCAGAAAAGAAAACGAATAGTAGTGGGTTTGGACTGTTATACAACCCAGAAAAGAAAGTGGTGGAGTGGATTTAATGGAACATGTGCTTTTATGATCAGATGCAATGATACGAAGCGGAGGGTTAGATCCTTTATAAATGTTCCACAATATACAACAGAAGGGGAGAAAGGTGAGCTTGGTGGTACAGAAAACACATGGGGTCAAGCCAAACACACACTTAAAAGAATCACAAAATGTTGAAAGATTTCACTCAGGCTCTCATTCCACATTCAAATTCATGACCGTTTGCTTATGCTGGGTTCTCTGGAAGAGGTGAAGCTTCTATCCGATGGCACCGAGTCCGCGTCATTCCCAAACTGCTGCTGCATCATCGCCACCGCATTCCTATCCATCGTCATCTCAGGCACACGCCACACTTTAATGGACTTATCGAGGCTTCCACTGTACGCTATCCACTGCTTCTCCCCAGTCTTCGAGGACTCACTGTCCTCCTCCACTGCCAAGCATTTCACCGGCCCAGTGTGCCCCGTCAGCACCGTCAGACATGTGTGGGTTGCCCCTTCTCTTCTCCACACGCATATGGTCTTATCGGCGGAGCCACTGAACACCATGCTCTCAACCGCTACCAGGCACAGCACAGTCAGCTTGTGCCCTTTCATAACACCACCGTGTGTCAACTTCTCTTTCCTCTCCCAGAAATTCACCATCCCATCAGATGACCCACAGTACACGACGGATCCGTCCGCCGTCACTGCCAGCGCCGTCACTGCACAATCTTGCTTCAGCAACGACTCCACCAGAGTGTGCTTTGTGGCCTTCCCTTTGGCCTCCCTTTTCCACACCTTCACCGTCCCGTCCGCCGAGCCTGTGAACACCAGCCCCTCCACGCTCGCCACCACCGAATTCACCGCATCGTCGTGCACATTCAGTGATTCCAAGCACTTGGAATCTGCAATTCTCCACACCTTCAGCGTTCTGTCCCACGAAGCAGAGTATAAGAGGAGCTTGTCCTCAGTGAGGCTCAAACAAGACACTGCATCAGAGTGCTTGATCCACAGAGCCCTTCTACGCCCTCGTCCTTCCACGTAATTGCTGGGGTTAATGGAGCTTTTGAAAATGTCTTTGAGTGTTGGCAATGTACCAGCTCGTTTGTGGTCACTTGAGTTCTTCTGGGACACCTTCCAAACGCGGATTTTGCCGTCTTGGTGTCCCGTGAAAATCCTCTCACCCGAGATGATAATGGCTTTCACCAACCCACTGCTGGATTTAAATGCAGCGTATTCCTTCAAATTCTTCCAAACTCGGATGTTCTTGCTGTCAGAGCCAGTGTAGAGAAGCTCCCCTGAAGCGGCCAAGGAATAGATGTGGCCCTCCTCACGGGTCAGCGAGCCAATTAAGGCATTTTGTGGGTCGTTGTTTTCCTCCACTTGGGACCATGAAGATTTACCGAACGTGGAGGTCTGGTTCCAGGGCGACATTGTCATTGGAGATCCTTCACCACTCAAACGACCCTGGTCGTAAAAGGCTTGGCCGCCCACAGAAGCACTGCTGTTTCTCATGGCGAAATCGTCTTCGATTACGGTGGTCGAAATGTTGGGGTCGGAATGTGCCATGTTGCCGCCGAATTTGGATCGTGGAATGCTGTTGTCTTCTCCAAACATCTTGTTTCCCTGACTCTGCTCCGACCTTCTCTCGTTTGTGTGGATTTTATTATGCGGATTCCGACATGAGAAGTGAAAATGCGATGTAGAAATAAGTTTTAACCCCAGAAGCCTGATAGCCCAAAAGACCCACACTTAAAATGGGTCTTTCGGGGATCAAATAATGCGTTGATGATCCAGAGTAAACCCAGGAGAGGATGCTAAAAATGTACAACAAGGCATGGACAGTACTGAGTTTCTCCATTTTTAGCAAATTCAAAATCTGTTAATTTCGTTGATTTGGTCAAGCGAGAACACGTGGCTCAATACCCTGGAGATACCCTACCTACACGCCACCTGGAAACATATTTTATTAATAAATAATTAAAAAAAACTTATAATCCAAATTTCTGTACAATCGCGGGCCTAAGCTGGATCCGAATATGCTTCAGCTGGGCCTTAGGAGGCCCATAACGAGAGCGATTTCTGAAACGTTAATCCCAATGGTTTCGGCTAAGACCGTGGCATCCTCATCGTTTTCGAACCTCCTCGCGAAGACGCCTATGCCCGAAGCATTTTCGCGGGCTTAGGGTTTAAGGACCGCTAACTCTGCTCTAAAACCCTAAGAATATGCAGTCGCAATCCTTCTCTCGTGGCCTTCCCCCGGCTCTGGTCGGATTACAGGATGGCCGTTCTCGCTTTCGCCAAATGGTGAGTACTTGCTACCAATGTTTGATTTGATTAATGATTTTTCTGTCATTCGAAAGTAACATTGTAGTTTCGCTCTTCATTTCTTCTCAAGCAATTGGGAAACCGGTGGAAACAAGGAGAACAGCTTGAATTTTCATCCAAACAGCTTCAATTTGCATCCAAGTGTATGTTTTCAATTATTCTTGCGTCTGTGTGTGAATTTGTTTTTTTTTTTTTTTTTTTTTTTTTTTTTTTTT
>NW_019272019.1:6382541-6393459 GCF_002738345.1 Cucurbita maxima
TTTTTTTTTTTTTTTTTTTTTTTTTTTTTTCTGGATCAGCCTGATAAGAGTTAATACTGAGTGAGAGATTTCTGCTAAAACAATTTTGCAGGGGATGTGTTGAAGAGGAAGAATGGGGCGTTCATGTGCGTGGCTGATTCTAACGGGAAGCCTCAGTTGGAATCATCTGGAAAGGAAAATCGTGTATTGTATGTTAGTGCATTGAATGGAGTGGAGCCTTCTCGTGGGAAATCTGGCTCTGTCTCATTTCATGGTCTCACTCACCAGTTGGTAGAAGAGGGTAAATTGATGTCAGCTCCTTTTAGAGAAGACAAGGGCTCTCTCCTCTGGGTACTAGCTCCTGCAGTGTTTATCTCATCTTTGATTTTTCCTCAAGTTTTCCTTGGCGATCTAATTGAGGCTTACTTCAAGGAGGAGATTCTCGTAGGTAGTATTGAACCGAGTTCATTTTATATCATGATTACTGGGGTTTCCTTTTGTTTGCTGTTTGTTTCATTCCATTGTGTGCGGCATATTGTGATCTAACGCAATACATTTGCATGGTTCAAGCAGAAGTTGTGACTTCATTGGTGTTTGAAGTCCTATTTTATGTCGGAGTTGCTGCGTTCCTGCTCGTGACCGATCGTGTTCAAAAACCATACTTGCAATTCAGCTCGAAGAGGTGGAGTCTCATTACAGGCCTTAGAGGATACTTGACAACAGCTTTCTTCATTGCTGGCTTCAAGGTTGTAGCTCCACTATTTGCCGTCTATGTAACTTGGCCGATGATTGGCCTGCCTGCCCTCGTTGCAGTGTTTCCATTTCTGGTTGGCTGTATCGTTCAGTTGGCATTTGAAACCCATCTTGATAGGCGTGGCTCAGCTGCTTGGCCACTCGTTCCAATCATTTTTGAGGTACGTTAGTTATAAGTAATTCATTCCTCGTGCTTTCAAAGAGTAAACAAGATCTTTTACAAAACGAATCAACTTGCAGGTTTATAGACTTTACCAGTTGACAAAAGCTTCCCATTGTATGGAGAGGTTGATGTTCCAAATGAGAGGGCTTCCCAACACTCCAGAACTGTTGGAAAAAAGTGGAGCTATTTTTTCTATGATGATAACCTTTCAAGTCCTGGGAGTGATATGCCTCTGGTCGTTAATGACTTTTCTTTTGAGGCTTTTTCCTTCCAGACCTGTGGCAGAGAATTACTAGTGTTGTAGCATTCTGTACATTCTATTTTCAGGGTTAGTTAACTCTTAATTACAATTTATTTTGTTGCAAGGATTTCTAGAACATTTTATCATGATTTGTTCAATGAGCTCCATGTTGCCCTACCCCATCAATTGATATTCAAATCTTCAGCTTCCTCCTCAGAAGTTTTAAGGAAAAATCAGGACTTGCCATCCTGTTTGATTTGAGTTAATTTTCTTCACTTTTCTGCTTGATCACTTAAGTTCTCACGAGTACGTACATTCCTCTTCTCTACATTCATTTTCTTTGATCTGTTAGGATAGTATTCTTTTACCCTCTTATTATTGTTAAGTTTTAGACCTGGAGGTGATATCGGAGAGCCAAGACCACCATAGGAAGTTCAATAATAATGCCCACATATTTCATCTCTTCTTAAACAATAAGCGCTTGATACTTGAGCATAACAGCTTCCAATGAGTGCAAGAGTTGGTTTGTTTGAGGTTATCCCAATTGAGTTGTTTTCTACCGACCTCTCTAGCGGTTGGTTGTCTTTTAGTGGAAGAGAGTAGGAGATATGTTGTGAGTATTGATAATAGGTTCTATTTTTTCTATTTTCATCGAACAAGTGGCATGGGTGGATAGTACGTCCTACTCTTTCTATTTTCATTGAAAACGAAGTGATGTCACTTTTCAATGTCATGAACTAAGACCCTATTTTTCAAATTCGAGAATTTGGGTGTTATCTTTGATCCCTTAAACTTGGTCAAAGTTGTATCAAATTTCAATTAATTTTGTTAAATTGTATCTCAAATTTTAAAAAAAAAATATTACAATCTCTTATATTGACTCTAAATAGTGTTAGAATTTTGACCTTATTCTAAATATAATTAATAAATAGTTAATTATAAAACTTATATATTATACAACTTTGATAAAATCTCAATGAAATAGAGTTGGAGGTGAATTTTGACTAAATTATTCAATGGTTCATTTATTAAAACGAGATTAAAAAGGAAATTTGGTCGAGGGTAAGAATTTAGAGTTCAATATAATGATATTGAAAACCTAATATGAAAATCGATACAAACTAATTATTTGTAGATAAAACTTATTATATTTATTTTAGTTCTAAACCACTAATCAAAGTCCATCAATTAAGCTAATTGCGAATAAATTAGGAAAAATAAAAGCTTCCTCATTTTGGGGGTTTTAATTAAATTAATATATGGGCCGAAAGGAGCAATAGAGTCTATTGGGCCGAAGTTTTTTAGCTAAGCCCACCGAACAGCGCAAGAGGCGGGACAGTGAGCCCTAGCCGCCAAGCATCTTTTCATTATAAATATCCAAGGAAGTGATCACTAGCAAATCAATCCTTCTCCGATGGAGCATACGCCGCATGGTTTGGTTTCTTTGAATTTTGTGTAAACCGATCTCTCGAGTAGGTGAGATTTCATCTTTGTTTACGTTTCAGATTCAATCTTTTTGTTTCCAGGTGCATATTTCGAATTGAATCCGATCGTTTTCTTTTCTTTAAAATAATCTTTTTGCAAAGAGTTTTCATCAATGTTGATGTTTTTTTCTCGGTGATGATGAAAAATGATGACGAGTCCGATCTCTAATCCATTCACCCCTGACGACAATTGAGGCATTTGTCTGAGAGAAATCAATCTCTTTTATTTTGTTTTTCCTGCATTTTTACGATAGATTTTTCGTTTCATTTTCAAAAAAGTATCTTGTACAAGGACGAAAAGCTCTCGCTTCACCGTCTTAACAAATTCTGCGAACGGAACGAAGAAGCGATCTGGCCGTCTTCTTCATTCAAAACTTGGCCGCCTATTTGTTTCTTCTTCAAATTCTGTAGTTTATTGACTACTTATTTTTATATGGGGGTTTTCTCTGTGATGATGAAAAATGATGACGAGTCCGATCTCTAATCCATTCATCCCTGACGACAATTGAGGCATTTGTCTGAGAGAAATTAAACCTCACTTTTCTTCCACTATTTTTTTTTTAATTCGATTCTGTCCACTGTTTTACCTTCTTATTACGATTTTGAGATCTTATTGACGTTTTCGAATAATGTGATTTCGATTTGATTGAATCTGAGACGGTGTGATTTCGATTTGATTGAATCTGAGACGGTTTATTGTATCTACACAAGCATAAGTGCGGCGATGATGATAAAGCAGACTCTGGTTTATTCGAAACTGAGATTGTTTCTGTGATTATTTTTCAAGCACTTTTGAGCCGTTTCTGTGAGTACCTGGGTGAATTTTTAATACAAAATGTTTATGAACTCACATAATCTTCTAGCATTATCTCCTTGTGAGAAAATTAATGAGCTGCTGCTATGAATTCACTGCCCTTTCCTACATTCCAACAGCGATTGGACACCCCAGAGGTCACGGAGCCGACTAGATTGCTCTTAGGCAAAGAAACATATATACCTATATGCTTCTCTGCAAATTAGACGATTTAACAAAAGGAAGAAACAATGGGAAGTTTCTCAAGATAATTGGCTAACAATCAGAGGCATTTACTTTACAAATGTGGCTCATAATAATGACAAGGTCCTTGCGAAGGCTAATGGGGAACACATTAATTTTCTTTACTAACCGAGTCGAATACCTAAGTAGGAAGCCAAAATGGATTAAACTACACGCAAGATCGCGAACACGGAAAAGAAAAAGGACCTTAGGGTTGCGGTAATTGATAATAACTTTGGTCACTACATTCTTGGAGGACTACGAAATGGGCCGAAGAGGACTACGAAATGGGCCGAAGAGGACTACGAAATGGGCCGAAGAGGACTACGAAATGGGCCGAATAGGACTACGAAATGGGCCGAAGAGGACTACGAAATGAGCCCAATGGGCCGAAGAGGACTACGAAATGAGCCCAATGGGCCGAAGAGTATGTAACAGTTTAAAGCGGGCTCTTTGTTTGTTGTTATGAATAATGACTTGGTAACACATACGAAGATGAGCATTAATGAAAGAGTTAATGAAAATAAGAGAGTATAAATATAAAAGAATAAAGTAAATGGACCAAATAAAAATGTGCTAAAAAAGCATAAAGTTTTAAAATTTAATAATTAAATGAAAGGACTCGATTGAAACTTAGATTTATAGATTAAAAAATATAGAATATGGTGTTCATGTTTGTGTGTAACTTCGATCGTTGTCAAATAACTCCAAACCTAACTCTTGGAAGTTGGAAGAACAGGAAGGAACCATAACCATACATAATTTCAGAGATCTTGACTTTTCCCAGTTTCCCCAAATCTTTGTCACCGCCAAAACCTATCTTCTTTCCACATTTATATTTCAATTCCCTGTTTATTCTTCGCCATCAAAATATACAATGCGCCATCTGTAAGTTAACACGTACCCTTCCCATTATCAGTTCGTTATGCGACCCATGAATCATCTCCTCAGATTATGTACAGGAACTAATTCAAAGACGCCGGCGCCGGCGCTCCTCCAGCACCAGGGCGGCGCAGCCCACGAAGGGATAAAAACCGTCGTGGTCGATGAAGACATGTGCAGCGGCGTTTGCATTTATATTGTTACTTGGAACATGAACGGGCAAGCGCGTTATGGGGATTTGGAAAAGCTGGTCGGAGGAAAAGGTGGCAACCGGGAATTTGAGCTCTTCGTTGTCGGGTTGCAGGAGGTGCCACGGTCGGATGTTTCCCGCCTGTTGCAGTCGGCTTTGGCTGAGTCTCACATGTAAGATCTTAAATTTTTGGTAGAATAAAAGATGGGCGGCTGAATTTAATTTCAATGTATGTGTGGTTTTTTGTTTGCATTTAAAGGTTGGTAGGAGAAGCAACCATGCAATCTCTGCAACTCTATGTGTTCTGCTCCAAGAACTCGGACTGTTTTATCAAAGGTAATATTAACGATATTCAAGCCTTTGATTCTTTGGCAACCCTTCTTTAAATTTACGTATATATATGCAGAGGTGAAGGTGGATAAACAATCAATCGGAGGGTGTGGCGGATTGATGAGAAGAAAGAAAGGTGCTGTGGCCATTTTCTTAATTACTCGGGGCATCCGAATGCTCTTCATTTCTTGTCATCTCTCTGGTATGCGTCCTACTTTTATCATTCTATTTGAGCTTGAAAACTCATTCAAAACAAGCCTCCATTTCCAAGCCATGAATCTTCTTTCAGTATTAGTGGCACGTTTTGGTATCCGCAGCTCACGCTCACAAGGTAGAGGAGAGGAACTCGGAGTGCAAACATATAACGCACTCGTTATTTTCAAAGAAATGGAACCCTTATGCATTGCCCGCTCAAGTCACCGTTTGGTTGGGGGACCTCAACTACAGAATTGAAGGGATCAGCACACACCCAGCTCGGAATTTGATCCGTAAAAATCTTCTTTTCGTAAGTAATCTCGTGCTTAATAGGTTAGGAATCCCAAACCTCTATAATAATATGACATTGTCTACTAAGCTCTCATGACTTATGTATTACTTGTTTATGAACGAACCCATGATCATCCTCTTAATAGGCCAATGGCCAATGTGAGACTCTTTCTTAACTATCCTCAATATTCCTCTCTTCGAACAAGAGTCTTAGTACAAGGTTCTGATACCATATTAGGAATCACGAATCTCTACAATGGTATAATATTGTCCACCTCGCGTATAAGTTCTCATGCCTTTACTTTTGGTTTTCTAAAAAAGACTCTACCAATAAAGATGTATTACTTATAAACTCATGATCATCTTCTTAATTAGATAACGTTGGACTCTCTTCCAATAATCCTCTCCCTAATAGACCGTTTTTTCAAAAAACTAATACATTGTGATGTGGTGTTGCATGCAGCTGCTAAGGAGCAGAGATCAGCTTCTGCAAGAAGCGGAAAGAGGACGCATATTCGATGGCTACTGCGAAGGAACATTGTCGTTCAAACCGACCTACAAATACAACGTCGGAAGTAGCAAATACGACAGCAGTTATAAGGTAAAATGCTGCTAGCGGATATGTTAGTATCCTTGTTGAGAAAATGCATTTTCTATACACTAAGGGTGTTGATGACAGGTGAGAGTACCATCGTGGACGGACAGGATCTTGTTCAAAGTAGATGAGAAGGAGAAGGTTAGTGCAAATTTATGTTCCTATGACTCAATGGATGAGATTTACAGTTCCGACCACAAGCCAGTTAAAGCTCAGCTTTGTCTTCGACTGACAAACACATCCTCGTCTTAGTACCAGCTGCTCCCCACTCCAACCCACACTGCCTTCTATGTATGTATCCCTTATTCCTAATTTCTTTCGTTCCATTCCTCTCTTTCGTATTATATGCATGTGTATGTGTTAATATGTATGTATTAAACTGATTATAATTGACTACGTATGTAGTTTAGAAAAGATACAATTCTCAACCATTCTTTCCCCTCGAACAAAATGTACTTTAGAGTTTTGACTAGACCTCTTCTCTGAAGCTCTCTAACAGTCACCCCTTAATTCAGTTTTGACTCCTTCTCTAGAGCCCTCAAACAACGTATACTTTTTGTTAAGCACATGAGTCTCACACTTTATTCGACACTTGAGTTGCTAAGTTATGTTAAGAACCACAGATCTTCACGGTGGTAGAATTGTTTACTTTGAGTATAAACTCTCATAATTTAATTTTGGTTTTCCAAAAGACTTCACATGAGGTCCCACGCAATTGAAAAGAGGAATGAGTGCCAGCAATTTGAGAGAGGAGCTAGCGTCAGAGAGGACACTGGACCCTGGAGGGGTAGATTATTGTGAGAGATCCTTCATCGATTGAAGATGAGAACGAGTGCTGGCGAGGATGCATGATCTCGAAGGAGAGTGGATTATGCAAAACGTTCTTCATAAATCTTTGAAAACTTCACCCTATAAGACCAGGGAAGCCGGGAAGCCTAAAAGAGAAAGCGACTTTATGTACAAACTTAAGTTGGACATAAGAAAACAAAAGAGAAAATGAAAAGACAATTTATTGACACGTAAGATTAGGCCGTTAAGTTTAAGTCATCATTCTGAGAAATTCACGATAATCAATTACACCGTCGCCGTCAACATCAAACACTCCGATCATAGCCATGCACTCTTCTATGGATTTCACGTATCCAAGCCGCCCAAACATCTTTTGCAGCCCTGGCGGTCCGATGAATCCACATCCCTTTTCACCTTCAAACATCTCAAAAGCCATTTTCAGATCCTCTTTCTCTTCCTCCTCCCCACCCTTCACCAGCCGTTCGAAGTCTCCGAGCTCCAGTAACAGGTCACCATCCCCGTCGAACTCTCTTATCAGACTTCGAGCATCGTCCCGTGTCATGTACTCACCGACAGATGCAAAGTAGGATTGGAGCTCGTCGCCTGAGATTTTGCCATCTCCATCGGCATCGAGGTGGCGGAAGGCAGCTTCGGCGAGCGGGGGCGCAGGCGTGAGTAGGAGTAGTGGTGGAGGAGGAGGGTTAGACGGGGTGGGTTTATGTTTGAAGCGAAGGCGAGGGAAGTTGAGCTTGAAATTGGTGTTGGAAAACCATTTGAAGGGAGTGGAAATGGGTGAAAGGGCCATTTGGTATTTGATGGTGAGGAATAAGTATGAATGAGATGACATAAATATATGTAGAAATGGATGTGAGAAAAGTGTAAAAGTCTTTTGGGAGAGTTATGAAGAAATTGCAAAAGACCCTTCTCGAAATTGCATCGAAATTTCCTTAGAAATTATCATGTCGTTTCATGCAGTTATTGCAAATTTTCTAGATGAATATATCGTTGTCGGAAGACCCTTTGTTCTTTTTTTTTTTTTTTTTTCTTAAAAAATAAATCAAGGAAAATGGTTGAGCACTCATGGGCTGACCTATATTGGACTAATTATTGGGCCATGACTGCTGATGGACCTGGGCCCAACCCATTATGGCTGCGAGTCCGGACGTCTTCTGCTTGTCTATCCATATTCCATCCTTCAAAAGCCCACTATTCTAAGTCTTCTTCTTCCATGGCTTGTTGGGCTGAGATCACCGTTAGCAGATATTATCCGCTTTGATCTATTATGTATCGCTGTAGGTATCTCACGGTCCACCTCGTTGGGGCCCTCACGGTTAAGTTTCCACACCCATGCTTCTAATCAATCTCCCATTAATGTGGGAATCTCACAATCCACCCCCTTAGGGCCCTAGTGCTTGTGTGGAGTTCTCACAATCCACCCCCTTGGATCCTAGTTCTCGATGTCTAGCTCTTATACCATTTGTAAAAACCCAAGCAGTTCTCATTGTCTAGCTACTACCCTTATAAGGAATTGTTTATATTTCTCTCTCCAATTAATATGAGGATCTCACAATCCACCTCCTTAGTAGCGGACTCTAATAGCATTTGTAACAGCCCAAGCAGTGCCCGCGTCTAGCTACTCTTATAAGGAATGCTTCTATTTCCCTCTCCAATCAATATGGGGATCTCACAATCCACTTCCTTGGGGCTTTAGCTCTCATCGTCATGCTCTGATACCATTTGTAACCGCTCAAGCAGCGCTTGACTACTCTTATAAGAAATGCTTTTATTCCCCCCTTCAATCAATGTGGGGAGCTTACAATCCAACCTCTTAAGGCCCCAGTGCTCGGTGTCTTGCTTTAATACCACAACCTAAGGCATCGTTCGGTGTCTAGTTACATAAATCGTTTCAAATAGTTGGGATTTTTTTTATCGATATAGAACACTCATGTCGATAAAATGATTTGAACTGAACCCCTTTATAATTTTTTTGTAAAAAAATCAAAAAAATGAGGGTGAAATCCTCATTTTTTTTCTTTTGGAATACTTCTATTCTCCTCCCCAATCAATGTGGGGACTTCACAACCCACCCTTTTGGGACCCAGCACCCGATGTTGGGCTTTTATACTATTTGTAACAGCCAAAGTTCACCACTAGTAGGTATTGTTTGTTTTTGCTCGTTACGTATCGTCGTCAATCTCATGGTTCTAAACCGTCTATTAGGGAGGTTTCCACACCGAAATGTTTCGTTTCCATCTCCAACCAATTTGAGATCTCATACATTAACTTCAATTTGGTTAGCCGAACACTATTTTTCTCCCTCAAGAATCCTTAGCATCGATCAATTACAAAAACTATTAAAATAAAAAAAATAAATATAAATAACAATGTCCGTTTATCCTTTCAAGTGGGCTAGAGTTTATGTGACATTTGCATTAATGGTTGTGGAAAAACAAAACATCACCTACGACTTAGAGTATCTATCATTCATATTTCTACCTCTACTTTAAATAAACATAGAGCCCCACCCCACATACCATCAATCCTTTTAAAATTATGATTTTTTTTAAAATATAAGATTATGAATTTATTACTTCCCTTTACTTTATACAAAAATCAAAATTTGAATACAATTCAATCAATTTCTGGAGCTTAAGAGTCAATCGAAAATGGGGTCTGTAACAAATCATATGGAGCCCAAAGGGCGTCCACAGGGCAGGGCCGGTTCGCGTCCAACCGATCCCACGGTTTACCTTTCCCACTCCAGTGCAACAAACTTACTGGACCAGGGTGCAGATTCCTGCACAGCCCTCTGATATTATCGCCGCCCAGCCCGTGCTGGTTCCACCGGTGGTCCACTGGAGTAATCCTCCCGCTGAACACCAACAAAAACGGCGGCAACGACCCCAATTCGTAGATTCTCATCCTCTTTTGCAATTCCATCCAATCCTCGATCTTGGCCGTGTAATCTCCGGCCCGCCACCGGTCCAGATCGATCACCATAACCCCAGTGTTGAAGTAACACGCTTTCCGGTTCGCAAACGTCAAAGACAGAGACGGGTTGGACCAAAACGATGGCGTGAAATAGGTGGTGAAATTGGCGTTGCAGTACTCCGGCGCGGCAAGGACCGAGTCCCCGCCGAGTGGGTGGGCGGCGAGTTTGGCAATGTCGTCGACTAGGATTAGATCCGAGTCAAGGTAAACGACCCGGCCGACGCACGTGGGAAGGAGGCTGCCCAAGTAGCTACGTGCGTAGTTCAACGGACAATCCAACGCGGATCGGATTGACGTGGAGATGAATCGCGATGCCGCCTCCTCGTCGAAAGGGTAGAGTTGGAATTTCAGGTAAGGGAATGAGCGGGAGACGACGGCGCGTAAAGACGAAACGTTGGCGGATGCGAAATAGACGAAGTGGAAAATTACGTTTTGGGGACAAGAACTGTGTTGGAGGACGGAAAGAACGGCGGCCATGGAGCCACGTATATAGGCGGTATCCAACGTCATCGCGACATGGACGGCGCGATCGAAGCAGAGATGTTGTTCGTTCGCGTCGGGGTCCTCGAGGTCTTCGGCAATGGAGGGGCAATCTGGGGAATTGTAAAATTGGGGGGCTTCTCTGAAATTTGCGGCATTGGCGGCCGCGGAGACGGCGAGGAGGAGGAGGAGGAGGAGGAGGACAAGTGCGGAGGGCATGGCGGTCCGGCGAAGGGGAAGTAAGGGAATTTAGTAATGGGAAATGGGATTTAAATGAAAGTATATATAAGTTGTGAAGAGAGACCGAAGGCGGAGATCCGTAGCTGTACCTTCAGACCGGAGTTTGACGTTTCAACGCGCTTTTTTTTTCCTTTTTAATTGTTAAAAAATAATTTGCATGGGGAATATTTGCCTAATTTAGTCAAAGTCAACAATGTAAAGCTGAGAGATTTTTCACTCTTTTATTATGCTTTTTTTTTTTTTTTTTTTTTTTTTTTTTTTTTTTTTTTTTTTTTTTTT
>NW_019272019.1:6393495-6454461 GCF_002738345.1 Cucurbita maxima
TTTTTTTTTTTTTTTTTTTTTTTTTTTTTTTTTTTTTTTTTTTTTTTTTTTTTTTATATACTTCACATTCTATGATCCAAGGAGGGCTGATATTCGACTAGTTTTCTCTATTCACAATCAAATTTTAATTGAATTTTTATTTCAACATTTTAAAATTTTTAGAATGTTCTTTCGTGAGCTGAAAAACATTTTTTCGGGAAAATAATTTTCTTAGAAAAGTACACAAAACAAAAGTAATAACAAACATGTTAACACTCGATTACCTTATTTAAATTAATTTCTACAAAATCAAAATTAATATTTTGGAATATATTGTAACTTCATGAATCATAATAATGATCAAGATTGACATACTTGACTTAGTTGGTCATGTAATTTATTGCTATCTTGAATTTAAGTTCATTGAAGTTAGCTAGGTAGTTGCATGAAAATTTTAAAATAATTATTGAAGAGACATGCATAAATAAGTTTATTGAATATAAAAAATAAAATGAATGTGAGAAGGAAGTTTCAGTGGGCATAGACAAGGCAGCTTGGTTAGTAGACCACAACAGCGGGAAGACCTTGACTTTGTATGTCCGTACATTTGTCGCCTTACTCTAATTTCTAAAATTTTCCAACATTCAAACCTTTGGAATAATTTTCTTTGCTTTTCCTTTTTCATGAATTTTATTATTATTATTATTTTGTTTTTAGTTGTTATTGTTACTGTTTGTGCCTAATTCTAACTGTTTTCTCATTGTATTTATATGGCAGTCTTAATCTTCAAACTCTTTAATTCTTAGAAATACTATTATATACAAATAAATATAAGTTTCAATATAAAAAAGAGTATAGAAATTTACGCGCTCATTTTTGTTTTCTTTTTCAAATCTGGAAGACAATGTATATCATAATTACCTGAGTATTATGATAAGCCTCCTCTGTGGTTTGGATAGCAAATTCTTCTGAGCTCATTGTAGTTGTCGATGTCGAAGTTGTGAGACGCCATGAGTTTCGTCTGCTTGGCTTTGAAACGACGTCGGAAGACGCCTTCGAAAGTGGGCTCTGTGGAGGTTGAGAGGAAGAAGCCATAGCCGAGGGTAAAGTAAAGGGATGTCACGAAGA
Organism: Cucurbita maxima; assembly: GCF_002738345.1. Lineage (NCBI taxonomy): Eukaryota > Viridiplantae > Streptophyta > Magnoliopsida > Cucurbitales > Cucurbitaceae > Cucurbita > Cucurbita maxima. The sequence continues at coordinate 6,394,603 of NW_019272019.1, forward strand.
AGCAAATGGGCTCCATTACGTCCCAGCTTAGCTCCCAGAATGTGAGCCTCATGAAGCCCAATGTCTGGCCCATCACAAGGCCCAATCCGCAAAATAACTCGGCCTGAACTTGGGCCTTGGCCTTTTTGTCAATCGCTGCCTTCTGCCTCTCCATTTCGGATAGTTGTTTGAATCTTGGGTCGTCTGGCGTTGCTATAGATCGAGATATCATCGTTTCCATTGATTTTGCCACCTGCAAACATTTCGAATTTCATTTAAATCAAACAATTTTCACTGAAAAGGTCACCATTTTGTCCCAAATTTTAAACTTCTTCAAACATTTTCCCCTACTCTGCATATTCGTCTAGTACTGTTCATCGTCATCGTCCTCTTAAATCGGAATTTCCGTAGGGGTTGGATTGGGCCAGTTTTCTTTTTAGTTTGTAAATTTTCACCTCGGAACATCTAATCGGAATTTTAATTATACCTGATCAGGGCGGAGGAATACAATGTTCCCAAGGACGATGACGCTGCCAGATTTATCCAACAACTTGGCGAATTCAGCACCATCATCCTTGTTTCCACAATCATCAATACAAATCCGAGTGAACTCAGAGTAGGAAATCGAACTCCTCGGGATATCTCTAAGTTTCGCCTTAAGCTTCTCGACCTGTGACAGCCTTATGATTTTCCTGGCATCGTCAATCGAGATTCCACATCCAGAAACAGAGCATTCATTTTCTAACGAAGCCGGAGGTATGAGGCCGTCGAGCCGTATTCGATCTCCAGTAATGTTGCTACCTCCGATCTTCTCTCGAAGCTTATTGCCAACCGACGTAGACAACAACTCCGAGATCGGAGGTGTGGAAGGCGAATGATAGATGGCTCTCCTATGAAGTAACCGCCGGAAAACGGCCTTGACAGCGGAATCCATTGGAGGAGAAAGGTAATCGCGGCGGAGGCTGAAACAGAGAGATGGTGAAAAAGGATTAGTTCTGTAAGCATCAAGAAAGCGCTTGCAAAGAGGTCTCCGGAACGCCATTGATGGAGAAGAGAGGAAGAGGAAAGAAATTGGGGGAGGGGAAATTGTAACGTAAAATTAGGGCACAGAGTTGGAATGACGAGAGGAAGAGAGAAGAGGAAGGGGTTATATAGGTATAACCATCCAAAGGAAGAGGAAGTGAACGGCAGTAAGTAGCGTGGGCCCCGGCTTGTTATTTGTCCTCAGCTGACGTCAGCACCGAATCAACCTGAAGAGAATCTAAATTAATTATATCAAGATTTTACCAAAAATAAATTATTCCAGCAAATGCTAAATTAAAATCGTAAAATTACCAATTTACCCTCCATTTCCATCTTTCTTTTTCAAAAAACCTGAGGGTGTCGTCTATGCACCGAAGCAACCCATGCTGTTTTTTTTGTCTTGGTTTGGGAATTTGCTATAATAAACTATGGCTGCCATGAAAGGGGATGTTAAGTTGTTAACCATATAGATTCTCTCATCCAAAGGCACCCCTTTTCATCCATAATAATATATACGACGACGACGTTATAAATAAATATATCAATTATTTTTTTGTGAGATAATTGCAATTTCATTTCGTGAAACGAATAAGAGAGTTGAAAAAGAGATGAGAACAGAGCCAATGAAGGTCATACCCTGTCTCGTGAACATCTCTAGAAGATCTCGAGAAGAGAGGCGTCAAAAGCAGGAGGGCATAGTAGCTAGTGAGCGATGGGGGAAAGAAGGGGTGAGCTAGTGATGTAGCACACAACAAGACATCCTCCCAGTGTTTTGTTATTACTTGCCCCTCACGACTCACGCGACACTCCCTTAATTTCTCCCCCTTCATGCTTTTTGACCCCTCTTAAACTATTAGCGCACGCCCACGACACGATACATGGAATCAATATTCCTTTAACGTTAACTCTTCTCATCCAACTCTGAACCAGAGAAATCATTGACAACCACTTGGGCTTTCTCTGCATTTTAAATGGGCCCAATCTCTTCCTTCCATAAATATCCAAACTAAAGCAGGCTCGGCCCAAATCTCACATTGGCCCATATTGAAATGTAGTTAGTATTGGGCTACAAAATCAGGCCCATAACGAAAAGGTGTTGATCCCACAAATCTTCAAAAGCACCGAAATTTTCCACTCACCGAGATTTAGGCGGGAATACGATTTAAAATTCAAAAAATGCCACAAGGATATTTTTCAACCTAACCGTCAAAATTTGTAGCCGTTAATAATTTAATTTAATATATATTTAAATTTATTGTGGAGACTGTCGAGTGTGACTAAATAGTGGGGGGTCTGGACTATAGCAGATTGAATTGAATGAGGAGAGATGAGAGTTTGGTATCTAAAAATAGACAGCAAAACGTGAGAGGGCCCCGCTTTGATTCTTAAAGATCTTTCTTTTCTTTCTATACTTTATTTCACGCATTCAATTACACCTTCATAGCTGGCCCCCTCTTCCCTCTGCTATTTCTTTTCCTCTACTCGTCAATTCATTTACACCATCCGAGAATTGAAGGGATCATTCGTTATAACACTCGTCTTAAAACCATAAGACTGACGATAATACATAACGGGCTAAAGCGAACAATATTTACTAACAATGGACTCAAACTGTTACAAATGATATTAGAGCTAAATATCGGGCGATCCCGTCCTAATGATGGTGGATTGTGAGATCCCACATCAGTTAGAGAGAGGAACGAGTCTCCCATAGGAGGGTGGATTGTGAGATTCTACATCACCCACATCAGTTAGAGAAGGAAACGAGCACCCACCAAGGGGGTGGATTATGAGATCCTACATTGGTAAGAGAGGGAACACATAATTTCTTATAAGAGTATAAAACCTCAAGAGGGGAACGAATTCCTTAGAAGAGTGTAAATATCTTGGGAGAACAAATCATTCTTTGTAAAAGTGTAAAAACTTCCCCTAGTAGACTAGACGAATTTTAAAATCACGAACCTAACAGAGAGCATACAATATTCACTAACAATTACCTCAAACGGCTTACATTTTCACTTTAAGTGAGTTGCTAGAAAATTCAATAACCTTTTTGAAAAAAAAATCAGATGACTTTCTTCTCATGAATATGAATCTATAATCTTTAACAAAAGTTACAAAAACACAACAGATGAACATAATCATGTGGGTTTTACAGCATTTGTACAGATGAATATGCAACATAACAGAAGCCAAGAATAAAGACTGCGGTTAGACATTGATTCATTCGTATAATCGAGATGTCAAGAAACAAAGATAAAGCATTAAAAGAATATACACATTCATTTCAAGATACCCGGTCTCCCAAGTCAGCATTCAATCCATCGAGGCTTAGGAAAATGAAGTCAGCAAGGACTTCTTAGTTTTCGTAGGTCTATTTGCCAGTCATACATACATTATATAATTACTATATTCATCTACCATAATTACACTAACAAAAGGGTAACGATACCTCGATAACAAGCCAAGATACTTATATTACAGAGAACCATTAATGCAGCGGGGAAGTGGGAATTTCGGGTACTGCTGTTTCTTGAGTTAGAAATGGTGGAATAAGCTTGGTGTTACAGCCTTTACTCATCATTTGCAGATGGTTTTGAGTCTCTTTGCAGCGTGGACAAACCCGACAATCACCTGTAACTCGTCGATTTGCTGCACAAGCATTGTGAACAAACGAACATGTTATGGGACGTGTACACAACAATTAACGGTTAGACCAAGAAAATTAATTACCTGTGACATGAAATGCCTTTGAACAACATCCACCAGCTGCTCTTTTGATGGGTTAGGAAAAGCATCCACCTAGAAGACATGGAATTCTCTCAATCATGGTGGTAGAAACTTGCAGCTTAACCAAACTATCACACACTTGTATCAAAGTAGCGGTAACTTACAAGATTGAAGTGTCGCCAATATCTCCATAGGGCAGACATCTCAAGTTTACCAAGGTCAACTTTCTGTACAGGGAACATCATTAATCAAAACCCAACTTAAATTACAAGCGTAGTATCATTTCATTTAAAAAATGATCAGTTTCTTAAGTACCATGGACCCACGAGGGGTGGAAATAGATCCTTTGGACTGCGATTCATAAGAGAAGGATCGGCCGATGGTTTTGTGTGACGATCCCGATGATTTGTGCGTCCGATGTCTTGGTCTATGGGACTTTAGAGTGTCATCAGATGCTGGGAAATCAGAATACCAAAAGCATTATGAAAAAAGTAAAGCATGGGGAGGGGCCAGAAGAGAAGGAATCAAAGACACAACAAGGTTTCAAATAAAGTAAAAGGTGAATGAGCAAAGAATCCTAAGTACCAACCTCAAACCACTATTCCTAGAACGCATATCATTCCACAACAACTACAGAGGACCAATGAAACAATTACCCAAAACAAGCAAGCGTTTTAATTATGAATACCCTAATGAGAATCGAACAAAAGTGAAGACAATAAGCTTTTTTTTGGGGCCTTTTTACTATGTTTAATTGATGCCAGCTTACAATATTCACTAATCTAATCCGTTTGAAGAATCGACAATCAATTGTTGTTTATTCAATCAGGGAACAAGAATAGGAAAGATTCTGAAGTTACCCATATCGGATCCATTCCAGTGTACGTTTTCAAATTCGAAATCATCATCGTCCTCGTTGCCAGTCGGAGCTCCGATTACACTGAGGGCATTTCTCTGCAACTTAACTTCAATGCCGTTCGTGAGGACCTGAGGATTTTTTAATTTCGAAATTAAACGCTAAACCTAGAATGTACCCAAAATCTAGTGACCTGCAGATTTCAAAAGAACAATCCCACTGTTCTAACATCAATGCGATAGCTGGATAACCATGGAAACAAACTTCAAAATTCTTAGGAAGAATATCCGAAGGAAACAGAACAAGAATCTGGCGAGATTCGTGAAATTATGAAATCGGAATTCAATAAAAAAAAAAAAAAAAAAAATCAATATTGCAATAAATGGATTTTACATTGTTAAAGAAAACCCCATCTCCAATCACCAGATCCATAGGCCAAATTGAACATGCAATTCATAGCTCAAAGCCCAAAATCAAAGCATACAACCGATTCTCTTTTCATAGTAGATTCAAAACTCGTAAATGGATGTAATAAACAGAGTGAACATACAATAATAACTGGAAACCACAGCGACAAAATTGATTAAAAACCCCCGATAAAACAAAATTGTGAATTGGGGAAAACAGCATTGACACTCGAAATTGATTCAATCCAGACTCATTGTGCCTTAGCTCACTCACACAAACAGGTCAATTAAACAAAGTGACATACCAGCCAATGCCATCCGCCCAAACCAACAGCCTTTTTAACAACGCCTTGAAGTCCGACGAGCACCGATTTGGTGCGGTTGTTACCGGTGACGACAACTTTCGTATGACGAGGGAGAACAGAAAGCTCCTCCTCACTACTATCGCCACTGGTCTGCAACTGCGAGAAGCCGCCATTGACGGAGCTCTCCACTGCTTCAAGCATTCCCGAATCCTTCGGCAATCAATTCGAGCCAACAGGGGAAAATTCAATAGAAACAGAGCTTGGAAATTAGACGATGCAGAAAGATCAAGGAGTTTCGAGCATGTTTTCGGGAATTTCAGCAGCAAAAGACAGCGAAATCGCAGAGAAATTTGGGAATTTTCGTCGACAACAAACACACAGCAGAGTAAGAGAGAGAGAGAGTAGAGAGAGAATGTGTGCTTTATTTGAGAGAGAGAAATGAGAGTGACTTGAATTGTTCATTGGTGTGTATTGCTACGAATCCCAACGTCTTTAAAGCAACCAATTACATGCCGCCACGTGTAATCAGATCACTCTCTCTAATTCTTTCCCAAAAATCATCTTTACTATTATTCTCCTTCTTCCTCCCGCCTTTCAAATAAATATCTCCCGACCCCTAGAAATTACATTAATTACATTAAATCAATCACTAATAATTAATTAATATATTTATATATTTATATAACGAAAAATAAAAAGGAAAAGAAAAAGAAAAAGAAATTTCTCTCGTGATTTTTCTTGCTTTGTATGAAAGAGGAAAATGTATGGTAATTACGTTGTAAAAAAACTCGACAGGAGGACAGAAAACCGCTAAGCGGTTTTGTTTTTTTAATACCAGAAATGTGGCAGGCAAGGTGACAGGATGGGGAAATGACGAGAATGCCCCTAAACGATATTTCAATGTCTGTGGACATGGACACAGAGGCAAAGAGAATCGGAAGTTGATTTTATATTTATTATTTAGGGTTTATTAATTATTATATTGTTATTTTTATTAAGAAATAAAATTAGGGGAATGGGACATGAGTCAACCCAAATGAGTGCCTCAAATTACGTTGGAACCCACAGTGACAGCGTTTTGTACTGTCCTTACCACACCCTGTCCTTTCAATCACTGTTTCTTCTTACCCTTTTCTTTTTCCTTCAAATTCAATGTTTTGGAATTAATTTATTAGTATAAAGTTCAAGTTTGAAATTTTAATTTGTCTGAATTCAATCTTCAAATAAATATTTACTACTAGTTTAAACAATCATTAGAACACATTTATAACTTTATAAAAAATATAGTTATTGAATTTAAATAATGTAAAAGTGTTATTTTATACTTTATTTAAAAAGTCATGTACCAAAATAGAAAATATCTAAAATAGTTAGACCAAAATGCTATTTTTTTTATTTTTTTTTTTCTTTCTTTAGGTATACGTATGGGTGGAAGGAGGGTGGCGTGTCGTATTGAAATTGTGAGTCACGGGATTACGTTAAATTGGTTGGCGAGCATACGTGGAAGAGGACAGAAGGATTTAGTCCGTTGGATCATTTCCCGCCAGGATAAGGAATGATGAGCCGTTGATTGGTGAGACGAAGGTGGATTGGATGGGAAAATGATAATCATAGCTTTTATCTAGAGAAAAAAAAAAAAAAGAAAGAAAAATAAATAAATACATAAATAAACAAAACTGTACCCTGTAACGCATAAAGCCGACGAAAGCTGTAGAGCTTGTGTCGTCCTCCTGTCATCCACTTCCCGCACATCGCATTCCGAATTGTCAATTTCAACTCCTGTTTTCTTTTCTTCCAAATTTTCAACAGTTCATCTTTAATCCTTATAATACGCATAAACTAAATATGTGACTAAAAGGAGCATAATTCAACCTACATAATATATAAATATGCATACATACGTACATACATACATACATACATACATATGTGTATGTATGTTTCTACTTCTTTATTGAAGTTGAGGTTGAGGAAGAATTGTCAACATTTTTAATTAAAAGAAAATTTTCTTCTCTAAATTTGTGCCAACTAGCTCTAAGTTTATTTTTAGTCAAATTTAACATTCAATAATATTATTAATGAGCTTTATTAAAAAAAAATATTAATACACAAGGAACCTTTCAAGCAATAGCAAGAAAATTGATAAAACACTTAAATATCATGAATTTAGCCTAATTTTTGTATTGCTTTATTGGTTAATTTTAATGAATTATTTGTTGGGTTTCAAGCAGGAGGCATTGCGACGGCAACGAAATCATTGGGCCTTCCCGGGAACTTGGGCCCACATTTCTATTGGGCTAAAATTTGCAAGGAGGCTTAGGACCTAATGAGTCCGAATATTCGAATTCGACCCTGGAATTCTGCGACTCGTAACCTTAGATCATACGGAAACTACTAATGTTATAAATGTTGGAGTAAGAGAAACATACCATTGTTCTTATGCTCTGCCACTGAAGCGTGTTCTGAAGGTTGAAAAATAGTTACAGGAAGCCAACATGTTTTTGTCGTCTGTAAATACAAATTACAATTAAGAATTCTAAACAAAGGAGAACTTAAACTACTCAGGATCAGACCATCAGAACCATTTTATCACACTGATTTCTAAGATTAGTTAGAGATAACCTTTTATTTCTTCTATGAACATGTCAAGATCTAGTCTCCAAAGCTCCGGTGAGCAACTCCGATGGCTGATCTTCTACTCTTAATTTCATACCATCGCACTCTTGATATCTGAAGCAATCGACTAAGTGATCGTTAACAATTCCGGTAACCTGCATGAAGGAATAAACCACAGTTGGCCCAACACAACGAAAGCCTCTTCTTAGCAAATCCTTGCTCATGAACTCTGCTTTCGGCGTCTTTACTGGTATTTGACGGGCATATCGAAATCTGTTTGTTATAGGCTTCTTGTTGACAAAGCTCCAACAATAGTTGCTGAAGGTACCAAATTCCTGTTGAATCTGTGGAGAAGTCAAAAGGCAATGGAAACGTAGAGATTCAGCTTTCAACCGCTTGAAAGGGATGGAAGTTGAGACAACCAAACGCCTGTTCTTGTGGGTTGGCTTTGGCTTAACAAAAAATAGCAAGTGCTAAAGCTTAACCAAAACTCAATACCTTGAGTACTTGATTAGCGTTCTCCACGATTGCACGAAGCTTTGGTTCAGATAGGAGCTGGATGCCATTTTCTTTTAGTGTCGTAAACTCATTCTGTGTGAACTGTGCGATGGTAGATGGGTCAAAATCGTTAAAAACTTTCCTGCAAAGAAGAGAGAAACGGATGACAATTTAGAACAATGTTCTTCTAGGGACTGATTTGTATTCAAGTTTTGGGCAAAAATGAAAAGTAAACCTAAATATATCTCTCTTGCAAAGAATCAAGGGCCAAGTAAGCTCTGCTAAGGCTTGCGATAGTACAAGTAACTCGAACAGCTTCCTGTCGTCATGAACTGGGACTCCCCATTCTTCGTCATGGAAGGCGATGTAAAGTGGGTCTACAATAAGAAACCATCACAATACACTACAGGATAACCAGAGATTCATAATCGATGTGAATGTAACTGCTTTTTAAAAATAGTTAAATTCACATATAATAATGAATTGTAATATTCAAATAACATAATCAATAAAATCCTTCATGCAACAATAAAATATGAAGAGACTAAATATTTGATTGCATTACAATACAATAATCAAAATATTTCAATGCAAGTACAAAATGAGTATGGAACTAAGATAAACTCTATTATTATGTTCCGAATTGAAATTGTGCGATTGTTTACTGTCCATCTCATATCCATTGTTTCCTCGATTCAAATAAGCAATAGTTAATAATAAGCAGAGTTTAAGCTTGCTTACCAGAATAAGGCGTTATCCAACCACAGCGTTTCCCCGGAACCGAGAGCCTAGGCGTCGTTGTGGTTACGTTTGGATCACCTCCGGCAGCAACAGCCTTCACAGGCTTCACTTTCGGATTCAACAATTTGGCCGAATTGTTGCTTGATAAAGAATCGGATGAGCAGGAGCTCCCGATGGAGATATTGTCTCGAATAACCGATTCAGGAATCGCCGGAAGCGCCTTGTTCTGCTTCTCTGAGTTCTTCAAAGTCTCCTGTTTACATTTCGGCTTCTCAGGCGCCCTATCTCTGTTCCCGCCGGGTCCAAGAATTGCTCGGGACTCCAAAACCGGTTTAGCGTGCGAATGGAGCTTCGTAGCCACAGACATTGCTCGAGAAAGATATCCGTCAACAAAAATCCCTTCCAGAATCGAATTCTGTGTGGATCAAAACAAAGCAAGCTCAGCAACGAACGTCGAATTTTCCAGAGACAACACAACCGTACGATATGAAGGCGAGATGAGACGAAAATGAAGAGATTATTGATACTGCAAATGCAAAAAAGCTTTAAAGAAAGCCTTACGGTTTGGGAGTGAAGAGCAGAAAGGCGTCGTGGCGAGAGAGAGAGAGCAGTGACTCCGTAAGCAGAGAACGACGAAGAAACGGGTCGATAGCTGAGAGGATGTTTAAGCGGAGGAAGGCTTGTTTGGATTTGTACGGGATACCTACAACAGCCGGTGACAATGCACGCGTGGCTATGGAACTTTACCTGTTTATCTTCAAGTAGGACTCAATTTTGATTCAACACCGTACTCGTTAAATTTGTTCAAAGGTTAGGAATTACATTGCATGTAAAAATTTTGTTAATATTTTAGATTAAAAAAAAAAACAAAGGCTAAAATAGTCTTATTTATTTATTTATTTGGAAATACAGATCAAAATTCTTCAAAATGAAAGTACAAGAGTAATTAGCAATCATTACCCTTAAAAAAAACTACCATTCTAATTGTCTTATTATTATTTTTAATTTATTTAATATAAAAAATATTGAAACATCTTATTTTTAATTTGTTCTAATAAACATTTAAACTTTTAATTCTTAAATTTGTATTTTGTAAGTACGAATGACTTGGAAATCTTTATAAGTTTAAAATTTAAAATGTATAAGGGTATAAATGGAATGGGGGAATTTGTGGAAGAAGTAGAAATACAGGGGTGGGAAGGGGGATGGGTCAGGCAAAGCGTCACAGTCGGTTGGTGATGTGGGGAAAAGGACTTTCTTACCCTTGATAAAAAGAATCCAAAGAACTCCCTCACCCCTTACCAGACAAACACAAAAAGAACTGCCCTTTTGGGAAGAAAACACAATAAAATAAATAAATAGATAGATAGATAAATAAAAAAAGCACAAAAAAGAACAACAATAGTGGGTAACCAACGGCTACCTCACCCGCCTCCACTCAAAATCATCTACAAACTTTTTTTTGATTTAATGGGCTTCATTTGTGGGCTTCAGCCCATCTCATCCCCTTATTATTCATGGGCTTCAACTTTATGCATTTTCAATCCAACCCCCAAGCCCATCTATTCATGGCCCAAATTGGAAGGCCTATTTTGGAACAAACCACTAAAAGTGCCCACACGTGAGATCAACGTGCCACACCAATCCACCATATTTTCCAATTTTGCCCCTGCATATTCATTCACGCTCCCCTTCACCCTTTTATATGGATGGGTGTTTTTAATATAATGAATTTTCAAAAAACATTTGATAAAATTCATAAAACTTTGTTTTTTTCAAAACATCTGGAAGATATTGTCTGCTTTGGTCTGTTACATATCGCTGTCAGACTCGCGATTTTAAGACGCATCTATTAGGGATGTTTCCACATCCTTACCAGAAATGTTTTGTTCCCCTCTCCGACTGACGTGAGATCTTACAGTCCACCTCTTTTAAGAGTCAGCGTCTTCGCCAACTAACTGGTCGGTATCTGGCTTTGATACCATTTATAACATATGCGTTTTAAAACTGTAAAACTGACAACAAAACGTAACGAGCTAAAGCGACAAGTATCTCAAAACAATCTTCAACTGATTGTGATAATAAAATAAAATAAAATAAAAACATTATTTCAAGAAAAAAAATATTTAAATTATTTTTCTTTATTAAAGGACATTTGAATTTTGTATGTAAACAAATGCAAATGAGACTTCAAAAAGCTTTATAGAGACATCTCTTTGTGTGCACCTCATTGCCTTCCGTTCTGCCAAAATCACAGTTCCCATAATGCCGCGATTATATATCAATGTCCACTCAGCGTATTGAAATGAGTCCAAGCCTCCTACATGAATCCATAGAACAACATTGAGCTATTAAACACACATGAAAGACACTCCCAATCAATAGCTCAAATCGTTAACGCATTGTATTCTCTATCTAACGGTTAAAAGTTCGAAACTCCACCCGAACATATTGTAGAACTCAAAAAGAAAAATCAGAAATCCCGACTCTTTAAAACGCTCAAATTATCAGGTTCAAGGTATGTGTAGGAGCATTTGCAAGTAGAACTGTTTGATCATATCATAGAATTCATGTTTGGTTGTAACTTTTGAAATACCTGTAGTATTTCAAAAACTTTTGCTGCAATATACTTTTGATCTGATGAAGCACCCTTCTGTTGTAGCTTATCAGGGTGAAGGTACAGCAAAGCCTTCTGATAAGATCTCTTAACTGCATGTCCATCGATTATATCAACCAGAGGAACAGCCTTCCATCCGCTCTTAGGCCAAAGAACCTTGCACACAACAAAGAACAGTTTATAGAAATTGAAGAAACCTAGAGCGTCGACCTCAAGAACGAACAACAAACAGAGTTAATAAGATAACAGTCTCACATATTGCAAAGTTGACAGCAGCGAACGTATGTTCCCTTCCTTCCCGTTCGACCAATGCCGTATTTTAGTATCGATAGCCTGCATCGTGACAGAGTTCTTATCAGCTTACTTCCCCACCTGCTGCAATAAACATAATACATTTACTTAACGTGAGATGCATTACTTGTAATCCTTCGCGACCATTGTCTGTTACTCTGGAATCATCATAGTCTTGTTGTAATTCTTTTACCTGTCATAAACCAACCAAATCAGCTCGTTAGATTGTTGGCCATTCATTGGTACAAAGCATTTGACAACGTTTCATGTTTCGTATTCAAATATACTTGATGCATAAGTTTATGTATAATTGATGCAATTTGCTAGCAAATATTGTTCACTTTTAACTCGTTACGTATCGTCTCCAGCCTTACAGTTTTAAAACGCGTCTACTAGAGAGAGGTTTCCACACCCTTATAAGGAATGCTACATTCCCCTCTCCAACCAATGTGGAATCTCACAATACTAGATAAAATTGATTTAAAGAGTAAACTGAAAATTCATTTTTGCAAGGATGAACATACCGAGAAATGCTCTTGGAAGGGCTCCTCCACGTCCGGAGTTGTAGACTTTGCGACACCGGGAACATGAACTGACATCAAGGAGTAATGTATTATGCAATGGATCATCGAATCTTTGATAGAAACTATGAAGTACACAGCAGAGATGCATGACTAACCAGTGTTTGGTGCTGGACTTCTGTAGCTAGCAGCTTTTTTAGCAGAGTGATCATCCACTGATTGCTTGGAAACATCATCTCCCTACAAAGATTGAAAATTGAGGTCCATCAAAAATATTTTTGACTTGCAAACTCTTATCCTCAATGGTGCAAAAGAGAGTACCTTGATGGAAGCATCTGTATTCTTATTCAGCTTGGGTTTCTCATCCTTCCTTATTTTATTGACAGTTGCTTCTGTTTGAGCTTTTGAAGCACTTTCCTGTTTCCTTGTAGAGCTATCATTTGCTAAATCGACTACGTCTCGGGGTTTCGACGCAGGTTTTTGGTTGAAAATCTTAACGAACTCCGAAATTTTCCCCCCAGCTTTCTTTCTGCCAATGTTATGCCCAGATTCCATGTCTGAACTTAGGAAACTAGGTGTCTTCGTTTTTGAATTTCTCGGTGAAGTTTGTCTGCTCAAGTTTTCTGAAGGAGCGGCTGAAATTGTTTCCTCAAAACTTCCACCAGCCTTTCTTTGATCAACACCAGCTATGTCAGGCAGTAAACCCGTTCCCTTTTCGTCATCGACGTTTGCAGTTTCGTGAAAGACGAGAGGATAATCGATGTGCTGTATAGTTGATGTTGGGGAATGCATCTCATTTTTAGTCTTCACTACCCTATCGGTCGAGGTCGAGCTTCTTCGGATCATAGTCTTTGCTCTTGATCTCGATCCGTTCCCTCCTCTCAGTGGCATCATCAGAGGCACCCCTTTGCTTGCCCATTTGTAAATGGAGAAATGGAACTGAAATTGACCACTACCATTAGAATCCTCTAAACTATCTACTCCTTTCGTTGAACTGTTTCCACTCATAGCATTATTATCAGACATTCTAAAGGATGATGCTTCCTCACTGCCACGTTCTTGGAATTCAGAAGACAAAAGACCAGAACGATGGCTTGATGTGCTTGAAGAAAATCTGGAAAGAGTGAACCTAGGAGAATTTGTATGGCTTACATTCAAACCACCGTCATTGTTTCTTAATGGGTTCGATCCAAACGCTGGTAAATCAGTCCCTTTGGCCAATCTTGAGGGTAGGCTGCCACAAACCAAAGAGCCATACATTAACGCTTAGAAAATTAGCCATCAATATAATCCTGGAATGAAACCCATTTATGAAATCAAGAAACGGAAGAAGAAGAACCTTAATTGTGCAGGGAGGGAAGAACTGCCGAAGGGCTCTACCGGCGGCGGAAGAGGTCTAGCAGGACTTAGAATCCCCGAACCAGGAATCGAAGAGAAAAGGTCACGCTCATGACGGCGAGGAGAAGAACTCACCGATTCATCGGCTTGGAAGATATCGTCGTAAAAATCATTGCTCGGAAATCGCCGCCCGTGGACACCTTCTTCCCCGAACACCGGTTTCTCATTCAAACCAGACCAGCGACTACTCCGGCCCGACGGTGCTTCATTATCGCGGCGTTTCAATGCGAAGGAATCCACCGTCTCGGAGAAGCTGTACCGCGTTTCATGAACGGACGACCGCCTCCTCGGAGGGCCACCGAACACGTCGTGAAAATCAACATCGTCCGATTCCATTTTCTTCCCTTTAACCGAGCCCCATCTAACAGATTCCTAGATTCAACAGCTTCAATTTGAAATAACAAATGGCGGGAACGGCGAACCCGCGAGTTTATTTTCCACGGGTTAACTCAGTTTCTCTCGAAACAGTGGCAGAGGAAGTTGAAGGGAAATAAACAACGATTTAGCGGAGGAGCTTATTGAAAACGAAAAGACAGAAGCAGACGGGAAGTGGGGCTGCTGAAAGAGCCATCTGGGATTCAGAACCACACAAGCTGTTGGAGACGATTTGATTTTGTGGATAAGAGAAAAACTCAAAAACCAAACGAAGAAAGGTCATTAGGCTGCGCACAGAATCTGCATCAGCCAAACAATATTCTCTTGGTGACCATTAACCAGAAATTCTTGTGATGTTCATTAATCCGAAAGTCCCCACAGACACAGCCAAAAGTTAGGAAAGACAAGCAGCTGTCATCACAGTTGAGATTGTCATCACATTACATGAGCAGCAGCCTTTTAAAAACACATGAAATAACAAGAATGTCGACCCATATGTAATGACATTTTCCTTTTGCAGAAGAAAAGTCTCTCAATTTGAGCTTTATCGTTACAGATGACAAATGTTCTTCCATAAATACATCGACAAAAAACTCGGAAAAGGAAATAACAGAGAACGTTTTGTAGTCATGGGATGATGATCAGATGACTCCTCCTTGTAGCAGCTGCTGCATTGTATCAAGCAATGGTGGTAAAGCTTGTTGGAAGAGCGTTTGATCATTCAGAACCATCTGGAAAATGATCCAGAGCATTTTGCATACCATCAACGTAGAATTCGACGACTGCTTTCATTCTAGCATACTTGTCAGGATGATAATTTATATGAACAATAACGGGTTTCAGCTGTCTCAGATTCAGGTTCTTTCGAACAGTCTTGAAAAGTACCTTGCTGTTCATAAAGAGATACATGTCCATGGTTCTCTTGGAGGCATGAAGACCATCACGTCCGGGACGAGAAGGATAAAAGAGTTCCTCGTTGAAAACGGCTTGGTCCCATGCCTTTTCTTGAGAAAGCCGAGCAGCAACACGGTCCAAAAGCTCCAATGAAGGAAGTGTAGGCCTAATGAAGAAGAAACCAGAGTTGTAAACCCATATTCTCATAGTGTGCGCATATCTAGCCCAACCCATGGCAGGTTCATCAAATACATCGTTATATCCATAAGCTGTTATATTGTTGTGACCATCACTCATCGACTCCACATCCGAATCGCGGTAAAGATGATCGAAAGGGTTCTGCAAGTAGACGATATCAACGTCTGAGAGTAGAACACTGTATCCCAGTTGCAAGAACTCCCTAAGAATGTGAAACTTCAATGCAGAGACTTGATGGTTGCCTCCTTGCTTTCCCACCGAGTCGATGCTCGTGTCTGGATCTCTCTTGTAGACAGGAACATCATGGGATATGCAGAACTCTTCGGTTTGGTCGTCCAGAGCCACGACCAAATAATTGTGTATACCGACATTTTGGATGCTGGTAAACCAAATCTCCAACATAGATTTAACATTAGAATTTGCAAGCGTCACAATCAGCTCCTTCTGAATAGCAACTTTCTCCAGGAGCTTTGCCAATCGAGGATTCACGGATTCATCAGGGATTACAGTGGGATTTGTTCTAAGACCTTTGACACTATCAAATGGACCAGCCTTGTGATTTTCGCCAAGCGCCAAATATTGCTTCTGAGCATGATCTTTTAATTGTTCCACAATCTTCAGCTCCCTCGTAAGATCCTTGATACGCTTCTCCAACACGGAGTTCTTCCCTAATATTGAAACCACGTCGGCTTTAAGGTTCTTGAACCGGTCTGAAGATTCGCACGGGGAAGAAGACTGAACCTGTAAAAGAAGAAAAAGTCAGGAAGTACAATAAGTTTCCTTCATGATCCCCTAAAAGACTACAGATTCCATCAAATATTCAGTGCAGTCAATCTTTCAACTGCTAAGCCAGTTTAAGATAATAAACCAAATGGTGCCTCCAACAAACTTCCAAAGCCACTTCAAATTGGGTCAGGACTCCACCCATACCAAGGCTCAATCAACTCGAAATTGAAACAAAACTGAGTTTAGATTTATTTTTACCTTTTAATGTCACCATATTGAAACGTTTACAAGACTAAGAACGAAATATTCTTCGTCTCACATTTTGAACTCTCGTATATTTTGAAACATTTATGAAAAGTTAAAAAGCTTTTAAAAAGTATATGGATGTTTTCTAAACAAATGACAGACTTCAAGGGTGTTTTTTATAATTCATAATATCTTCCAAAAAGTAAAGACTCTAGAGAAATACACAAACCCAGCCATGACAACACACACAACTAAAAAGTAAACACCGCCACCAGACGAACTGATCCAGCCACAAGAATGCGCATACTACCCAGAAATCTTAATTTCACTAAACTAGATTAGAAGTTTGAAGGTTAAAATTAAATCACTCGCCCCAATGTAAAAAAAATGAATTATAATTCTTCTCTTATTGATATGAAGTTTCGGATTCACGTCGCAATCAGAAACAATAAATGAGGATTTAAATCGGTATAAAATTCAGAATCGCACAGAAACCGGAACTAGGGCAACAAGCATCGAACCTGTAACTCCGATTTCCCGAGTCGGCGGTTTTGGAGAGGCAGATCAGAGCGGAGAAGTCCATGGGGATAGAAGAAAGCAAAAAGACACCCAAGAAGAACTCCGATTGCGATGGCGATGACGACTCGAGACACGCGAGCTGAATGTGATTTGTCTTTACGACCGGCCATAGAGAAATCAGGCGTAGTAGGGCGTGAGTGAAGCAGCAGAGTAGAGAGTTGAATGGATTTCTGTGGATTTTTATTGAAATGGAAGGGAGAGTTACGAATCCATATATATAGAAACGGGGTTGTTTCCGTTTACAGTGTGGCAGCGGAGATTTTGGTCATTGGAATTGGTATGAGGAAGAGAGAGGAGGCGCAGGAAGGGAGAGGAAATGGGAAAGAGATGGGCGTAGAGGAGGGAAAGAAGAAGATCCAATGTTGATGTTCATCATTTTGCAGTTGCTTTCCTTTCGTCGTTGGTTTAGTTGCTGTGCCTAACTTCGCCCTCCACGGCTCCACCTAATTTTGAATACTAAAAACTCAATATTCCTCCCAAGCTAATTTACTCTAAATGGGTAATTTATCATCTAAACGACTAATTTATGTTCAAATTGTTCGAATTGAATTGAATTCGTCAACTTACCCAACTGCACTCCAAAGATTAAATGTCCTATTAACATTATTAATTTAATCTCCAACACCCTAACATTGCCACCAATACCAAAAATTCATGACAAGAAAACTCGCTCGCTTTTATTACAAAACGATCTATCCTGTTAGAGAGGTACGTTATAGAAGATTGTTAATGGTATTGTTCAATTACGCATCAGATGAGCACAGAAGGTTTCAGATGGAAGACGAAAACAGAGAAACAACCGCCCAAACTTGGGGAGGCTCACGCCTCTGATTTTTCACTTACAAACGAGGTCATCCGCTCTTCAACATGTAAAGAGTTGAGATAGTTCAATTAAATATGCTTGCTTAGATGCAATAAGCATTGTTAATGGTTATGCTACAAATATTATATACAGAAGCGTGCAGATGCAAGTGTTGGAGAAGACATTCAGGGCACTCACTTATCATTAGAGCGTGTAACATATGACACGACGACTGTGATGTCGTCAAGCTTGCCTCCATAATAGCGAAATCCAGCATCTTGAGCAGCAGTGGAGAAAGGCGTTTGTCTATCTTTATCTAGAGCTCGTTGGCGTGCAAGAGCAGCTATCTTCTGGGCAGTCACCTGAGTGCCTAAGCCTGCTTTCATGGCATGAACCACCACTGCAGTGATCTCGTTGTTGTACAAGTTATCAAAGAGTCCATCGGTGCCAGCAATTATGACATCTCCAGGAGCAACAGGGACTGTGAAAACCTGAATCAGTTTCAATACTCACATCATCATCAAGTTAAAGTTGTTGCTGAAGAGTAAAATAACTACTACTCTCGTTTTTAAGGTTTGCAAACTCTGCTCACTCTATTTCTAAAAATGTAAACAAAACCGTTCAATGTCTTAACATTGAAGTATGAACTAAGGGGGAAAACAAAAACAAAGGATTCCAAGCATGCAAATGATTAAAGAAGAAACATAGTATTACTTGGAAGAAAAAGATGTACAAAAGCAGAGTGGGGTAAGACAAAATATGCTTCTTTCCCCAACTCGTACCAAGACATGAGGGATATTACTTCCCAGGTTACAAGTACATAGTTAAAACAAATAACAAAAAACTAATTGAGATTTAAGCAGTTAGGGGAACAAGGCCACGTGAGGAAGATATCATTCCCACCTATATCAATTTCTGCTCAAAATAACAACCATATGCCAAGCAGTGTCAAGACTTGCATCATAAACGGTGGGGCTTTTCTAATTCATAATATTATTTTGATAGTATAGTCTTCAAACTATATCAGTTTATGTTAAAGTAAACCATACGTGAGGAAGTCACAAAGCTGTATAATCTGTGAGGTTATTCACATATTTATGTAGGGTTTCTGCCATGCACTACCTTCCATATTATTATCTCAAATGGTAGATTGATACAAGGGAAGAGAACAATTAATCTGACATTAATGCATCAGTACATATGTCAACTAATTCACGAAAAACATGACCAATTTCCTAAATCAGAAGAAGAAAGATAACTACAGATGGCAAGGAAGCTGATGAGCATACTAACCTGACCAGAGCTAGGCAAATCTCCATTGTTTCCACTCTCCAATTGAAAGGTGAAATTAAAATCATGCTGCTGCACGGGAGATCTAAAGACAGTGCATCCGTCTCTAACCACCATAAATCCACTGTCTCCTAAGTTGATTGCATGGAGACCCTGCAGTGAGGCCTTACATTATTACCTATGGTGCAGTAATAAAATAAAAGAACTGCCGGGCATCCTTGCAAGACAAAATATATGAGCAAGTAATTGTACAGATAGCTAAAATTATTGACAGATACTATTATATTATATATGAGAAGTATTAAGCTCTACCTCACTACTCTAGGGGAAAATTTTACAGGTCTAGAAGACATCAATGACTTTTACTCTTGTTATGGATTCCACCCAAAAGTTCAGACTAGGACGACTTAGGCTTTAATTCCAAACAAATAGAAACTTCCCAAAATTATTTTGGTAAAGTAATTGCACCAAATCAAGAATCTAGAGATTCAAAACAGGGAATTTGGTCTCAATAAGAATCAACGTACTTGTTCTGTAAGCGCTATGATACAAGCAGTGGAGGAACCTTTGGCTTTTGTTTTTGAGTGAGCCTTCTCCAAGACTCTAGCTGGATCTATTGAGCCCTTGGGTTCTTCCTGAACTGCACTAACAGAATTAGACATAAGTTCTCGGGAATACTGTCCAGCATCAACACCAAGATCTGCCCAGCCACCCACACCGTCAGCCACCCCTATGGCCTGTTCATCTACACAGATAAAGTGAGCATCCTCTCCTCCAGTATCTTCTTTATCAGGATGGGGTAGATAGCATGATCCAGAAACCAGTTTCAATGATTTGCCCATCGAGATATTCCTGTGGATAACATAGTAGGAAATTTAGAAATAAAGAACACTAGGCATCCAAACTGCACATCGTCACTATGAAAAAGGGAAGGGGACCTCAGCATACTATGTCGGCAATACTGACCAAGTACGAGAATTCCATAATGAAATCCGAAAACAATAAAATACATTTATATAATTCATAAAACCAAGGGATTCATTTTAACCAGAATAACCAAAAATGTCGATTAAGCAGAACAAGTCACCGTTATTCACAATTTATCCTCACTCAATAGTTGGACCAGTAAGAATGGAATGACCAAATAACTAAATGAATATGACGCATCTCCAAACTATTCAAGTCCATGGGGGGATCATTGCAGTCCCTGAGCGCAAGAGCAAGTTCATTTGATGACAGCATTCATATAAAGTCAATAGCGCAAGTTAAAACCAAAGTCGTGATGCAATCTAAACTAAGCACGTAAATTATAATATTTTCATTTTAAATTAAGGGATCAAGTAGAACATACTGTTCAGATGAATCAGTAGAGTTGGCAGGTTGTTCCTCCAGCGCAGAATTATCAAATGACACATTGGGGGCAGAACCAGCTGAAAACTGAGAAGTTGATGAAGTATGAAGATCACCGACTCCCGACATAGTATGTAGGTAACTACTGCAAAACCTCTTTGCAACGTCATAAGTGAAGTATCCATATATCACATTGTTGCTAGGCTGCTCTTTATTTTTCAAACTCATGCTGGCTTTCCGACATCTATTAACACTTCTATTGTTAAAACAAATACTAGCACTGATCGCTGAAGAAGACGAGTGTGCATTTCTAAAACTTGAATTACCAAAAGAACATTCACCAAGTGTAGCTCTAGAACCACAAGCAGCCATTGGTTTGTCTTCACACTTGCTGTGAGATGAAAATTGATTGGATTCAGCAACGGCACAATCAATGTGATACCTACAAGTCTGAAATGCAGGGCCTGAAACAGAAGGAACAGAAAATGTGCGAGAAATTGCTCCAAGAGCTGAGATATTCTTCCTGCGATTGACTAGCTCTGAACTAGCACCCGAAATAGTGCCAGGTCTTAAGAGAGCATGCAACTCTGTAAGTGAGGGATAAGGAACCGAGTGAAATAGACTAGAATTGCCACACAACAGTTTCTGATGCCCAAAAAGCAGCTCCAATGAACCTTTAAATCCGCCTTCCCACCCTAGAATTTGAACCGATGCTCGTAGTTTTGACATATAAGATGGCATATTAGCCCCTTAAACAGACGGGCCTCCCTTTGATTCTTCTCCAGCACAGAATAAAACCACTACAACTTTTTATGAGAAAAAGTACCATTCCTCCCTGCACATCTAATTTCAGAGTACTCGATGCATATTACTTCACGTAATCAGTATGTCGAAATGTTCAAGAAAATTAGCCCTGCCCGGTCAAAAGTTCACCAAATGAGTAAAGAAATGAACAAGTTTATTTCGAACTTTTTTTTTTTTTTTTTCAATTAGAACAACACGTGAGAATGGGCATTCAAACTTCTGGCGTTATACATGCTACGCTCAGATTCTAAAATCACCATCACCCAATCGCGTGAGTATAGAATTTGGTAGCATATGCCAAGTAAAATGAATTTTCCGAATGACCACAACAGTAGAACTATTGAAACATTTAAACACCACTTAAATAACTTTCTCTCTCCTTAAGAGAATATTCATAGACGACCCACGAACTACAAGATGAAACGCACAAGACCAACCCATAAATAGCGTAAATACACTTGTCATTAACAATACAACGAAGATAGACCATAACGCACGTATTCAAAAGTGAAAACCCAATAATAGATACAAATTCAACGGCAATACGGGAAAAAGAAGACAGTAAAATGACAATTACGAAACCTCGCTCTACCAGATCAATCACATACAAACTAAATCGAAACCTATTTCTAGCAACCTGGATCGCTTACACCATCTATAAAGCTTCCGTAGGTCAGAATTAAAGAAACGAACCTTTCAAATTAGTTGCGAGCTCGGCCCGTGTAGAACCTCCCCGTGGAACAGAATTGATAGAAGGGAGTGAGATGAAATCCACAAAATTCTATGGATGCGGACGCCAGGTAAAAACCCTAAGGCGCGAATTGATTCGAAATTGCTATTTATTATTGACCGGTATTGACGCTGTAGTCGAGGGGAAAGCATGTTATTTACGAAAATATCACGGCTCTCATCCATTGGTTTCGATTCTTGGTGAGGGTATTTTGGTAACTTTGACAAGGCAATCCCAAGGTCGTCTTTTGCTAGTTATGAGTGGTCAAGGCGTCTGGTGGCTTGGTAAACGACCATCAGACAGTGACTAATTTTCAGGTAAACGTCTTTTCAGAAAATCAGTTGGGCAAAAAAAAAACAAAAAAACAAAAAAAAACAAAAAAAAAAAATGCCCCTTTTATCTTTAATTTATTCTGTTACCGGACCGACAGAAATATAAAAAATGAGAAATAGAATTAGGATTGAGATTCAATCTTTATTGATATTATACAAGATACTGACAATTATTGATATTATACAAAATAATAACTAATACCCATAAATAACAAAAATATAAACTAACTCAATATTGAGAATAAAATAAAATATATTATTTAACTAATATCTTCTTCTAATATTAAATAATTATGAATACTATATATTCTATAACTAATTCAAACTAGAAATGAGTTAACTCAATTCCTATTTAAAAAATTATAATTTTGATTAATTAAAAAAAACGTTCTCACTCCCCCCTCATTTCTAGTCTAAATAAGGAATCATCTCCCTGTTCAAGTCGGGTCCCCACAGACTTGAACTCGCAGATAAAGTGAATGTCTCGAAGTGAAATGAGATTATACATTAACTTGAACTTATTACTACCAACATTGAGACTTGGAGAGATATTGTTCTCCTTGACATTTTACAAAACAGTTCACAAAGCTCCACCGTTTACTTCATATTTAGACTAACTGCAAGTTTCAGTTACATAAGCTCCTAAGAAGGAGGTGAGCACCAAACTGAGGCTGTAAGGTTACAAAAAGCAAAGGGGCATGAGTGTAGGTTGGAGAAACAGCAACAGAGAATCGTTGAATTATCATGGCCAGGGCGACTTTGGCCTCAATCAACGCCATGTTTTGGCCTACACAAATCCTGGGACCCAACGAAAATGGCAGAAAGGAAGCCAAGTGTTTCCGAGGCTCACCAAATCTCAAAGGGTTGAAGCTGTTTGCATCCTCTCCCCAAATCTCTTTCTCATGGTGGACAGCAGCCAACGCCAAGAACAGCTCTGTGCCACCAGGAATGTCTAAGCTTCCTAGTGTCACCTGTTTCACTGCCTGCCTCGTCAACATCACTGCTGGAGGATAAAGTCGAAGTGCTTCGTTAATTATCATGCCTACCTGCCATAAGAGATGCACGATATCGAATGAGTACGAACATAGAAAATGGATGCCATTTCAGTTCAAACCCACATCCATAAAACATTAACACAACCAATCAAATATATGTTTCCATCATATTTTAGTCCCTGTGAATTCGTAATGGTCAACTTCACTTGCATACTTCCAAAACAGAATTCTACGAGTTAGCAACACCACCATGTACAGTGTAACATCCCAAACCCACCGCTACCAAATATTGTCTATTTTAGCTTATTATATATCACCATCAGTTTCAGTGCTTTAAAATCAGTATGTTAAGGAGAGGTTTCCACACTCAAGAAATGTTTCGTTCCCCTCTCCAACAGATGTGGAATCTCACAATCCACCCCCTCGGGAATCAACGTCTTCGCTGAC
Organism: Cucurbita maxima; assembly: GCF_002738345.1. Lineage (NCBI taxonomy): Eukaryota > Viridiplantae > Streptophyta > Magnoliopsida > Cucurbitales > Cucurbitaceae > Cucurbita > Cucurbita maxima. The sequence continues at coordinate 6,418,353 of NW_019272019.1, forward strand.
ACAACGGACGGTTACATACCGTTTGCAAATCTGCATTTAAGTATTTCAAATTCCCTCTTGCTAGATGATAATTTATCGGACAGAACAACAGTGACTATGCACAAAACTTGCCAATAAAGGATATCTGTAACTACTGCAAGGTGACATTTATCCAAAAGAATATAGATATCATTACGTGTACATTGACTTACAAGCTTAAGTTCGCTCAAATTCTCCGGCGCAGGAGGTGTTTTATGGGCGCAGACGCTGAGAACTTCTTGTCTGGCCTTATCTTGCCACTCTGGATGCTTTGCTAGTAGCAGAAGAGCCCAAGTTAAAAGATGAGAAGTTGTTTCCATTCCCGCGAAATAGAATGTCTTACATTCATCAATGATTTCCTCCACTCCAAGTCTTTCTTCTTCCCCCTTCTGGTTCTTGTAAGATGACATTAACAAGCTCAGTAGATTAGTTGAGTTTTCCCTTCCTTTGCTGTTTGCCTCAATCAGCTCTTTTATCGATTCACGAGTTTCTTTCTCCAGGCTCCATCTTTCTCTGTTCTTCTTCGTCGGCAAAAATCTACATTTCAAGTTTTCAATTCAAACTCCAGGAATAAATAAACTAACACTAGTAGATTTGTAACAATCGAAGGCCATAGCTAGTAGACATTATCCGCTATGATTCGTTACTTATCGTCCGTCAGCCTCAAGATTCCCTTATAAAAGTGTGAAAATCTTCCCTCTTTTAACCCTTTCGACTATGCTTGAATTTGAAAGAAAATAAGAGAAAAGAAAGCCACTCCCATCTATGAAAATGTACACAGAAAATCAGGGAAAGGAAAACTAAGAATTGAAAATAGACCTGAAGCCAGGAATATAAACACTTCTGACTGCTTGGGAGAAGAGATGTGTTTGCTGTTCCTGCAAACTGAAGATGCGCTTGCCTTCTTCAAAGTTACTTCCAAATGCGGTTCTTGAAATTACGTCGGCTGAGAGGCGACGAAATTCTTTGTGAACGTCCAATTCAATCTCCTCCATTCCGCCCTTCATCTCTTCCCATTTCTCCAAAACATTCGACACACTAGCAACTATTTCGGGTACCCACCCCTGTGCAATTTAAAACTACACTATCAACAGACACCAGCCAACATAGAAATTATGTAAAGAAAGTTTTATACCTTTATACGCTCCATGTTGAAAGCCTGATTCGCAATTCTCCGACGCGCGACCCATTTTTCCCCGTCCAGTCCTAGCAGTCCCTCTCCAAAAAGCAACTTCGCCTGCGGGTTGAACTGGATCCTTCGAAAAGACCCGTGCGTATTTACCAGCACTTCCTTAATTAGATCCGGGTCGGAAATGGCCAGTCTCGGTTTCGACCCGAACCAGTACAGAAACGTCTTTCCGTACTCACCGGACCACCGGAAGTAAAAAGGGAGAGCGCGACTGAGTATATCGTGGTGAAACGGAATCGGCTTAGATTGTGCCTCCGCGAACAGACGTCGGATATCGGTGGAGTTGCCGATGATCGGACGGTAGGGAGGGCCCTTTATGCCCTGCTTTCGGAAGTGGTTTTGAATCCTCCATGGAAGCCAGAAAGTGGAGTAGAGAAATTTCAGGAGGATTGTAAGAAGAAGAGCAACAACAACAAGGGAAACAGCAAAGAGAATCATTTGGAAACTGAAAAGCCGCTGCTAGCCAAGTATGGGAGAGGAAGGTCTGTGGTCGTTCTTCTTTGCTCCATCCATTGTCGCACCGCTGAAGTCAATGGCAGATGAGAAATTACTTGAAGCCGTGACCTCAGCCCAGCATTGCTCCACAATTTGGAGCATCTCTTTATCATTGGTTCAGACTAATTTTTTGCACAACTTTTTACACTAAGCCAAAGAGTTCTTGGCTTCTACACGTTGACCTCAAATAATAATTATAATTAACATCTCAGGGGCATGAGCGTTTACATAATAAATATATATTTATTGTTTTTTTAATGTCAGGTTACATTGTTTTATTCCTCACTACATTACTAAATTGTCTTGTTTTATAAACAAGCTTGGTATTAGTAGCTATCAATTTAAATTTAAATTATAAATTTAGTGGCTTGCAAATTAAATATAACTTAAAAATATCTACAGACAGCGGCAGTTCGACGGGCGGAACGGCAACCACCGTGGAGTTGAACGGAGCTATGAGGCGAAGTCGGTGGAGGACCACACGAGCAGCAGCTCCAGCCAGCAATCAATATTTTCCATCTTGTTCATCTCGATCCCAAGCGTCGGCGGTGGAGCTTTCGTCGTAGGCACACCCACCGTTCATGGAAGCGATCAGAGCTGAAAATCTACTAGTAGAGGCTCCACCGCCGTCTATGCCAAGCCCAAGAAGATCCCTCGTCATGGGCTGACTTCCAAACGAGCAAAATGGACCACCCGCCATCATCAAACCAGAACCAGCCGGTCCAGAGGGAAGTTCAAGCCATAACCCAGCCGTTAACGAAGCGCCATTGCGATGATCCCGGTTCACATTAGCAGTGGCAGACCTATCATGAACTGAAGAAGTAGTAGTAGCCATCCCAATGCCACGGAACAACGATGGATTAGACGCGGTTGCCCCCATTTCCGCTGCCTTCTGTAGCAAAGCGGTGGCGGACATGGCCGCCGGTTGAGTTGAACACGTGTACTGCAGACGGTCTTGGTCAGGTCGGGGAAAGAGGGAGGATGATCCTTTGGGGGAAAGATAGAGAGGTGTGGAGAGAGAGAGCGAGGTGGGATTCACGGTGGAAACAGGAGGGCGAGTAGAGGGGCAATCGTAAGACACAATTGTAGAGGCTAAACTGGAGACTGCAACGGTCGTGGATGAAGCAGAGGGAGCAAAAACAGTACTATTTCCAAACAAATCATTTGAGCTACTATTGACAGCCGCGGCTGAAGGCGTTGATATGGATGAAACTCTGATCTGAGTATCAGCTAGCTCTGTAAACCAAAGCAACAAATCTGTCAAATCTTTGTAAGAATATTCAGTGGAGGTGAGAACAGAAAAAAGAAAAAACAGAACAAATGAATCAAAAACAGAATTCAGCGGTTGCTTTCAGTGAATGATGAACAGCTTGAACTGAAAAGGAAAAGCAGTTTTGGAAGTAAAGGGGAAGAGAATAATGGCGACTTTTTTTTCCGATAAGCCATCATTCTCCCTTTCCACTATCCTCGATCTTTGAGCTTCACTGTCATCCATGCAAGAATTGCCCGTGAACGAGCAGTACTACCGAATCCTTGGGGGAAAAACAAACAAACAAAAAAAAGAGAAAGGACTTGCAAACAACAATGGATCGAGAAAAGAAAATCAATCAAAACTTTACATCGGATATTAAGGATTTGGAGCATTTCGCCATTATTGATGATTAAGTGTACTACCTGAGCTGTGAATTGACAACGCCGGAGATACCACAGTGGTTGTCGGAGTGAGCGGTGGCGGGGGAGGCGAAACCGTGTCCGATTCCTTCGCTTTAGAGTATGGAACTGCTAGGGTTTGAGCACGAGAACTTTCCTCCGCTAATACATCGCAAAAGGCTCGATGCGTAATAAAACTATCCCTCCTTCAAGAAATCGAAACAGAAATTCAGTGAAAATGATAAACAGAGAAGCGATGATTTCTACGCATCCATTAAACAGAGAAAAGAAAAACGAAAACCGAACCTAGAAAATAAAGTGCCACAATCGCATTTGTACTCTCGAGTTCCGCAAGTTTTCATATGCGCTTTCCAATCGGATTTTACCGCGTATTTCTTCGAGCATCTCTCGCACTTCCATTTCTTCTCGCCGTGTTTTCTGCAGAAGTGCTTCTTTATTCCGGTAAGATCGCCGAGTGCTCTCGCCGAATTGTGGTGGACGCAGGTAGGTTCCGGACAGACATAGACGCGCTTACGCACCTCATTGTCAGTCCGTTGCCGAAGCTTCCAGGGAAGGTTGTGGCCTCGCCGGTGAAGCTGCAGGTTCTGGTCCCGCTGGAAGCCTTTGTTGCATATCTCGCACACAAACCGGTTCGTCGCCAGCAAACTCTCCGCCGACAAAGCAATCACCTCCGCCGTCGGGTCTGAAAAACAGAAACAATCGAATCTGGGAGCCAAGATTGATTGAAATCACAGAATATCGAACAATCAAAACATCGCGGCTGGATTGGCGCTTTTAATTCCCTTACCTGGCATTCCGGGAAGGTTCCGTTTCTTCTTCGGCAGGGCTACCGCCGTCACTGGTTCGATATAACGTGAAGAAGATAAAGAAGCATCGCCGGAAACCGCAACCGGCGAACAATTTTCCATATCAAACATTCGGCAAATAAGCTCAACGAGAAGATAGTTGTGGGATTTAAGCTTTACTGAAAGCTCAGCACACAATAACTCATTATAAGAACACTGCGCTCCATCCAATGATTAGCAACTCGGATTCTAAGCCTTCTGAACTTGTGATTGTATGTTGGGAAAACTGAACCTAAATTTAAGGACATGATTGTCTTTTCACATTTCTGGTTTTAAAAATTTGAAAAAAAAATAAAAACAGCCGAAATTTTGAAGAAAAAGAAATGGTTGAGGAGAGGGAGTGAGGAGAAGTGGAAAATCAGATTAAAAAGAAATAATCTAAGCGGCGCCAGTTAACCGTGGTTGGGGAAGGAAGGACTTGTGTGTGTGATTACCATGGTTAAGGGGATGGAAATCTATCCATCCACGTGTCGTAATCTACTAGGTGATAACATTCGTCGGGGAAACTCGGACCAATTTTTCGATTGAATTAAAAGTACGGTAGTTGAAGAGTGGTGGCAATAGTGTAAATAACATGAAGCTGGAGGGCATTTTGGGAGACGTACGGATACAGTACGAGTGACAGAAAATGTAAATGGGGAGCTTGGGCTTACTACAAGGCATTATCCTACACGTGCTTCTTACAAAGCGTTGGGACCACGGTGTTACAGTGGGGACGATCGCAGGGGAACGTTGAGATCATCACTCCAAAGCAAATCACAGGGGCGGTTCCATTTTGAAGGTCGTGCTTTCGGTTGTAGGGTATATGGTTCGTTAAAAGGGTAATGTTTTGTCCTTTTGTGTCGGAGGACTCCGATATCTACGGACGGGGTACCGTAGACATTTCAAAATTTTATTTTTAGTCTTTACCAGTTATGCCCTTGTCACAATAGAGCTCCTTTCCAACGTTTACTGACCATTGTGAGACACTCACTTTTAGTATCGAGTGACTCAGCCGACCTGAAATCACATTGTCAATGGCCGACGTATGTTCAAGCCTATGACCCAATAACGAAGTAGATAAATTTTTGAAATAGTGTTTGAAAACAATGCTATAGGCTATAAGCGAGAAAGACAACCTAATGTTTTAAATAACATATAACTCCGAATACGAATAATTAACAAATAGTCACATTCCCTATAATTTGAGACATTTCAGATCTACCATAAGCAAGCATGACTCTACTGAACATTATACATTTAGGAAAGACAAAAAGATATCTATACATCATGAAAATGATAAAGGAAAGTAGTCAAATGTTTTAATACAGGTGATTTGACATACAACGAACATCCAACCGTAACCAACACGCCTTGGACAAATATGTCCGTGACACCTTCTAAACACGCCTTGGACAAATATGTCTGTGACATCTTCTATTTTCCAACTACTAAACTCTACCGTGGTAGTAGCCGCCCGCTATCGGCGAACCTACTATTTTTTATTATTATTTTAATGTATGTTGTAAATTGGAAAAATTACATTCTGAGTTCCTACTTATCCAATGTAATCGATAAAAAGTTTGTTTTATATTCTCAAGATAGGGAAATTATTAGATGATCAAATTTAATATTAATTGTGTATGCAGTGGAAGAATCTAACAAAGTATCCAATGTGGAATTTATCATTTCCATGTGTGAAAATCAATTGTTTTACATTCGACAAAATTTAACTTGTCGGTTATTTTATTATGATATGGCGGCCATTTATTGAAAAATAATAACGTTATAATAACAATTTATTCAGGAAAGTGTACCACATGGTACACTGACACTAAAGTTTAGAATTTTTAACTAAAAAATCAACATATGGACCAAAATTTAACCCTTTTTTACTTAGATAAGGACATTTCCCAATATAATAAGTCCATTTAATTATTCTGAAGGGAATTTCCATGTCTTATCTAAACTCAAAGACCCTTTCTTGAATTTATTCAATTACATGTTATCTCTAATAGATTTACACCAAAATAGAATATCCAAATTATATAAATAAATAAATAAAATCCATATAGAGACCACAATGCAAAATTTTGGCTTAGATTCATGAAAGAGTTATACTTGTAATATTTTACCTACAGAATTCAACAGTTGGGAGAGGCATTAATTTCGAGGATAAGAGGGACCCAGTTCAACATTTACTAGATAAAAGTAAACAGCTATCAAGGATGAAGATCACAATTTAAAAAGGCAAGAGGGGCAAAAGATGCACAAGTAATCACCATATATTTGATTTGCGAATTGGATATCTTTTGCCTTTTTTTCCTTCTTTTTCTCATGTCATTATGGTGTTAATATAATGCATATTACAGAGTCCAAAGCTGCTGCCTATTCGATGCAAAGGTCAATGCAGTGATTATAATCAACTAGTTTCTAGGGGCGGGGACAAATGATTCATGGAAGAGAAAAAAGTCAATCTACGGAATATTTACTTTTATCACATCTCCATTCCCATAGGCAATATTTCATATAATTGCTATGGCCCATGTAACAGTGAGACTGATAAATTACTAATGTTGATTATAAAGTATTTTTAAGTTTTGTACCGTTGCTCTTTAGTCGAGAAATGTGAAATCTTAGTCATTTCCCATTGGCTAAAAGCCTGTTAATTGGCAACAGGAATTATATGGTACCCATGTGGCGTGTACAATAAATGAGAATCTACCCATTTGTCCAACCAGGTCAGGACCACTATCTACAGGCTTGAACCATAGACAAAACCATCCAACATGGTTATTGAACTCTACTTGGAAGGGGGAGGCAAGGCCTTGTAGTTAGGGTTTTGTTGACGATGATTTCATGTTAACGAAGCCGACTACGGATTTAAAGAGTGAAGAGGAGGTTGAGTGAATATGGTTGCTAAATCTCCTCAGTGATTTCTAACCACACAGTATATATCACCATCACCCTTACCTTGGGACTTAGCCCCAAATGGATCCAATTTTTCTCCCTTTTCTTTTTCAATCTGAAAGCCAGTTATTGAAGCAGGTTAGTCTATGGCTCCTACATGTATAAGTTAGTGGTTTTCATCCTGGTGCTAGGTCCAAACAAATTAGACTCGTGTGTATTCTATTTCTTGGGAACATAACTCGACTTGGGTAACATGTGGTTGTCACTTAATTCAACCTGTTGGTAGCTAACAGGATTCTTAATGTCAACACAATAAGTAATCTAAGTTCGGAGTGAAACAAATTAAGGCACAGAGACTAAATATCGACAAAACTAGAGTATGGAAAACTGGAAAAGTATTATTTAACCTTTTATTTAATAAGGGGAAAAAGGGTCGTATACTGAAACTCAAGCATAGCATCACAAACTCAACCAGTGTGTCTAAGCAAAGGAGAACTACAAGTAGGTCTACGACTACTGGAGCTAGAAAGGTACAATGATAACAGTGAGGGAAAAAGAAACTATAGCTTCATCATGACGCGCGATCGTGCAGGTTACTACTGCCTGAATCTAATATTTTATACGCATGTTCTTTGCACAAAGATGTTCAATATCGACTGGTTGCTTGAGAAAGAAATAACACTGTAGACATGGTACAATAACCGAGAAAGTTACCTCGCTTCAAAAGGGCTTCCGAAAGGGAATATTCAAGTCGGATCCAAATGCGTCAAAGATCTCGCATCTCCGAGTATTTGACTGTCCTCAACTGAGGACTCCCAAACCTGCTCCACTTGACTGGGGAATCTACAATTTTCACCGTATTTTAGCAGGCAGTCGTTTTATGACCGACATAAGTTGTAAACTTCACCCCGCATAACATCAATTGGCATGTGATCATGAGTGTATCGCTCAGGTCCTTGATAGACTCCAGTCTTCTCCAAAAGAGCAACCCCCTCGTCTCTACCATATCTTGATGCATAGAGCTTCAGATATTCAATGTCCTAATTGACATCCAAAACAGATTTCATTAGCAATTCCAAAGTATATAAAAATGAGTAGGCTATCCATATCCAGGAAAATTTTTATTTGCCAAAATAAACGAACTGAGAGAGACTATTCTTGTAATTTTTATCCAAGAAGAAATTTGCAACCCGAATTTCGAGCAATACCATACATTGCTGTAATACAGGATTAATTGTTTGGGCATAACACAAGACACTAAAGGATCTTTACTCATTTTTGTATTATGCATGGTCAGCTGCGTACACAGTTTAATATTTTTATATACTATAATAATCCGTATCCAAAATGTTAGGTTTTAACTCTAGGGTCAAATTTAGCATCCATTAAGAATTAAAATCACCTGCAAACCACTAAGAAGACGCTCAAGTCTTATGGAAGCAACTGGCTCATGTGAAGATGAGAAAACCTCCCCAGGGTAGAAAAGCACTCCATCTCCAGGAGGAAGGCCTCGTCTAAATCTTATCTACTCGAGTATGATAGAGACTTGTTAGGAAAGCATGTGACATACAACGTTCAGCATTAGAGCTTCTGCAGCTATGCAAGTATAGCTTACCTCTGCACTCGGAACTGTTGCCTTTTCATAACAGTTTGCACCCCAATAAAGAAATCCTGTCCCGCCTTCTTTCCATACACGCCACATCACAGCACGATGCTGTGTACCTCGCATCCCGAGGTGCCAATTTGGATGGGGATCAGCTGGCCCCATACACACATATGTCCACCATTCCTGCCAGAAAGATGACTATATCCTCAGCAGAGAACTATGCAAAAGGATTTAAACCTTTAGACCACAAGAGGATAGAAACCATTTAAAAGAACTAAAATAGAATATTCATTGATGATTGAATCACGGATGCTCTAAAGAACGAAAATAAAGATTTCATCCATCGAGAATCTTTAAAACCTTTATTTCTAATCAGTCACCAACTCTAGTTCACACACTGTTATCACCAGGAGTTATGAAACAACTCAAAACAGAAGTCGAAGCAGCAATTTAATGACTAAACATCACTAGCAAAAACCTAGAGATAGAAAGAGCGAGTGAGGAAGTCACAGCCTCAGAAACAAAATACAAAGCCATGAACGCATTTAACTGAAATCCACTACTAAACGTTTGATAAACCATAAACATATAATTTCATAGAAATCAATTCTGGGAAATACATTTTAGGGACCAAAAATTCCAAAAATTATTACCTCACCATTCTCTGGTTGTAATTCACCAATTATATCCTTGACCAGATCCTCTCGATTGCCAAGCACCCATTCACTGTATAACAAAAATAAATTACACATTCTTTTATGCTAAGCAATTTAGTGTAGATAGTGGAAAAATGATAGCAAGACTGGAGGAAGACCGTCAGATTTTGATAGGGTAGCAAGATATAATTTTATGTGGGTGTGTGTAGTTCTTGTAGTCCTACATTGTCCGAACACCTTAAAATATTCTGACCAACCTACAAGAACCTGGCTGTGAATTATATTATATTCATCTCCCATTCCACTCAATATTGCTACAAGATACACGAATTATATCTGCCCCATCCTTCTATTCTTGTTTATCGAATTCCTCTATTTGCAATTAGAGTATTACCTTGTGCAATAAATTTGAGTATGTGGGCGCAAGAAACTCGGAACCTTTACAAATGCTTCAAACGTAGTGGGTGCAAGAGGCGCATCATTGGGTCCTGCATAAAGCAACAATCACAAATTATATTTGTGATTAGTTACTACCGAATTCTTGTAGAAAAAATCTGATTAGTTTCTACTGTATTCACATGAAAAAACTCTGGATCAAATCCTCAAGTGCCAAAACTCTAATAACGAGGTTGATGTCTGAATACTGTTCATGAAAACTACAATACCATCTTTGTGTCGTGCAAATTATTAATCTAGCAGGGAAATTTGTGTAATCACTTCGAGTAATGTAACCTGAGTTTACAATAGAATGAATAGACCAAACATATGCAAGAGCATGTCTCATACCACAGTAGTATGTTGTCAATACACGAGCATCAGGAGCATAAGCACGAATCTCACTAGACATACTGCGAACAGAATCATAATGTTCCATATTCAATGGCTGCCATAGAAAGTTTGAAGTGGTAAGCTTTATGAAAGAATCACAGAAAAATGAGATTACATCAGAAGAAATCATTTAAAATAATAATTTTGATCACTAAACTACAGATATTCAAATTCAATTCCCATCATAACAAACTTAAACACTGGTTTGTTTCAAATTCAACATCTATCTTTATAGTTAGTTTACAAATACAATATACTTGCAAAGTCTACCGAGTTAAAAAATATTTTTGGTCCCAGAACTTTTTTCAAAATTACAATTTAATCCTAAAACTTTAGTCTGTAATAATCTAGTCTTTATACTTTAAATTTTGTAGCAATTTAATCTTTTATCATGAAAAATCTATCAAAATTAATTGACCATTTTTCTTATGGAGCGACTAGTCTTTGTAGCTTGTGACTACCTTTGGTCCCAGTCAATTTATTGATCTACAAATTAAGACATCACACTAAATCTTACCAATATTTTTCATGATAGACCCAATCATATAAATTGAAGTATTAGGACTAAATTGTAAAGTGCAAAAACTAAATTATTAGAAAATTGAGAGTACAAGGACTAAATTGTTAGAAATTAAAATTCCGGGACTAATTTGCCACTTCCATGAAAGTTCGGAAACCAAAAATGTTTTTTAAACAAATTGTTAAAACTCAAAAATGACTATTATTGCCAACATACTACACTAGTATATAGAATGGGTATGAGTTGAATTTGGGTGTCTGCACAACATAAATACCTCATCCCACAGATAAAAATAAGCTTTCTTCCAGTGTGCCTTTGTCCTCAATATCTCAACTTCTCTTTGCAAGTAATCTTTTGCCGCATTACCACTGTGGCACATCAACAAGTTGTTGGAAGTTCATCAGTATCCATCTCAAACATGCCTGACATAATTGAATGGAGGAAACTGAGAATTTACCTCGAGACTGCTCTATATGGTACAGCATAAGCTGATAGTCGTGGGTCTGAAAAATATTCATCTGACTTCGGATGATCAGCTATAGGAATGAAGGAGTAAACTAACATCAGATAGAGAAAGCAACAAAAAGCAATATTCCACCAGAAAAATTACAACAATAAGAACAGTCATCACGTATTATTGCACTGCAATAACATAGAATAAAATTACAGTTCCTAGTTTGTTTCATCATGGTACCTGGCCAGGGGCAAGTGTACGTCAAAACACGCATGCCATCACCCCATCTGCAGAAATAAGGACTGATTCTATATTGAAGAAGCCATTTAAAATGTTCATCCAATGCCTCAAACCACTCATCAGTACCATGTTCAACACCAAAACGATCTTCAATTACAGTATCAGATACCTAACTAATAGTTAAGGCTTAAACGCAAAAGTTTTCAGGCATGCATTACTCTAAATGTCTTCATTCCTAATTGCATGAAAGGAAAAAATCCATTTCATATATTAGGACCATGTGATGTCTAAATATATATTTTAAATTCAACTAGAAACTTGATTGTTCTCCAAACATTAATAACTTATCCTTTATATACAAGGATACACCAATTACGGCAGGAAGTGAAGGAGTCGCCGGTATTGTGAAGTCCCAAACTGTCAACATTATCTTTACACGTATTGAAAGGTTTGAAAAGGCATCTTCATCCATCACATCAATTGAACCATTCTCAGAATAAAATTCAGAAAATGATGGAGATTGAGTAACTCTTTTTAAAGAAGCAGTTGCAGATTTCACTCTTTCAACCTGAAAAGACAACGTTTCATACAAGCAGCCTAAATGCTAGAAAATGTGACACGTGATACATTATTGTTATAAGCAAGGTTAGAATGGTAGATTCACAACCTACCACTTCATCCAATGGTTTTTCATCAACATTTTCCATAATATCAAGACAGCTCTTAAGTTCCTTAAATATTTGATGCTTCTCAGCTCTGCCTAGGTACTGTGTTGAAGATCTGATGCAGTTTAGAGTATTTACCAATAAGTCAAACATATTAATAATATATTAGCCACCAGAAAATCTGAAATAATAAATGAGGAAAAATTTTGAAACATGTTTTAAGCTGTAGAAGTGAATAGACTCACTCTGCATCCGTCTTTATAGCAGTAACAATGATTTCTCCCTCATATTGACCTGGGGGTTGCATATTTGGGACATCAATAGAAACCCAAACTGCTGTAGTTTCTCTGCAACATTATAAAATGTTATTTCAGATTTGGACAAAATTGACCCAGCATTCCTTACACAACATAATGTAAGATCCCAATTCAACACATTAGCCGTCATTACCCTGGAAGAAGGTTTATTTGACTAACTGGAAGATCAAGTGGGACAAGGGCATCTGGAACACCTAATATGGGCACCACACGCCTTAACCTCAATGATTGTCCAACAACTAGCCTGCACACAACCACCTCTGAATGCTTATAAGGGGAATAACACACAAGACTGTATGAATAATTGTTTAGTGACACTACCGATCGCCAGATGTGGAGCATAAATCACCAGAAAAAACTTGCACAATTCCAGCCACACCAGAACCACCCCAAGATATTTTTGGACGCATAGCAATTTGAACACTTTCCCTCTCATTTCTAGCTGCCAGAAGATTTATCTGCAAAGATAAAACTAAATTTAAAATTCCTTCCAAAGAACATACAAATATTTAAACACATGGAATGCCACATCTGAAGGCCAAATCATCACAGTAATTAGTTTTCAGAATTACCAGTTTTCAAATCCGTTCATTTGACATGCAATAAGCAAAGAAAGGTATTTCTAGTTTCTCTATACTATGGTTACATGGAAACACGTGAATGCTAGCATTAAATTCAATTACTAGTTTCTGTTTTATTAGTTGGATTAATTAAGACATTATTGTTCCTTGAATTAAGCATGGTCACACTATAAGTTTGTTTACCACCGAGTCAGTCAATAAACAAAGAGGCTGTAGGAATCAGAATGGAACCAGTTTCCGAAAAGTCTAGCTCTCCTGCCAATTGAGTTCCAGTAACTCGTACATTCTTGAGGTGGCACTGCCCTGAGCTCCCCCCACACACTCACAAATTAAAAACCCATTATGAATCAATAAATCCAATCTCCTGGTTTCCATTAAAGGCCTCCAATCAATGAGGTTTTATGTTCTAGGGGAAAATGGCGTATGCAAGATACAAGAAAAGTAGTTGTAATTTAAGCACAGAAATAAAATCAATACCAGGAAGAAGATACTAATTATATATCTTTCATACTTACAGGCTCTAAATGCCTAGGCATTTCCTGAGGTCCAACATTTGCTGTGCTTAGCATGCACCACACATCAACTAGATCTGCTGTAGGAACTTCGGTGGGATCAATAGATCTTTTGGGGAGAGTTGATGTGTTTAAGCTGCCATCACTCCATCCATAAGCAGTTCCTCCTCCTGCAACGCCCTCAACTGGGGGCACAAGAATGCCATGAGGATTCCCTGCTAGAGGTATGAACATTCATGGTGTCAAACAATCAAAATATAAGATGACAATCGAGAATTAATCGCAAAAATTAAACTCTGAGAAGCATCAGAGATCCTTCATCAAGATTTGACACAGTAAAAAACCAGATAACTTGGGAGTGACTACAGAGTCTGGCTACTTTATAGTTTATATGTAGAAGAAAATGACCACTTCAATAGCCAAACATCAAGAACTACTTCCTGACAAAATAGAAAGTCTAACAAGCAAATTTCCAATAACTCGACGAAGCTGTTCGTATGCTAAATAAATCTACAATAAGTTGGTAGTAAAGTTAACATACACCACTATATGAGGCTATACGCTGGAGTAGATAAACCGCCTTAAAAATGCAATTGATTAAGAGCATGAGCTCGGGAATATATATCCTAGTAAGCAGAAACAAATACATGACAGCCTAAACTCACGGCAAAGAAATCAATACTCTATCCTTCCTTATCAATACCAATGGTCGACATCCTAATCCTAATTTTCATCTCTTTTTCCGCCATTCTCTTACTTCAATTATTGTCGAAATCGACGCGGATCGTAAATGAGGAAATGAATCCATTAAAGCGCAGGATTAAGGAAACCGCCATAGATCATATTCAAGACCGAAGTAAATACAATGGCTATTACTGACCGGTGTTATCCATTTCCAGAGACGCCTGTGGTACAGAGCTCGCAAATTGTAGAGATTGTAAACCGTTTCCAGTTCAGTTTCAGATTATGAAGCGGAAAATCGTCTGACAGAGAAGATCGAGCTCCAAGAACACAGACGGATGGCCTTGCCAATTATGGGAAGGAAAGACGAAGAAGCGGGTAACTTAACTGGTACATCAAACTTCGCCTTATGCCTATACCTTCGTTTCCTCGCGACCCAAATCGGCGAGGAATTGTCCGCACAAAATCGATTTTGTCCGAATTTTCACTTTCGAAGATTGCCTTTTCTTACAAAATTTACCAATTCAGCTGTGAGATGTGAGACGTAACATATATGTAGGAGTGTTTGTTTATGTGCGTAATTTTCTATTGATGGAATGGTTTTCACAATAATTCTATTTTATATAGCCACAAATTAAATATTTGAGATCCAAAATTTTCAATATTGTTGAATTAAAATTTTTATTTCATATAAATCGTTTTTTTTTATAAATTATTGAATAATTTTTATAAATATACAAACAAAAACAATATATATTTAAAAAAGTGAAAATAATATATATTTAAAAAGCTTTTTTAAAAGTAATAAATATTTTAAGAGTATTGAGAATCAAAATGAATAAAGTTAGATGGATGAGACAAAAAAAATTAATTTTTATTTTAAGTAAGAATGTAATATATAATTCGGAAAGTCGGTCGAAAAGAAAATCGTCGATGTTGATCGAAGAATCGTTCCAATAAAAAATTTACGAAATTATGAAATTACGAAATAGCTACATCTACGTGTCACTCTCCAATTAGTGGATGATCAAGCTGTTCCTTTCTCTTGCTGTAGGGAATACTTCCGATCTAGAATCGGAAAATAGAAGAAGTTCCCTCCATTGCAGGGCGCGGGATTGAGCTGTGGCGGAGAGGGTTTTTCCGTGACCTAGGGTTTCCACTTTCGTAGCCGAAGGGAAGCCGGGGCTTGATCACAGAAGGTGTCAGTGAATTGCCATGGAGAGCGCCTTTGCGAGCGCCTCTGCTATCTCAGACCAGAGGCAGAAGATCGAACAGTATAAGAACATTCTGTATAATGTTTTGTCGTCAAACGATTCAGTCCAAGCCAAGAAGTTTATCGATCACAGTTAGCTGCCTTTTTTTAATACGTTGAAGTTTTCTCCCAACTTATTCATCTTCAATTTAGTACGAAGTTAGGGCTAATCATCTGACGACTCTTGATATGCAGCACTATCTGACGAAGTTCCGCTTGTGGTTTCGCGGCAGCTCTTGCAAACTCTTGCGCAAGAGTTGGGGAAATTGGAGGGTGAGACTCAGAAAGATATCGCCCATTACATCCTCGCACAGATTCAGCCGCGCGTTGTCTCTTTCGAGGAGCAGGTTTGGTTCTGGCGTTATCCTTTCATAATCCGTAGGAATGATGTTTCTCAATTAGGTAATGATAACCAATAACCAATGTCACTTCTTACCGAATCGAGACGGGAGCCTGGCCTTGCCATCCGTCTAATTACACATCTAAATGGAGTATATACTTCTGTTATGTTACCTTTGATTCCCAGTAAGAAATAGGTCCATGAGTGTTTTTGGGTCTATATTGGAATTGAGTGTGTAAAAATGGAGAGGTATCATAGCTTTCGGATTCATGTTCAAAGCATAGTCAGTGCACATCCAGTATGCTAGAGTACATTTTATGTTGTGTGCGCAGAAGATTATGTAATGTATAGAAAGTCTCTTGGCAGCGTCCTTCATACAAGGACATAACATTCAGTAAGAGGTATATTTTGAGTGTGTTGTTATCTTGAAATGATCAATATCAATTATTCACAATAAATATGATTTTTATTTTAATATCAGCTCCTCTGTTCTCCTCTCACAATTTTCTGAGTGTGGCTAGGGGCTTCAGTTTTAACTACTTATGTTGTTCATGGATCTCGACTTGCATGGTCCGTAGAGGAAGGAAATAATTTGTCTCCCGTGAGCTGCAGGTGTTGATTATTCGAGAGAAGCTTGCTGAATTGTATGAATCAGAGCAGCAATGGTCAAAAGCTGCTCAGATGCTCAGTGGCATCGATCTAGATTCTGGAATGAGGTATAATACCCATTTTCCTTTCAACTTCTTCCGTGAAAGTACGATTATATAAATTTTGGACTCTCTCTGTAGTTACCTTTTTATGGTCTTTGTCAGAGTGATCGACGAGTCATACAGATTATCAAAATGTGTTCAAATTGCTCGTTTATACCTTGAGGTACAGTATACTTCTGTAGTTTTAATTTAATTCCTACAACGGTATTTATAACAAAGGGCTATATTTGAGTAGTGGCAATTTGCTATGAGGTCATGTAAAAGCATTACGTTGAGCTCTGTATGATGGAGGAAAGTGGTTTCAGATTGCATTGTGTATGCATGATAAAATCCTTAAACCGGTGCCCTAGACCAACTCGGTCATCTTGACTATGCATGATATAATATAATCATACAGCAATTTTTAATTGCATTGGAGGCGCTTGACAAGAATTAATTGTTTCATGTTCATACTTACGCGGGCAATGAAGTTTATTTAGTCTTTTGTATTTGAGCACTCAGTCTTGCTCAATTTCTTCAACAGGATGATGATGCTGTTAATGCTGAGGCTTTTATCAATAAAGCATCATTCTTGGTTAGCAATAGTCAGCACGAAGTCCTTAATTTACAATACAAGGTTAGGAAAGCTTTCGGTTGTTGATGACAATAACTCAAGGATGGCCATATGGTTTTTCTTCTGTCTTTTAATCCCGACAATAACTTAAGGATGGCCATATGGTTTTTCTTCTGTCTTTTAATCCCCACCGTTGTCGCAGGTTTGCTATGCTAGGATCTTAGACTTGAAAAGGAAGTTCTTGGAAGCAGCACTGCGTTATTATGATATATCTCAAATTGAAAAGAGACAAATAGGAGATGAGTATGTAAAGTTGAACATTCTTTTCATAGAATAGAAGTGGTTTCTAGCTTTGTCAAGCAACCATTGTTTGAGCGATATACTTGTTTTAGGACACTGACCTTAAAGCATTTGCACGCCATTGAAAGTTCCTTTATTTTTACAGGTCTTCCAGTTCGTATGCATCAAGTTTCAGCATTCTTGACACTCTTTTTTGCACTTTTCATTTACTGCAGGAATTGCTAACTTTAAATAATAAGCATATACATTTCTGTCTCATTTCGTAAATAATTACAAAATAGGAAATTGGCTAGTTTTAACATGAAGACATTTGTTTTATTGTACAATATTCATGTCTTGATATGACTCATAGATTTTCGTTTTTTCCCCGTTCCTTTCAAGTTTATAGTTGAACTGCAAAATTAAGCTGACACTGATATAATTATAATATGCTATAGCAGTGAGTGTCGACCAATTTTGTGGGCCTTTTCAGTCTGAAATTTTCATAAATGTATTATGCAAATAGTCTTTTGTTGATTTTCCTTTGATATTTCACCCTTCTAAGCCTTATGCCTTCAACTATTTTCTACAATTATATTATGAAGATCTCTCTTCAGTTTAATTGCTCTGGCTTCATAGTGTCTAGGCGGAGCTATAAGCTCAAAATTTTAGAGACTTGCACATGCATGGACGAAAGCTAGCTTTTTTTTTTTTTTTTTTTTTTTTTTAAATATCAATTCTGCAAAATTATTTTACTCAATCTACTAAACAATTATGTGCCTTAATTGGAAAAGGAAGTCTTGTTCCCACATACTTTTAATATATGTTGGTTTTTGGTCAAGGAGATCGTTGTTTCATGATAAGGGCTGTATTTGGTGGCAGGCTTGTTGTTTAGCTATCTTGTGGGTAGTCTGGAGTTAGAGTAACAGTAGAATTTTTAGAGGGATGGAGCAATCTTTTGACGAGGTTTGGGAGGAAGTGAGGTTTAGTGCCTCATTATTGGCAACTCTTTGTTGGACTTTTTGTAGCTATTAACTTAGCATCATTCTTTTGGATTTGATCTCGTTTTTGTAGGTAGTTGAGGGCTTTTTGTTGCTTTTTGTATGCCCTTGAAAGCTCGGTTTCTAACCACCAAAAAAGAACTGAGTTTCAACACAATCCTATGGTTTGTATACTACAGTTGAATTTAGAAAACTGAATGTTTTTAAAATGGAAAATATAAATTCATTCATCGCGTTGTTTTTTTTTTTCTTTGAAGGAAATCATGGTGTGTTTAAAAGATATTGCTTAGTTAATACTTTCCTTCGGCCTTTCTTGTTTTAGTATAGTCATTATAAGGGCGGATGTTAGTTACTTTATCTGTTTTTTTCTCAGAGAAATCAACGAAGAAGCATTGGAACAAGCTTTATCTGCTGCAGTGACATGCACAATATTGGCTGCTGCTGGTCCACAGCGATCCCGAGTTCTTGCCACATTATACAAAGTAAAAATCTTCTTTAAAAAAATGGAATTTATATATCATTTTGGAGGGGAGTAATTTTTTAATATGCACTTTCTAAGCGTTGACCTTTTGGTTTAGGATGAGCGTTGCTCAAAGTTAAAAATCTATCCAATACTGCAAAAGGTTCCCTTTCTCTCTCTCTCTCTCTCTCTCTCTACGTTCAAGACTGTTCAGTTCAATGACATTAATCAGGGTAAAATTTAACTATTAGGTTTACTTGGAGAGAATTTTGAGAAAACCTGAAATTGATGCATTTGCTGAAGAGCTAAAGCCTCACCAGGTTATTGTTTTTGCTCTTTACCTCTTTCTTGATCCTGCATTGAATCATTTTTTAAGAAATTTTCCTTTACATTACTTCAACAGCAAGCCCTTCTGCCAGATAATTTTACTGTGTTGGATCGTGCTATGATTGAGCATAATCTTCTCAGTGCAAGCAAACTCTACACAAATATAAGGTTAAATATGTGTAGTTTATCATCTCGTTCTCCTTTATTCCTTTTTTCTCGTTTTACTATTGTTTTTGGTTATTCCTGTCGCAGCTTCGAAGAGTTAGGCACTTTGTTGGGTATTCCTCCTCATAAGGTGTGTGCTTTTTTATTGTTCTTAATGCTTCGACAGAACTTCGTAGACTTTTTGCTAATGATCTTTAGATTAGCTTCTTACAGTATGTTTAAATTAAGACATGCAATTAGTTTCTTGTTGTCTGTTTGGGTAAAAATGATCCTTAAATTACTGATTTTTAACATAAACGGGGAGAGAGAATGGATCCTATCACATTAACCTGCCGAACCTCTCTATTAATTAGAAACGAAAGAAAGAAAGAGAATAAATATAACTCTTTTAAAAGGCCCCAGCTAACCATGTTTAAGAGAATAAGGAAATCTCTTTTAAACGGGAAGGTCTTAGCTTTAGCTTTGTATCATGGCTCTTGTTCGTGTGTATTTCTAGTTCTTTTTATAAGTGTAGTCCCTTTATAATTAGCTGCAATTTAAACTTGTGAACATGTAGTAGTGTACTGGTCTTTACTTGTCTTGATTTTACTTTTCACCGAATCAATAAAATTGTTGTTAATATAAAGTTACTTTCCCTGGCCTGAAATTTGCTAGAAAATATTCATTATTCAAAACAAGTTTTAATTTGAAAATTAAGTTGATATGCGTGCAAATTATCCCTGCCGATATAAAAAATTCCAATGCTCTGGATCCGGACTCCACCTACCTTCCAGTGTGATCTTCTACTCTAACATCAGTGACGAACACAAAGAAGTAGGTTATCAATATCATATAGGCCTCAGGAAATTACAATCCTCCCTCCTGCTTTTTCATTAATAATTACTAAATAAAAGATAGTGGGGTTGTGCCCTTGATGGTACCTCTATCTGCAACCAAATTTCTTTGCATTCAAAGCCATACGAAGGACCAATCAACCATATCATGTTACTTTACCCCTCATCAACTACCTCATTTCAAGGATAGGTCTCAAAATGTGTTTGCCCCCTCTAGAGGCAGGCAGGGCAGGTTGGCTCTCCAAAATAGTTACATGGAGGACCTTGATCTTGTAGGTCTATCCACAAATTCTAGCAAGGATTTTATAAATATTGGCAGTCAGTGGAACTAATAGGTCTAGAATATATCTGGCGTGAAAGCTGAAAATTTTCTGGGAATCAGGCATGTACAAGTTTCATTAACCCAATTTGCTTACCTTTTCTTTCATGATAAAGCTTCGTAAATTATTCGGCAGTATGGCTGTTCGCGTCTGGAATTTTTTCACATAAAAAGATGCTAACAACCTAAAAATCTCACCCTTCCGGAAGTCTTTCCAACAATTGGGATACCTTAACAGATTCAAGCTAAAGAGCTCACAAAAATGAACTTATTTGATATCTTCTACTTCTGGCTTGCAAGCAGATACTCAATTTGCTTATGAAGTTCATTTTGCTTGCTAAATTTGACTTTGTTTTTAGGCTGAGAAGATAGCATCCAGAATGATCTACGAGGACAGAATGCGGGGATCAATTGACCAGGTTTTTATCTTCTCTTCTCGATTCCCCCCAAATGAAAGAATTATTGGAAAAAAAATGGATTATCTATTTTAATTATCTTTCAGAAATGTTTGCACATATTATATTTAGCTATGAAACTGCTATCAGGTTGAAGCTATTATCCATTTCGAGGACGATATTGAAGAGCTGCAGCAATGGGATCAACAGGTATTTTCTCTGGATTTCATTTCTATTTATTTGTTGCTCGTTTCAAAATTTGAAAGAGTAAAGCAGGTTCACTTAAAAATTGCGCGCGGCACATGTTATGGAAAATTTTAGATATCAGCATTTATGACAATGACCAAATGTTTTTTAATAATTAAACGATGAGAGAAAAGGAAGGAAAAATGTCTAATTGTTATTTTCATTTTTGATGTTGATGTACCGTGTAATTATTTGTTTTGTTTGGTCTGTGTAGATTGTTGGTCTTTGTCAAGCGCTGAACGACATCTTTGATAGCATGGCAAATAAAGGGGTCTCCCTTCCCGTCTGACCAATGTGCTGTTACCGATTCCCAATCCAGTGATTTTGTATTATCTTAGAAACCTTCATCTTTTTACCATAATTTTGAGGCTACTTCAGTTATTTTTATTTTTTCTTTTTCTTTTTCTTTTTTGAAGAGTTTGAAAATTGTTATTCTTTTTAGCAGCGAGGGTCATTTGTCTGTCATCGGTGAAAAAAAGAAAAGAAAAGAAAAGAAATAGAGAGTGAGAGAGGGATACGAAGAGTTACGAGGCCAATGTATCAAAATATTTAACTTCTTCTCACTAAGAAAAGGAAACAAGAAAAGATGAAATGAATCACTGTTTATGGCTTAGGAGGGTCATACCACACTGCAAACCAAATCTGCCAGGTAAGTCCAAAGGATCGTCTATTTGCAAAAATAACCAATTCGAAATTGATTTGATTAAGTATTAATGTAAGGACAATTTTGAATCTTTTATATATGGAACTTCCAATTTAAATTTGTGCATGTCTTGATACGGTGGCTGCTGGCCTCCCCCGTTTCACCAGACCTAACGGATTTGATTGAAGTACAGCTATTAGTAATAGCTCCTCGCAAGAAAAAAAAAATGGTGGCTTCTAAATTTAAGAAAACCAACTAATGAGTCTCTTGGTTGCTGTCATTGATCCATACAAATGTCCACATCAGAGGTAAACAAAATATTACAAATGTCTTCACTTATTTTTTAAATCATGAAGTTAATAGCCAAAATAATAATATCAAGGTGGGCTTGAACAGTAACAAATAGTACCAGAGTTGCAATTTAAATAATAAGGCATATAAATAATAAGGCATAGTATTGATAATTCTTTCTCAAAACTAAAGCAAAGGGGTTATTAATGTAAGTAGCAAAATCTCATATTACATGAATTTAAGTTATGAAATCCACCTTATTCATAAAATTTATACTCTAAAAAAAAAGTTTAGACCACGACAATCCGCAATCTAGAACAAATTATAACTTATCAAAATTGTGAGCTAAAATGTCCCTTATTGGTTTCCTGTGTGGCCTTACAAAGGCCTTAATTACTAGCAGATATGTGGGCAATTAACTCGGAATAAAAAGGCAAAGTGCCCACCCAACGAAACGTTGAACGTAACGGACTTCAAACATAACTAACGTAAACAACGGCATTGAACTCGAATCCAAAGGCAAATATGTCGGGTCCTTATATTAGAAATCTCCCTTCGGTCTTTATTGGCTTCTTCATATGTGTCTTCTCCAACTTGAATGACGCGAATGCAGAACTCATTTGGCTGGACTCCTCACCAAAAGTGCATGGTTTGCGTTGCAATTGCAAAGAAGATTGCCTTAATATATCAAACAATGAACTGCCTGATTTAGCTTCGTTCTGTGCACTTGGTCTCACTTGGGAGTAACTAAACTTGGCTGAAGAAATCCTTGTAGGTTTATTTTCACTCTGGCCCTGCAAAGCCAAGTTATTGCTGTTATTAGTCGGCCCACTATCAACCAAGGAACACTTGATCGGTTTGGATTGAACTGATCTGAGGAGGTGAAGTCATCTCTTGTCTCTCAATCATCCAAAAGTAAACATGAACATATATGGTCCAGCATCAGTATTTTTAACGAGAGCTGACCTGATCAGAAGATTCTTCCATTGTTGGAATTGCACTCTTGCTGTTGCTATCATCTCGACCGAAAATGAAAGAACGACTGTTGATTGATGATCCATGCTTACGGGATGAAGAAAGAGATAAATTTGAACTTCTACCTAAGAAAGATGACTGCATAATTTATGTTAGCTTTATAGAAGATGTTATCTTTTTACAATAGAACCAACGGATTGAATAGCGAATGCATTTCTGAATTCAGAGATATTGCACACAGATACCTTGGATGTTATGTTCTTGCCTACACCAGTTAGTGGAGGGTCCAAAAACGCTGCATAAATAGAGACAATGCATAAGGATTAAGCAAGATAAAGGATTCTAGATTCAGAGGGGATGATGAATGTGCTGCAGATCTTACATTGTGCTTTGGGTCTCTTTTTTACATCGGATACAACATTCAGCTTCTTAATAAGACCAAAAACTTCTCTAGTGCTCTCATCCTCAGCAGGCGACAGAAATGTGGATTTTTCCTCCTGTTTCAGACCAATCGTTAGATCATCCTGTGAGCTATATGGTTGAACGATTAAAAGATATAAATCTTAGTTCATCAAAGAACAGCTTGAATCTCACAGCTTTATAAAGTACACGTTCTCTTTCTATCCTCCTTTCTGTTTCCTCGTCATCGGACATGTACTGATCATCATTATCTGTATACATTTGAGGAAGCATTTGCTTTACTTTTCGAATGTTCATTCGAGCAACATTCAACGGAAGTAAATCTTCTGCAGCTGCTTCACAAAATTCAAAATCATCATTTTCTCCTTCATTATTTACATCATCCAGCAAAGCTGGTTTAGTAAATTTTGATCCATATTTCAATTTCTGCAAAAGATCTTCTGTTCCAGCAGCATCTTCCTGTTCAAGCCACTTCTGATGGAGTTCGTTGCGTTTTTCATTGTCTAATGGATTTTCTTCGTATGCAGTTGCTATCATATCTTGAAGCTCTTCTGAATCAGTGTACTCGTCTTCGTCTTCGTCTTGAAAGCGCATATCATGGTCACTGTCATCTTCTTCCTCAGCTTCATCATCAACAAAAGCTTTAACAGGATCCCCGCTTGCCAATGAAGGCAAGTTCGACAAACCATCTGGATGTGGATTTACATTCTCCTTATCATTATCCTCCTCATCAGAACTACAAGCAAAGGACTTGAGAAGTTAAGTTATATGACCAAACAGCCAACGATGTTAAGCAACTAAAATTAAGATTTCTTGAAACCAATATCAAACAATTAGCAGTGGCCCAGCTTGATATTCTCAGTGTTTAACATTGAGAGAGTAGGAAAGGAAGTCATGAACATATCTAATGAGTACACGTAATAAAATTTCCTAAAATTCTTACTCCTCATCAAGGGCTGCAGAATCGAGCCTTAAATTCATTGCCAATACGGAAGGTGTGAAATTTTCTTGCAAATGACTTCTGGATGTCTCGTTCAACTCATCATCAAGAGGTGCAGATTCATGCTTTAAATTCATAGCCAATACAGATGGCGTAAAATTTTCTTGCAGAGGATTGTTGGACATCTCATTTGATACATCGTCTCCATTGCTTGTTTGGGAATCAGAAAAGAGTTCCTAGAACATGATAGACATAGTAATTATGCTGAAAAAATATAGAGATAAAACAACACATTATCAGAACTCATTGAATGAAAATACCTGAGTGTCATTAATAGGAGTCCAAAATGCTTCTGTGACGTCGTCGGTAGCCTGTAATTCATAAAGACAACAACTGCATCAAGTCAGTAACACATTTGAAATTCTAATTTCAAAACACTTGAAACTTGACAATCATTGAAGCAAAAAAAATAAAATTGTTATTTGGGTCAAATTGTCAGGTAGTAAAGAAAATGTCGTGTCGGTTAACTTCCTTCAAGTCTTAGTTACTATTATGACTCAACCAGAACTAGCCAATACTTCCACCAAGAAAATTATTACTCCTAAGCATGTGATAAAACTCCATTTCGAAATGACGGCAAGCTACAAAAACAATTGCCCTTGTTATCACAAGATCAGTTTGTAGATTTGCCACATTTTAATTATAAACTAATTTAAACCTATTAATGGCACGGGAAGGGGAGGTGGATGCATCTAACCTTTTCCCTCTCGGAGGGCATGTTTGTCCCATTACTCCTTTCATCTATACACATTGAACCTTTTCGGTTCCCCAAATCAGCAGGATGCTGATACATATCCTCGCATTCTCTTTCTACAGAATCCGCCCTCCCTTCTACAGACAACCTATGCTTGATCACGACCTCTGTGCACAGATAATTGTCATCGTCGTCGCAGTCTAGAATGGCATTCTCAATATTGATAGATCTGCGTAAATAAATATTATATAAGTTCATAGTCTAGGTACAAATGTATGACTAAGAATAGGGTGCCCACTTCCTAGAGAGCTCAAGCTTCCTTTGTCGGATCTTCTCCAACACAGAGGATATCGGTTTCCGAACAAGTGGCATGGGCTTGAATGCTGCCCCTCTGGTATCTAACAAGAAGGAAAAATAAACTTGAGAATGTAGACGGGGAAGTGTGGCTTAGGCTTGGAGCTTAATTTTGAAGATCGATCGTCTTTAAGAAGAATTAGGACACGATTGTGAGAATCAGTAATACAATTTACCTCGCAAGAGTCTCTGAGACTCTGCGCGGAGTTGTTCAACGTATTCTCTTCTCTCCTGAAAAATATAAGCAATGAAATAAGCAAATACCGAGAAATTGGGGAAATATCCACATGAATTATCGCATTTAAGGACATCGGAGGTCATACCTTCTCAAGAGTCCTTTTGGAGACCGCAGTCTCGTTGAAATCATCAGGCTCTCCACTGCTCTTGAGCCTTTTGTTCTTTGATTTCCTCCTCTTTGCTTCTCTCTCGTCCTCGAATGAATCCAAACTTGGCCGTTTCTTCACCAGTTCATCTACCAGGGCATCGCTACTTTCCTCTCCTATCCTCGGACTTTGATCTTCATCTACTTCATCAATTCCAGCAACCGCATCAAATTCCAAGCCCTTCTCGGCTCCAGAATCATTTTCCTGATCATCCAGACCAAGACTGGGTTCCAAATTGCCACCATCGTCCAAATCCCTCGATCCAGATCCCGATTGTCGAAGCTCATCGGAATCAACCAGATCTTGGCCGTCAAATTTATCAGAATCATCGGCATCAGTTTCCGCCGCACTCAATTCACGCATCTTAAGGCTATCATCGAACCGATCATCGATCCTCGAAAATTCCCCCAACACTCCACTCGAAAATTGATCATCGACCCCTGGCAACTCCTCCGATAGAACACTAGCCTTCTTCAACCGCTTCAGCTTCCTCCCCGCAACGAGAGGGGAATCGACGTCGGGAGACGAAAGTAACTGGAAATCGTCGTCGCTCTCCATCCTCTACTGTCGATTGTGAAACAAAAATCCAAGACGAAGGACTGACCTGAGAACAGTGGATGAAAAATCGGGAGCCGCTAAGAGAAGGGTGTAGTGGCGGCAAAGCGAATTCGAAAAAATTGTGAAGACATAAAGGCTAAGGCACCCTTTTATTTTAATGAGATGCCAAACGAAGTCGAGCGAGCCCGCCAAAATTACCTGTTCCGACTCCACTGAATCTATTCATCATCTGTCGGTAATAAATGTAGAAAGACGAAGCTCGGCCCGGCCCAGTCGTTTTTTTTTTTCTTTTTTTTATTCTCAATTATTGATTCTTACATTACTCTTTATTTTATTTTTATCCTATCTTCCTTCCTCTTGAGATTAGATCGGTGTTATTTACTAATGGATACATATTTTTTTTTTATAACATTCATTTTTTAAACTATTTATTTGTGTTTTTATTTTCATATTGAAAAAAAAAAAAAAAAGTAATTTAGTGCTCATTAATTTTGCTTAAAACCAATGAAATTATTAATTAAATTATTCAGAAACCATGTGGCAGGTTAAATTTCTTATTTCTTTATTATCAAATTTCTTATTTTATTTCCTCCACTGAGTTCTGTAACTGGCATGTGACACTTTTTATAATGAGTTTATTTTCTTCCCATTTTAATAATTAGTGCATGCATATTATTTGCCTTAGAAGTTAAGTTTGATTCCAATCTCAATTTCACAAGTCTTTATGTGAAATTTCATTAGATTACATAATGTATAGATTATACGACCACAAATCATTACACAAATAGAGGTTGATCTAGATAATTATATTAAAATCGTCGATTTGAGCTCAATTTGATAAACAAAACGTCAATTATCTTTCTAATTAAAATATTTATTTATTAGGTGAAAAAAAATTGACCATGTTCATCAAAGTCTACGTCTATCTAACTTACTCATTAATTCAAACAATATTTACGTTCAATAATTTGTCTCAAAAGATCTGTCAGCAGACTCAGCACCATATTCATTGCAGCAAAATCTCCTGCACTATTGGATCTTGAGAATGAACAGCAGAGAGTAAGTTTTAGTTATGTTCTGCTAATCCTTGTAAAATTTGTTCCCTCAAATGATGTGAGCAGTTAAAAGATGAGAGCATGAGCAAAATGAAAGTGGCAGTCACTTCAAAAGAACAGCTTCTTATGATTATTGAGGTGTACTTAACATTCGAGTGCACAGAACGTTTTAAGATTCAATCATCAATGTACGTAGAAAACTCCATGCCCACTATAAATCACAACAGGAATTTAAAGGGACATTGATTTAAGAATTACACTTCGAAGTTCCATGTCGACTCTGCGGTTACTTTTGGCCTTTTGGATTCATCTGCCATGTTGACCGATGCTACAATCTGCATAACAAAAGATGGGTTATAAAGAACTGACGAGAAAGTCTGCATTATCAATATCCTTTCGTTTCAAAACAGTGAAAAGCTTTTGAATTGAGTAAAAGCATCTAAGGTTGCTACCGCACTCGGTTTGCTGGATGAATAATCAACAACCATGGCAGAGAACTGACTCAGGTGCTACCCACTACATTTTTATCCCATCCCAGCTACCACTGCCTCCAAGGATAAAGAAATCTAGTCATGAACTGATAAAACCAGTTCCACTGAAACTACACAGCCCTTTCCAAGATGGCTAATGCCAGAAACTCACCCTGGAACAACCACTTCAAGCCTGCAGGCATTTTGCCTTCTTCTCAATTGCACCATGTCAGTACATTGCCAACGCTTAAAGCGTGTGCCCTACTTATGTAATTTTCTGGAAACACTTTCACCAATAATTTCCCAATATATATATTGAGATTGGTTGAAGAGGAAACGAAACATTCCTTATAAGGGTATGGAAACCTCTCCCTAATAAACACGTTTTTAAACCTTGAGGAAAAGCCCAGAAAGGAAAGCCCAAAGAGGACCGTACTTGCTGGTGGTGAACTTGGGTTGTTACAAATGTTATTAGAGCTATGTTTTGGGCGTTGTGTTAGCAAGGACGCTGGTTGTTAAGGGTGTGGAAACATCTCCCTAGTAGACGCATTTTAAAACCTTCAGAGAAAGCCCGAAAATGACAATATATGCTATTTGACTGTTACATATATATTGGTGTTTAAAACTACCTAATAATATTTATGGTAAAAGAAAGCATTTCATCTTAATACATAACTCCAAACTGCATCGTGAAACTCGACCCCGACTATTAGTATATTGACTACTTCAAAACCAAATAACAGTTAACAATTTAGAAATGCAGAGCCTAACTCAATGACTGTGATTATCCTGTTTGTTTGTTTTTATATCCTGCAGTTGTGCATGGCCCAGGCTAATAAATATGTCTTGAATTTCCCCAAACCTCTCACGTGGGAGAGGGAGATTTTTCAAAGATAAAATGATAAAACCTCCAAATAATACTCACCACAGACCAAACAAAAATGTATTTTCAAAAAACCATGTCATCAAACATCAGATTATCTGAGGCTAAGTCAGTAGAAAATCAAGTAATTCCTACTTAAAACCCCATGTCCCATTTATATGTTGAAACCAGGATGAGGAAACAATCCAAGGGGTTCGTTTTCTTTTAAAGGTCCAATGAAATAGCTAACCATATATTAAAAGTTCAGACTAATTACCATTTGAAGGAATAATTCAAGATTCTCATAGAACTCCCTGGTCGTCAATTTCTTGCAAGGAAGTCTCCCTTCCATTCTCTTAAGAACCATAGTACCAGGCCTACTCCCACCAATCCATAGGGAGATTCTGAGCACCCCAACATTGGCACTAGGAGACAAAAAATTTCACTTATAAAAGCTTCCTGCTAGGAGGTTCAAATCCATGAACCCAGTGAACTTTCCCACCCAACTGTTCCAATCCTTTACTACGAGAATCACCCTCTGGGGCTCTCTTCTTTCATTATTGGGTATACTGGACAACAAATGTTTGTTTTTACACTCTGAGCTGAATGAAAAAAATTCAGGGATTGTATACCCATGGGAACTTCCAGGCCAGACATTCTTTCCCATAAGTGCTTACTGTTTGGCCAGAAAGATATAAACAGCTAGTCTAGTGTAACAGCCCAAGTCCACCACTAGCAGATACTGTCTGCTTTGGCCTGTTACGCATCATCGTCAGCCTCACAATTTTAAAATGCATATGCTAGGGAAAGGTTTCCACACCCTTATAAAGAATGTTTTGTTCCCCTCTCCATACAATGTGTGATCTCACAATCCACCCCTCTTCGGGGCCCAACGTCCTCACTGACACTTGTTTCCTTCTCCAATTGATGTGGGGTCTCACAATCCATCCCATTTGGGACTTAGCGTCCTCGCTTGTACACCGCTCGGTGCCTAGCTTTGATACCATTTGTAACAACTCAAGCCTACCGCTAGCACATATTGACCGCTTTTGCTTGTTACGTATCACCGTCAACCTCACGATTTTAAAACGCGTCTGGTAGGGAGAGGTATCCACACCCTTATAAAGAATGGTTTGTTTCCCTCTCCAATCGACGTGAGATCTCACAATTAGACGGTTAGAGTTTAATTCCATTTTAACACTACAGAAGATGTGCATTTCACGTGTATGGTTAGATAGAATTACATTATACCAAAGTCCACAATAGTGGTTTATCCAAAGGAAACTTTCCTGTGCAGAAAAAGTACTTGAAACATCATACGAGGTTCCTCCTTTTTTGGAGAGTAATCATATCCAGAGATTTTAATTTGCGCAATTAACGAGCATTCAAAAACTATAGAAATATAATCACAAAATTACCTACCTTGAAATTTCCCCTTGACTTCAAATTCCTTGTCCATTCTAATCCCAGTGCCTTGGTTGTAGTCTGGTACGTAGCCTTTAATACATCATCGTCGTAAACCTTCCTTGAAATGGAGAAGTCCCACGAATTCTTTGCAAAATCGTACGAAGGTTCAAAAGTGGTTGCATGTTTGTGCACGTAGGTGTACTTCAATTTACAATTTCCAGAGCCAAGAGCGTGATTAGCAGAGAACTTGTTAGCCGAATCAAGGACTAGGTTCCCGTCGAGAACTGTTCTATTATCGGCCCAACTATGGATGTAAGTCAAATTCAAAGGCTTCTCCGCTACCTTGACAGTATTCATAAATTGAAAGCGAAGATCCTGTAAAATAGCATGCAATAACGAAACGAGTTAGCACGATATTGAATTTGATGATGCGAAGGGGGAAAATTAATCCTAGAGAAACCTAACTCAGGCTTCCATAAAAAAAAAAAAAAGATTAAATTCAGCACTATAATGAATCAATTTCTGGTTCAGCCTAAAAGAATTAGATACAATTTTCGCGAGCTCCAGTGCCAAATTTATAGTAGATTAAACCAAATGGTTCAGACTGGTAGGTAAGATTGACAATAGCAAATTCCACTCCTACCGAGATGTTTCGATTCGTGAAATTCTCGTAGCCATGAAACAGCCATGAGAATCTAAAAAATGGAACAGTCGAAGCACCTTTTTAGGAACATTGTAGTCGACTATGAAGAAGCCTGGTTTCTCGACGGCAAGGGAAAGACCGTTTAAACTAGGGGCGTTGATGATTGTGGCGTCGGTGATGGATGCTCGGAGCTTGACATCGCTAGCGTTAACAGCCAAAGTTGAGGCGGCGCCGCTTTTGTCTGCGTCGTACTTGGTCTTCAGAGTTGCCTTCATTGTTAGAAGGAAAGGAGATAAAGCAAGGTATCCAGATGATGCAAAACAAAGTTTTCGTTTTTTCCCATTTTAAAGCTGCAACTTGCCCTTGTCCAATCAAAATATGGCAAATAAAAATTCTTTTGTTTTTTTATTTTATTTTAAAAAAGCATTTGGGTTGCCACTTTTTTTCTAATAATTATATTTATTTTATAAATATTTTAAATAGTGATTTTCATGATTCTTTAGGAAATTTTTTCATAATTTAATAATTTCGTTTTTCATTTTTTGCTTTTGAAAAATAACTTCCAACCCTTATTTCTATTTCTATTGCTTTATTACATACTTTTTAGACTAAGTTTTCAATGTCAAATTTTGAAATTTTATTTTGTTTCAAATAATATATTTCAACCGTTTCAAAAACACATTTTAAATTTAAAAAATACCTCGAACATTTTTTAAATTTTTATTAATACCTTAGATTTTTTTAAAAAAAATATTTTTATCATTAAAACTGATTTTTTAAGATATTTATGAGCTTTCAAAAATAATATTAAAAAGTTTGGAGATAATTTATAAGTTGTGGATAAAAAAAATTTTAAGTGTTAATTCTATTTTTAAATGTTCAAAAATATAAATACTATTAAAGTTTCATAATATTTGTTATTATAACAAAGTTGTAATTATTTTAGCCAAAATAAAAAATTTAGATATATTTTTATTAATTTAGTCTATTAAATACTATTAAAGTTTCAATATCTTCGTCTCTTCACATACTCGTTTGGTTGCCTTCATCCCACTGAGTTTTGAAATCTTGAACCCTAATTTTCAGTATCTCAACGTCGGATACCCGATCTGATAGGGTTTGAGCCAAACTTCTTTCTACTCATTTCTAATTCTGCTCTTTTCAAAATTCGGTATGTTTGCGTTCAATTTCTTCAAGTTTGTTTCGATTTCGATTGTAGATTAAGATGGAACTATTGCTTTCTGCTACATGAATGATCTAAATGCATCTGTTCACCCTCTCCTTGACATCGTTTAGAAATATCAAGGGGATAATACAGGTGCTAATATCGATAGGTTGGCTTACCAGCTCATTTCATCTTTTTTATCTTTGTCTTGGAGTCAAATGGACCTACCGAAATATCGGCAACAATGATTATCCATCATTTGCCCCATTTCTTTATTTCATTTTGCTTTAATTTTGTGAATATTCTGCTCGTTACAATGGCATATGATGAATAATTCATTTACGCTTATTGATATACTGATATTCTGTGCTGACACAAAACTCCGCTTATTATCAGATGCCATTAAAGCTTTCTATCTTTCGTTGTTTTTCTTTGTTTTGTTTGAGATTTATTTCTTTTGAAGGCAGGCAAAGGATGTAGACAAATTCTTATCCTACACACTGAAGTAAATGTAGACTATAACTCCGCTTATTATCTGATGCCTTGCCATTTTTTAGAATAAAACTTAGATTCATTTGATTGCTCAATGTTTTTTCTTGTTTTATCGCTTAGTAATTGTAGTATTTGTTCTCTGTTTCACTTATGAATTGCGATTTCGTTCTAGTATAATCTCAGTTTAGTTAGGCGTCAGTCAGCATTTCAATTACATTCTCATCTATATGTGAATCGCACCACCAATGAAGAGAAATAGCAGACGGGCGGTCTGAATTGATGCCGTGTTGATTGTCTGCAACCCCCATCTTCATGGGTTCCCGAGGTGTAATCAATCGTAAAGGTGGTTGAGAAATTGCTCTGTTTCCATTTGATTTTGCTATGATGAAGTTTTGCCAAAAATATGTCTGGACATATGATATTTGTCAAGATTAGTTTGGTGCATTCTTCTGAGCCTATGTTTTGTTTTTAACTACACATTCTCTCTATGGATTTTTCATGGTTTGATTTATTGAGTCGTTCAGTATATACGATGAATTCAGTTCAAGTTTTAGAGACATCAGATTTTGCTGGAAATGCTCGGCCTTCCATCAATGATTTCTACCATGTAGCACGTAGTATTTGTAGACTGGCAAGTCCAATTTATATTCTCCCCTGCAGGTGGTTTCCCGAGGTCGTTGCAGCTGCTTCTATCCATTCTGTTGACGAACGCCGATCAGTTGGAAATTACACGTTTCAATTGAATTTTGTTTTAAGATTGTTGATGTACAATTTTCATATGTATTACTTGTGAATTGTATCATTTTACATTAAATATCAATAAAAACTACCACGTTTAATACATAATTTTTGTTCTGAATCCTATTTACATATTTGAGTTCGAATGAAAGTTATTACCGTTGACACAAAATTCCAAATATTTTTATGAGAAATCTGAATAATTTCCTTTCAAAAAGAGTGTCAAAATTGTGGATACTGAAACAAGTTCTACATTAATAAAATCGAAATTTGAACAGATGCCCAAGTTTTTGGCTCAAATAAAATATTATCAAGTTCTTAAAATCAAGTATCTCTAGTTTTTGTTTACCAGTCAGCGTTTTCATCTTCATTCTTAGTTCTAACCCCAACCCCCTTCCAATTTTAGTGTGAGTTCATCACAATTTATTCAATTTTTAAGTGATTGGCACGGCTTACCTAATATCATGTTTGTACCGTTTAATATCATCACTAAAATTATTAGAAGGAATGAACATTTTTTCACTCGATCTATTCTCATTCACAACAGTGAAGAAGCCAACCACATGTTGACAGGCATGGTGTCGTCATCGTTTTAGCCAATCTGGAGTTCCTGTTGAGGACGAGGAGGAAGACCAAGACAACAACTGAGAGAAGAAGCAGGATGGATGACGGAAAAAAAATAAAATAAAAAATTTCCGTTGCCGGGAATCGAACCCGGGTCTCCTGGGTGAAAGCCAGATATCCTAACCGCTGGACGACAACGGATTATTAAGATCAATTTGACAAAATTAATATTAAATATTATAATTACACCCGTAAAAATTATAATTTAAACTTACATTTAATAAATAAATTGATTTTTTTAAAAGAATTAATCAACATTATTAGACACAAAATTAAAATTAACTTAGGGGCTGTCTTGATTCTTTCTTTTAGTATACCCTTATAATAAAACTTTAGGTATAAGAAGATTAATTAGTTCTATTGAAAGGCAGTATCTTAGTACATTAATTAAGACAAAATAATGTAAACAAGCAATATAACAAAAACGACGGCCTAAATCCAATATACCCACTTCTTGTTCTTCCTCTTCATCTGGTTCGCATAGTAAAGGCTTCGAGTTCCGCCATTGATGAACTTCCCAGCTTTCGCCACATTGTCCTCAATGTTCTCTTATCTTCTCCCCTTCACTCTCAACCAGAATCGCCAAATCCAATACTGCGATTTCATCATGCCATACTTTTGGTTTTGCAAAGTTTTTCGATTCCACCTGTTGGAATTGCTCTTGCATCCACTGTAGTCAGTAATTGAGGCACTGACATCCCTCCAGAGATCACAATTTCTGCACCCAAAAGGGGAACGTCAAACTCCATGATCAATAAATTCTTAAGGTTTAGTATCCATTTGGATCGACGTTCTAAGTACTTTAAATGATTTTCTGCACCTAAAAGCATTTGGAAACTCGATCCGAACGAGCTTTTAACCCATATGGTTTCTTCTATGATATCATTAAACAGAGTAATCTCAAGAGAAGAGAAGAGAAGAGAAGAGAAGAGAGCATACCGATTCCCTCTCGGACAGAGAGATTAGGCCTGAGGATGTCCGTGGAACTCATAAGAAATATGTCTCCAAGATAGAGATGATTAGTGGGCACATAAACACAATACAGTTCTTCCTCTTCCATTCTGCTCTGAAGAACAACGGCAGAAGTGATGAATCCAAAGGCATACTCTCCACCACGGGGGTGCCTGATAATTGCTACTTCTTTGAAGGCACTTGAGGTTTGATCTGAGGCCGCCGATTATCAGATAGATAACCAGTCAAATACCAAAATAAATGCTATTCTTTTCAATGCTTTTGCTTCCTACCTGGTGATATTGCAGTACTAATTTGCTTCGAGGCCGTGTAAATATAGCTTACGAGTGGCATTTTCTTAATGAACCATTCACCAAGAGTAAGAACAGAAGCTCCCAGCCAAGATGACATGAAAATACCAACAAGAAAGATGAATGTAATGGAGGTAATAAATCCAAGCCCTGCAGAAATTTCTACTCAAAATCAACTGCGGAAAATCTCTTCGAAATTTGTTGTTCTTCTGCTCTTAACTTACCAAAAACATTGATCCCTAAGTGAGCATATATTGGAGAGAAGAAACCATCAACAAAACGAATGAAGCCCCACGTGATGTAGAATGTAATAGCAATTGGCATAAGAATTACACTGCAAACAGAGCCCCTTAATACGCTAAGGAGAAAGAAAAAGATGCATTAATCTGGAAGAACAGCAGAAGAGTTACCATCCTGTCATGAACTTCTTGGAAGCCCAGCTGCGAATGACTTTAGCAATGGCCTAAAATATCGATGAATCGAAGCCTTAGTTCGATAATGGCGTCGACTCACTGCATCTAACACTCTCATGGATTTCAAGCATTGCAGAGTAAGAAATCAATTGAAAGAACAAATACATTTAACGTTGAGGTTAATCATGTTAGACGAACACGACTCTCCACAATTATATGATATTGGCCTAGGCTTAATCACCCTATTTATTTGTACTAGACTTTTTGGGAAGCCCAAAGCAAAGTCATGAAGAAGAAATTTAAAGTGGACAATATCATACCAAATCGTGGAGAGCCGTGTTCTAACAAATCAATAGAAGAATCATGATTGAGAAGCGAAAACGGACCTCTCCGCCGGAGTGATGATTAGATAAAGCGACAGCCGGAACGGAGGAAGATTTGGAGGCTCCATTTTCAGAAACTGTAGCGACTGCGACGGGGATCAAGAGCCCTAGATCTCTCTCCCTCTCTCTTGTGCTCATTTCCCTGTTTCTTTTTCTCTCCCTCCACTTCGATTTTAGAGTCATATTTTTGGTTTTTTTTTTTTTTTTTTTTTTTCATCCAATTTCCCTCC
>NW_019272019.1:6454621-6567385 GCF_002738345.1 Cucurbita maxima
TTTTTTTTTTTTTTTTTTTTTTACATCCAATTTCCCTCCTCGCGAACCTTAACGAACTATTCGGAACTTTCAACTGATTTTCATTTCAATTTTCAGAACTATCTATTGAATTGAATATCAAGTCCATAGTTTTAACTACGCATAATTGAATTGAATAGTCCAATTAATAATTAAGAGCCAAAAAACACCGATTTAACTACGCATAATTATGATTTACAACGGCACGCATCCATAGCTTGACGACGATAATATATATATAAATTCAAAACCATCAGGAAGTATACATATTAATGGAGATGGAAACTCGAATATGGATCTTCGTGATTTCCATTGAGCTGCCTTCTCATCACGTGCGCCCTCCTCCAGGATAATTGCAGCCATTGTAGCCTACATTAACAAACAGAGACTAATATTAATGGTGAATTTAGATTCGATTAGGGTTATTGAGTGAAATGAAATGGGGCTCTCACTTGGGTTGTTGGAAGAAAGTGTGGCGGACTGTGAGAAGTCACACGTCGATGGATCCCCGCCGGCGGTTTGGAAGAACAGGTTCATGGCGTAGGCGGCGTGTGAGGCCAAGGTGTTTGGCTCGAAACACGCGCCGGCGGGTTGAATGGCGCTGCAATCCAGCCCTCCTCCGCAGGCGTAGTCCAAATTGGCCTGAAGTTGGTCGTCTGATACGCCGCCCTTCGGCACGCACCATGACCCTCCTCCTCCTGCCTTCGGCTTTGGGCTTGTTGGTGCTTTCGTCGATGGATTTGCTGGGGCCGATGAAATCGGAGTGCTCTGCCCATTTTTCGAAAGACCAACGTCGTACGCCATTGTAAGATCAGGCTTGAACAATCCGAAAGCTCTCTCAGAACCAGGCCCAGGCTTCAAATCTTCGTCGTACAGTGCAAACAGATACGTATCAACTGATTTCCCCGGCATCAATGGCGTTCCGACCATGGAACGAAGGTGCGCAATCAGATTCCCGTTGAATGCCTTGGCGTTTTCCAGACTTGGGCCCACCTCGTCGCCGTCTCCTTTGTACGGCCAACCGGTCTCCGCCACCACAATCTCTACGTTCTTGAAACCCATTGCGTTCAATGCAGATCTTATGGCGTCCACCTGAGCGTCGAACATGTTCATGTACTTGATATTGGTGTTCGTGTCGATCCGGCCGGCGTTGGGCTCAAAAAGACAGAAGGCCAAAGTATCCGGTCGTGGATCGCTCTGGTAAGCGAAGTATGGATATGGGTTAATGGTGAATGGCGATCCAGTGGCGTTGTTGAACTCCAATAGCCCCTTCAACACGCTCATATAGTCTGGGTGGAAGAGCCCGGACGACGGCGGCTCCGATTGGCGAAGCACTGCCATGGAATGGACAGTGGAAATCTTAATATCATTCCCCAGAGACATCGAATCGAGCGCGTTTTGAAGATTCTGAATCGCCGGCACAAGCTGGTTCATTAAATTTTGATCGTTGGATGTTATCACCTCGTTGCCTACCGTGATGAGAATGATTTTGCTCGCCGGATAGAAGGGGGCAACATTAGCGTTAACCCAATTTTTAGCAAAATTCGGGTCGGACGCTAGGGCTGGAATGTCACCGTTCGCAGCGCCTATCACAATTCCGATCCCTGTGTTTGCTAAAGCTTTGATGATGGCCGGATCAGCGCCATAGAGTCGAACTTTCTCGATCGAAGTAGATTGAAGTAGCTTAGCCGTCGACGACGGCGGAGGAAGGTTATCGGCGACTTGACCGTAGTTGATTCCGATGAACGATTGCGAATCTGCAAAACAGAGCATGTTCAATTAAAAATTCGAAAGCCGGAACAGTTCTTTCGATTCTTGTTAATGAACAGATTTTCCATCTCCTTTCTTTTGAAAGAAAAATTCAAGCGATCAAAGTGGATAAAAGATTCACAGATAACGACAAGTTAAGAAACCAGAAACTTACAGGCGATGTCAGTGACTAGCAGAAAGGTAAAGAAGAAGAAGAAGACAGTAGAGCGAAGAAGAGTGGAAGCCATGGCTGTTGAGTTCAAAGCAGACATGTTGGAGATGGGTTGCAGAGGAACGAGAGATTAAATAGATGACTGAGCAGGGAAGAGGAAGATGACAAGGGTAATATTGTAAAATGAATATTCAGTGGGCCCCCCTATCTTTTTCAAAAGCGGGATGCCCGACAAGTGCCGTGAATGATCTCCGCCGTTAGAGAATTGGAAGTGGAAGATGGCGGAGTCGTGGAGGTGTTTGCGCCGGTAACGTGGATATGTTAATAAAGCTACTGTTATGTGCATTTTTTTGAAATGACCCAAGTACCCCTCTATCTTGACCGTTGCCCAACTTCCGTTGGCAATTGAATTCTGTGAGCGGAAAATAAAATAAACATCTTTTTATATTAAAATCATATAATAAAACAATATATTAAATCATATAAAAATCTTTACGCTTTTACTTAGCTATTAAGAAATATTACTGATCTAATTAGGCAAACGTGACCCACAGGCCCCATTTTTGCAACGTACAAAGGTGCTTTGAGCAGCGGGAGAGCAAAGCATTTGGATGAAAGCGCGCGGTTGGAAAAAGCTTGGATTCTTGATGACTTGTTAAATAATGGTGACCACTTTATGATGAACGTCAAGGAGGGCGAGCTTTACGATGGTGGGATTGATTGGTGACGAAGCAACTTCAATCTGCTCCATAGACTTTGAATCTCAGCCGTCTCCTCTCAGCCTCGCCCGTTAGTAACCGCTCAAGTCCACCCCTAGCCAATCTTGTCTACTTTAACTCGTTACGTATAGCCGACAGGCTCACGATTTTAAAATACGTCTACTAAAAGAGGTTTTCATACTCTTATAAAAAATGTTTCGTTTTTGTCCACAACCGATGTGAGACCTCACAATCTGCCTCCAAGACACCTTTATTGTGAAGGGTTCGTTTCCCTCTCTAACCAATGTAGGGTCTCACAAAGAAGTACGAACATTCCTACACTGGTATAACTTGGTTTTGTAGAAGTACAATTCTGTTCTTCTATTGTGGGCTGATCATGTGCTCTGAAGCCTCGTGCAAGTTCACAAGCATCCACATAGACTCCTCCAAATCCATGGCTCCCTTCAACCATTCATGCCAAAATCAAGACCCTTCGAGTGAGTTCTTAGAATTCAGTTCAATTTCAATATCTCTTTAATAGGAAGAAGATGTGAGGTGGTTGGATGAAAGTCCCACCATAGCTTAGCTAATTTAAGGAACAATGGTAGGTTTATAATCAAATAATATTCTCTCTAGTGAAGTGAGGTCTATTGGAAGTCCAGAACAAAGCCATGAAAACTTATGTTTAGAGTGGACAACACCATTACAAAGAGTCGTGTTCATCTAACAGTATCTCGTGGTTCCTATCTAGGCCGCCTCTTCCATGGATTTTCCCGATCTCAATGGAGCTTAGGGATTTGCTCTCTTTCATTTCTTTTGGGATCTTAGGGATTGTCTCGGTGATGGGAGGTCCTTCTGTAATAAATAAAATATATTTTCCTTTCCCTTTGATTTTTTTATTATTTCTGTTTCAATCTTTCTTTCCGTATAATAAATAAAATAGAAGTAATAAAGAAAAACGAATGGCAAAAAACGGGGGAAAAAAAAAAAAAAGACTTGCTGTTTAAAACCCTATTTCACTTCAGCTACCCCCTCCACCCATTACCCGCCACTGCACCCCGCCTGACGCTCGGGGTTCCTGCCCGACACAGTCTCAGCGGCTACCGCCGCACGCTGCATTCTCGGCTGCTGTCAGCCTTCCCTCGAAATTGCCGTCGGTGGTTCAGCACCAATCCTGCGCCGTTGGTGCGATCGCATCGCCGCCACTCATTTGCCAGTTCCCCAAGGTTATATATTTTGTTTCGCTTGGTTATGTTGGCTTATTCTCTTCACCCACGGAGAAGAAACTCGAGAACCTTTCCTTTCTTGTTGATTTCTTCTTCAACCAATGTTCACCTAGATTTCAAATTCCTTAGATTTGAAATTAAAACAAGAATGTATACCTTAGATTTCAGATTCCTTGTTTTTTTTTTTTTTTTTTTTCATCCAAACTCTGGGGTTCCAAAGAGTGGTAAATTTGCGTTTAAAGTTATAATCCAAGTAAGCCGAGCGTTTTCGCAGGGGGTGGGAGTATGTTAAATTTCTGAACTATTTAGCTTTTTAGAGAGATTGTTTCTCCGTTTCAGTCGATCTTCTGAATATATAAGTTGCAGTTCTTTGATTTTCTTTTGTTGCAGGAAATTTAGGCTTGTTATTTGATCAAGAAAAGAATGAGGTTAGAGAAGTGTTGGTTCTGTTCCTCCACTATATATCCAGGACATGGTATTCAGTTTGTTCGCAATGATGCGAAGGTAAGATTAACCGACCTTTTGTGATTTGTTGTTTGTGATGCATATTAGGCTGTTGAAGTTGATAATTGTTCTTGTTAAACTAGTGATGATGGACAGGGAGCCCTATGTTTCTATTTCCTAATATGATTTTTCTGCAGATTTTTAGATTTTGTCGGTCAAAATGCCACAAGAACTTTAAGATGAAGAGAAATCCCCGCAAAGTAAAATGGACCAAGGCCTATAGAAGGTTGCATGGAAAGGATATGACACAGGACTCAACTTTTGAGTTTGAGAGGAAGCGCAATAGGCCGGAGAGATATGACAGGAATCTCACGGAAGAGACATTGAGGGCTATTAAGAAGATTGATAAAGTCAGAGCAGAAAGGGAGTCGAGGCACATTGCACGCAGGTTTTAAATTTCTTCCATTGCCGTTTGTGTATGCCTATATATTTTGTGAACACTGCTTCTTCTGGTGTAACTTGGGATCGTTCGCGTTTGCAGAATGCAAGGAAAGAAAGCAAAGGAACTCAGAGAGGCAAAGAAGGAATTGGATCAGAGCATCAGTTTGGTCAAAGCTCCTCTTGCTCTCAAGGAGGATCCTTCCCTCACCCTTCCAAAGATCAAAGTCAGTGTGGAACCATCACAAGCAGAGCAAAATCAGAGTATGGAAGAATGAGTTTGTTCCTCTTATATCACTATATCAAATATTTACGTCGTAATTACTTTTTCACATATCTCGAACTGCTACAATTCTTATGCAGTGGTAGATTGTCATTGTTTGTTCTATAGAATTTCATTTTGAGA
The DNA here is from genome assembly GCF_002738345.1 of Cucurbita maxima. NCBI lineage: Eukaryota > Viridiplantae > Streptophyta > Magnoliopsida > Cucurbitales > Cucurbitaceae > Cucurbita > Cucurbita maxima. The sequence goes on from NW_019272019.1 coordinate 6,459,773, forward strand.
ATGTTTCTTTAATCATTTTTTTCGTACATCCTCTCTACCACCTGTGTCTATCTCCTGTCAAGTATGCTCCCACAGACATAGACTACGTAGAGGACGATACACAAAAAGTCAGGAGTAACGAACCTACCTCCTTTTCCTTGAATGAATTTCCTTGTTGAAAAGGGTATTTGGAGATTAGATCATAGGTGGTTGAGGACTAACACGGGTATAGGTCAACCTCACCCTGCAAACCATATTGAACTTCATGGTTTTAAAACCTAAAGCCCACCCACTGATTCATGTGTGACCCAAGAAGTTTGAAGGAAAAAAATATAAATTTGTGAACTAATTTGGGGTAAAATAATTAAATATTAAAATTCAGATTGACAATAAAAACTAAAACTTTTTATATACCTTACTATTAGAGGTGGCTTCATGTGAAAAATATGTTCTTACAAATACATCTCAATCGATAGACCATGACACTTCACATCTACGGTTCCAATCACCTATATGTACACAAGACGAACATCTCAACCTGTAACTCAAGAAGTTCAATGGGCATTTAAGAATTTATTAAAAAAAAAAAAAAAGTGTAACTCAAGAGTTCCATTATAGGAGAACTCGAGCTTTCACATTCTCAACCAAAGAGGTTTCTCTTGGAGCAGCAGCATTCTCCTCTAGGAATGATTGCCAATATTATCTTCAATCTGATTCGCAGCAATCAAGTTAAAAACGATCCGAGAATAAGAGCCTGTTCTCGACTCGGCATTGATACACAAGTTACAGCAGTCTTGATCGGGAACTTGAAACTCAGTGCAAATGTTCAATCTTGCCTCTCGATGTCTCCAAACTCTTCTGGTTCGGGGACAATTTCATTGGATATCCTTTTATTTGAAGATGAGAAATCATATCCACAGCTACCATGGGAGCTTAATCTTCCTGGTTGTTTAGAGCCACTGCCGTTTTCTCTATTTACATCTGATGAGCTGCGCCTCCAGCTACCATGAAAAGCAGAACTCCAAGATCTTCTTGATGAAGTTGTGCGCAACCTGCCGGAGCTAGAGAGTTCTTCCCTGACTACTTTCAAAGGATTTTCCAATGCCTTAAGGATGTATCTCATGAGGGGTCGTCTAGATGGTTTGGGGTTCAGGCATGACTTGGCAATGATCGCCATTGCCCATACCTCTTCCAATAGATCGTCGTCTATCATCAACGATGGATCGACTATCTGAGTTACGAGTTCCTTATCATGGATACTTATGTTAGATAAGGTGTGTTCCAACCACTCCTTTGTTGTAGCATCTTCTTCTGCTTTGCTGATACTAAGTTTTCCCGTCACAAGTTCTAACAATACTTTACCAAACCAGTGAACGTCCTGCGAACAGGATGCTGGTGAGGAGCCTGTATGCACAACAAATTGGTAAGTCATACTTAACAGAGCCCAACAGAGGGGGAAAAAATCAGTTCATTTTGTCTACTGTTCTAATACTAAGAAGTTATAGGCCACCAAAAGTCCTTGGCTATTTGGTATGAACGTATGCTTAAAAGAAGAGGGATCTTAGAAGGAATACGCACCAGAAGAGCATTGTTCGGAGCTTCTGCACAAGAGAATCAAGAAGAAGCCATTAGAATTTTGATTAAATAACAAAGAAACAAATATAATTGAGAAAATACTGTTTCTTAAGATACATACTGTGGCTTTCTCCGCAATCTCGTGAAGGCATTTTGGTGCTGATCCCCATCTACAACACAGGCCTCACTCAAGCTTCCAAGACGCACTTCGAATTTGTCATCAAGGAGGATACTGCTTGCTTGAATATCTCTTCAACATTTAAGAAAAGAAAAGTCAATACATTTTTTCTGTATACATTTAAGAAAATCAAGGTCAATACATTTTTTTTGGTATACAGTACAAACTGAGATCATATTATAACAGCCAAAGTATACTACTACTAGTAAATATTATATTGTCCTTTTTAGACTTTGGACTTTTCCTTTCAATCTTCTTCTTCAATCGATGTGGGATCACATATATGGTGCTTGTGTCATGTTAAAAGTGAATCTTCTTACTATAGGTGGCTGCTCTTGAGATAATTGGCCAAAATGTCTAATAAAGAAGCTGATATTTTACAAGCGGATGCTTCCACTTAAGATTTGAATATTATGATACCAAAAAGAATATTATGATACCTGTGGACGAGAGGAGGGCTACACTCATGATGCAGGTAAGACAGGGCCTCGGCAGCTCCTATTGCTATTTTCAATCTGATAATCCAATCCAGGGACTGCACATTGTCATTTTCTGAACTGGAAACACTCTGCAAGCAATTACCCAAGTCCCCATTTGGCATACACTTGTACACCAAAAGCTTCTCATCCTCGCGCTCAAAGCAGTGCCCCAAGAATGGAACAAACCTCATATGCGATACTTTGCTGAAAAAGTCTAGTTCCACAGAGTACCTTTCATTCTTCAAATACTGCATATTTACCTTTTTAATCACTACAGGAAGGCCACCCTCCAGGAACCCCTTGTAGAGATCTCCAGAGTGACCCTGTTTTATAAGATTGTCTTTGCTGAAATTCCCAGTACTGTGGAGCATCTGCTCATAAGTAAATGAATCTCCCAGACCATCAAAGTAGACTGGAGCCTTTGGAAGTGAAGGGCCGTGTCCATCTGGGACAGGGCCTACATTCGCTTTTCCTCTTTTATTTACTTTCCCTTCACCAGAAAATTTCAAGAGAACTACGAGGATAATCACAAACATAACAACAAAGCCCAATCCACCAAATAGTCCCACCATTATGAACTTCAAGCGATTGTTTTCATCATGAAGAAGGTCTAGTTTGTCTGAATTTCCCTTTCCAAAACCTTCAAAAGTTAAGGTTCTCTCAGAGTAGAAGAGGCTACAAGCCTCGAAATCTCTTTGATCTGGCTCCATATCTAGGCAGTTTCCACTGAGGATAGCATTATGACTCTTGTTGAGTACAACACCCTGGAAATAATTCCCAGATAAATCGATTGATCCATGCAATTCCAGTGGTAGATTTAGATGACCATACAGAAAATTATTTGAAAAGTTGAACACAGCCATACTGTTTGGAACAAAACTTGGCAAGCTACCCGTAAAGTTGTTGTTGGATGCGTCAAAAAACCTCAATTTGGGGTGAGATAGCAAGCCATGATGCAGACGACCATCAAGTTTATTACCTCTCAAAACCAAAATTTCCAACTGAGAAAGGCTTCGAAACAAATCATCTGGCAAAGGGCCCTCCAAGCCATTGTCTCCAAAATACATCTTTTTCAAATTCCTTAGCCCCCTCAAATTCACGGGTAGTGCACCCGTCAGTGAATTCTTGCCGAGATCAAGCACCAGTAGTTCTGAAAGGTTACCTAATCCACTTGGTACAAAGGACGTTAAACTATTGTCCGAAAGATCCAACAATTGCAGTTTAGCAAGAGTGCCTAAACTGGGTGGGATAGGTCCACTTAAAAAATTCGAGGCAAGTTCAAGGCGTATAAGATTGTGAAGAGATGAAAGAATGGGAGGTATTGAGCCAGTAAGCAGATTTCTCGAGAGATCAAGAACAGATAGCTGAGATAACTGTCCTATTGCCGAAGGCATAGAACCAGTAAGACTATTTCCAGATAAATAAAGATCAGTGAGCTCACTTAAATCGCCAATAGAGGTAGGTATTGGGCCAACGATCGAAGAAGAGCGCAGATCAAGCACTTGGAGCGCAACGAGCGACTGACCAAACCAGTCCGGAATGGAGCCAGGAAGCAAAAAACCAGACGCATTGAACGAAACCAAGGAGGTAAAATTAGCAAGCGCATCGACGGCGAAACGAGGGCTGAGCTGCCCACTCTGAGTTCGCCGCAGACCTGACACAGTGATCCCAACAACTCGACCGGCTTTGCACTTAATTCCGATCCAAGCGGAACAGGGATTGGCTTTTATTGGCCAATCTTTGCCTCTTAGCCCTAACGATGATCGGAGATCGAGTAACGCCGTCCACTCCGTACTGGAGTTCAACGATTCCCCCTGACCTAAACCGCACTGAATTAATAACAACAACAAAGCTACAACTAGCAGATACCGCCGGTGAGATTGAACTTCCATCATCGCCTGATAATGTGGAAACAAACGAAACTGACCGTGGATTTTGAAGTTACATTTGCAACTCCATCGTCTTCAACGATCCACAACCACCACAAGAGATCAAAGTTGAGCAACTTCCAGTAAAACCTCAAATCAACAGAGTTCGCCAATTTAACGCTCAATTAAATCTCACCGCCAATCACGAGCGATGATTCTACCTCTTACTCTGAACCACCATAAATGCCATCCCAGAGTCACCTACAGATAATAATGCAACAATAATATACTTCACTTTCGCTAGGTGTATTCTATTCAGATTCACAACTCTACTCGTAAATCTTGCCCAATAAACACACGCACACAGACGGAGAGAGAGAGAGAAAGAGGAAGCACAGGCTCCGATTATCAATATAGCTATGAGATTAAAGAACAGATAGTTGATTTCAGCTGATTATGTGATCTTCGCCCCAAAAACTTTCTGGTAAAGATTTTTCAGTCATAAAGGAAAAGGATTCATTATCTCTTCGCAACAGACTGAGCACACAGTAACTCTAATAAAGATGGCCAGAACGCCATTGTTAAACAATTGAAGAAGCTCCAATCAATTCAAACCTCACCTTTAAACTTTACTTGATTTCCCCTTTTCCAGAAGTGGACAGAAAGAAACTCCGCGAAGGAAGAATCCAAACAGACTTTGGACACCATTGGATCATCTCCATAGCATTTACCGACCGTAATTTACTGGTGGATGATAAAAGTCTTATATCCACTAATTTAAGGAATGATGATGAGTTTATAAGTGAGGAATACTAACTTCATTAGTAGGAGACTTTTTGGGGAAGCCCAAAAGTAAATCCATAAAACCTTATGTTAAAAGTGGACAATATCATACGATTGGAGAGAATTGGGTTAGTCTAACATTTACTTTTGTTGCGTCAGAAATTATTCATGGAAATATCGTATCCATGTTAATACCCAAACTCTTCAAGAACCGACAATTCTTCATTATTCTTTTTGCTTTTGTATAATAGACGAGGGAGAAAACAGCTGTTATTTTAATTTTATATCAAAATAGCCCCTGGATTATACATAATCTTTAATTACGTTTACCATATTAATCATAATCTCTTTCACATGTACGCTCAATCATTGATCTAAATCTCCACAAATAATTAAATTGATTTAACGATTAAATAGATTAAATTAATAATATTTAAGAGTGAATTTAAAATTATAATTATAACGTGTATTAAATGTTTTCTTTTTTTCTGAAGAATAACTGTTTTAATTATTGGTAGGGCTTATCCAATTAATTACATTGAAGACGTTAATGTTAGTTGACTAACAAACTTTTTATAATAAAAAATTGCTATGATTGGAGAGACATCAATGATGAAGGTAGAGGGTCTTTTTAATCAAATTGCCAATATTTTCTAAATTTTAGGATTAAAATGTCCTTTTTTTATTTTTTTATTTTTGTGGGTTAGTGGTTGAAAAATTGAAATGACTTGATTAGCTCACGCTTAGTCAATTACCCTACCACCTACAACTTAGTCTAGCGAGTCGACATTCCTACGTGTAACATATTGTCTTGTTGTAATTGTTTCGATCATCATGTGTGTCCAACGTGGCCTACTCTTACAATAATACATGTCAGCCATTGATTTATAATACTACGATAATATAAAAAATTAAAATAAAAAATTTCATACTAATTTTGTTTGTTTTATTTGAAGCTGGAATGAAATAATGTATAATTTAAAGATAATTGAAATGAAAATTTTCATACTATGATAAAGAAACACGTAACTATAGATGTAAACGAATAATCTTTTTAAAAATAATTGAAATGAAAACTTAACCGTTCGGTACAAATTAATATACAAGCTTGATATTTAAATTAATGAAATATATTGGGTATGCATAGAATTCAAGTGGTCCACGGCTGTCGCACCCAATCAAACGAAAAAAATAAAAAGCACAATTGACTTCTTCATTCGATTCCATGCATAGCCTAAGTGACATGTGAGCAATACCTAATTTTTATTTTTATCCACAAGACATCGACGTGGACGTCAACGTTGAATCATTGCATTCAAAAAGCATTTAAATTACATTTTTCTCCTCAACAGGTAGCTACAAAGCAACTTCGTCATTTAACCCTTCCTGAATTTGGTAAATAACATCTGTAATTAATGTAAGTTCCACATTTATTTAATAATTATTTAAATTACCACTCTGGGCCTGTGCGGGGACATTTTAATACTCGAGTATATATAATATTTGGGCTCTCAGTTGTTACCATAATTGTTGGGCTTGATGTAAATTGAAGCCCGGCCCAATTTATCCTCTCAATGATGATGCGAGTACGGAATAAGCTCTATTTTTTTTTTTTTTTAATTTGTTGTTTGATTAAATATTTGTTTTAGTTTTATTTATTTATTTTTATCTATTATTAAATATGAAATTGAAAATTTTAATATAGAGTTAAGGTTTGGAGGACTTTTATTTTTATTTTTTGCAAATTAAGAGGCTATATGATACAAATGTAATATTTCACAAATTAAACTTCCAATTTCACCTTGTATTATTCCTTATTGACTATTTTCTCACAAGTAAAACAAATGCTTAGTCAATTTAACTAGTTAGTGGGTATCAAATTTTTTTCAAAAGTAAATTGATTGGCCATAATTTTATTGATTTATTCTACATAATTAAAAAAAACAAATTTATTACTAAAAATATTAAAGCTTCAAAATTTGTCATAAATAGACAAGTTGAATCAGAATCACGTTTGGTTTGCGATAAACGATAAAGATTCGCATTTCACGTTCATATATGAAACGACGGGTGATGGATCTTCGTCAAATTGCAGTCAAATCCCGCACAGCGAAGCCATTGAACCTGAGCGGCAAAAGAAAATGAAAAGAAGGAATATTAGAGTAACTAACGGCGTCAGAACAAATGTTAATGGAGAAAGCTGTTATTATCGAAGCACCGGAAACTGAATCTGTCGGCCAAAAAGTCCGCGATTATTCCGCCGCATCGGGATCAAGCACAGACACAGGCGGCGGCCTCGCCATTGGCAGTCCCAACTTGCACCGGAAATCGGTATTGAAAGTGACGGAAAAAAGGCGATGAGCAGAGATATAGATTCTTGTTTCCAGATTGGACGTTGGCGATGAGGATTCTGAACAGGGAATTTTGTTGAAGCAGAAGGGATTCATTCATTCATTATTAAAATTTTAAATTTTAATATTATAATATAGTATTTAATAATTAAAAGAATATATATTGTTCTAGATTTAAATATTATAGATTATTCTAAAATATAATCTTACTCATTTGGGTGTAAAATTGAGTGAGGACAAAGACAGGAAATATAATCTGATCTCTGACTCTATTTATATGACGGTGAAAAAATGTTCTTCGCTCTTTCTTCATTCCTAATCTCAAAGTAGATCTCATGCGAATAAAATATATTGAAAAAACATGAAGATATTGGCACTAAAATGATTTAAATTACATCTCAATGGGATGGTTCTTAATTATTACATTTTGACTTGAAATACAAACCCCACAATACATTATATCAGAATTACCAATATAGGTATGTCATTTAAAATTTAAAGCTCTATATCCTATATTTATATTTTATTGCAATACATTATGTCGGATAAGATACCACACCATATAATATCAATGGAATATTTAAACAATTTATTATGTCACCAAATATTAATTATATATTTCGAATTTCCTCAAGTGGACATAAAAAATTTAAGACTCAACTTTTTGGACGGTAAAACATGTTGGGAAGGAATGGAATAATTAAACTTGCACTAATTTAATGGCTTAAAATCTTTTGGGTCATTTAAGAAAAGAAATAAGATTTGTTTTCCCCGTGGAAGGAACCAAAATACTCCTGAAAATGGTGTATTCACGCATATGCCCACCCACTTAGATAGCAAATTGCATAGGTTAGGATAACATTATCTTCCTAATTAATATCCATCCAAAATGGCATATGTTCCTTATGTTTTTTCTATGACGCAAATGCCACAAGATTGACTCCTCCTTTTCTTTTTTATTCTCATCTCATCTTCATTTGACACAATATGCCCACTCAGCCACGAAAAAAGTAACCCCGATATTTATTTGGTCTCTAAATAAGATGACGATTTAAAAGTTTCAAATATGTTTAATAATGTTACGATGATGTATAATGTGAAACCCCACATCAGTTGAAGAGTGGAACAAAACATTTCTTACAAATGTGTAAAAATCTATCCATAGTAGACACGTTTTAAAACTTTGAGAGAAAGTTCATAAGGGAAAATTCAAAGATGACAATATCAATTAGCGGTGGACTTAGACTGTTATAAATAGTATTAAAATTAGACATCGGATAGTGCGCCAGCAATAACGTAGAAGAATGAAACATTTTTTTATAAACGGTGAAACCCCTCTGGATAGACAGCATGTTAAGTTAAATTTATTTTTTGTTTAAAACTTTATTTTATTAAAATGAATTTGTTTATGAAAATATTTCATATTCATTTTTTTAATGATATAAACTAAAATTTGAAGATGGTGTTGGACCAAATGGCGCGGAGAGGAGTCAGGCCAACGTGGAGCAACGTGGAAAGCGAGGCAGAGTCACGGTGACTGGAGTCTGATTGTACAGTGTACGGAGCCGACAAACCCAACGGCTAAATAGTGTTGCTTAATTAAACCAGAAGTCCAGAATACAGCAAGCAGCAGGCACGGAGCCCCAAGTTCATACCAAATTTGACTGCTACGTAATGGACAACTGGCAGTTCCCACATTTGCAAGACATCAAATTATAACAATGGTCATAAATTTTTAATATTTTTTCTAAAATTAATTATTATTATTATTTTTTTCTAAAAAATCTGAGTATCTGACCGTGTTTCCAGTGGAAAGCAACGGGTAAAAGGTAAGCAAGGTCCAACCCACTTGGACCCATTGGCCCACATTGGGTCCATGTTTTTCTAGTATTTATACGTTAGAACTGGGAGCCAAATTTGTGATAAAAAAGAAAAACCAAGCACTGATCTGAAATTAATAGATATGGCGATGGGGTCTGGTCCGAATTGGACGGCGCAGCAGAACAAAGCGTTCGAGAATGCTTTAGCCATCTACGACAAAAACACGCCGGGGCGGTGGCACATCCTCGCCAAAGCCGTCGGCTCGAAGACGGCGGAGGAAGTGAAACGCCACTACGACAGGCTCGTCGAAGATGTCAACAGGATCGAGACCGGCCAAGTTCCTTTCCCTAATTACAGAAAACCCGGACCCGCAGGCCGAGGATTTCGCTTTGTTGACGACGAATAACGGTAATTAAGGACGATTATAAAATTTATTTATATTCTCATATATTATAAAAATATATATATAAAACAAGAATTTCTTGTGATAAATGCAGGATGAGGAGCCTACGCTTGCATTGAAATATGAAGGCTACATGTAGCTAGTTTTCGTCACCCATCTTTATTGTAATTCCTAGTTTTATATCTGTAGTCCCAATTTGTTATATAATGAATAAATACTCTATTAATAAGAGTTATCATTGTAAATTATTTATTAAGTTCGCTGGAAAATAGATATTTTAAAGTTAAATTTTAATTATCCAAAAACCAATGTAATCTATTATTGTTATTTTGAGTTTAAAAAATCGTTAATTTAATTGAACCTATTTGTATAATTTAAAATTCAAAGTATTTTAAGCACGTGAAATTGAATTTGGGCCGGGATTGGGAAAAGCCCATTTTGTATTGAAGCCCGTCTAATAAGAGCCCAAACGAATTTGTTCAAGTTTTAGAGACCCGAAAGAGTGGAATATAAAGTCTCGTCCCGCCGATAGAAGGTAGTGGAGGGATTACGCTATTCGTCAGTTGCGAGTTTCAACTTTCAACTGATTGGCGAAGCGGGGAGTCATGGAAGCTAATTCATCTTCGTTTAAGGTACGGACCGTTTTCACTATTTCCTGCTAGCACGGTTGCGCGTCAAGGTCAAGGAACTCTTTTTCAAATGGTTTGTTCGTTTTTATGGCTGTGCATTTGACAAGATTCTTCGAGTCTGCTTTTGTGGAATCGATATGTCGATTGCGGACACTGATATATATCAGATATTTACTTACCTTTCAGAAGAAATTACGTTTGTTGCTTGTAGATATTTGATTATTTTCTAGTGCTCCATGTTGAGCTGAGTTTTCTTGTTTTTGTTTTGTTTTGATTTTGAAATTTGCAATGACTTCCACTATTGAACAACTGTGGAATACTACTGAGGCTTGAAATGGTCGACCAATGCGTTTAGTAGAAAATGCAGATAGTCGTTTGCTTAGTATTTATCTAGATACTGATTACAATTGTTGAAGACAAAATAATGTTGCAATTGCATAATCCAAACTGAAGGAAGTTTTTATTTGGGTATTGTGAGTGTCAATTGTCAGTGCCGATCCATCGGATTGGAAATGTTGCGGATATTTTTATAAATATCACAGAGTTCCTAAAAGTTTTTAAGAACTGTTCGTAGTAACAACAATTATTTAGCATTTAATCGTCGATAGTACTTATATTCATATTATTGTTAATTTCCACTACTTATTGATGATCTTTTCCACATTTCATTGAGGTCTCCATCGGATTTTGGAGAAAAAGAGTTTTTCCTCGATGTCCAATTTTTTACTCCATTTTTAAATATAACCTTAGTATTACAGTCTTAAACAACTTTGAGAATCATATCAAATTTAATGAAAACACTCTCAACGAATGTGCTGTTTGGCAGATAATTTTGGGATCATCTTCAGTGGCGCGTAGGAAAATATTATCTGAGATGGGTTATGAATTCACAGTTATGGTATTGTCTACCTACATATACTTACATGACCTGACAGCTCTCTCTTCTCAGAATGGTTACCTTTTCTTTCTATCTCTCTCTCTCTCTCTCTCAAAATGAAGTCTGCAGATATTGATGAGAAAGCCATACGCAAAGAAAAGCCGGAAGAGTTGGTTGTGGCTCTTGCAGAGGCAAAGGTTAGGTATCATCTTGTGATTCATTTGTGCTCCGCCATATTCTGCAACTGAAATATTAATGCGTATGTTATTGGTTCCCTTTTTAAGTAAATTGCTTGTGCTATATGAGCACTGTCGCGAAAAGATAATCTTGGATTTATGATTGTCTTTGGTTCCATGCTATCATGACAGGCTAGGATTTAGAAGCTTCTAGTAGCTACATAATATTTCTAAAACCATCCTAGAGTGGATACAGTGATTTGCATACTTTGGATGTTATGCTTCGACGGTGAAGAATGATTAAATTACGTAAATGCAAGATTTGTATAACTCTTCAAGCTAAGTTCGTGGATTCCAAATTCTAATGAGCCAGGAAAAATGTGGTCACGTTCATCTCTTTTGCATCTTTTTATGTTTTTTTCATTTCCCTTTTAAAATCTCTATCTATAACCTTTTGAAATCTCCATCTATAACGTAAATTGGCATGCGATTATTTTTGTGCAAGCATCTTGTATTAATTAGGTAGAGTTTCATCTCAGGCTGAGGCCATCATATCCAACTTACAAAAGAATCATACACATGAAGAGGAAGCAGATCCCACAATTTTGATTGCTGCTGACACAGTATGTTTTCCTCTGTTAGTGTTAGTCGTTATTCTCTCTGTTAAACAATATGATGCATGGTGGCTTGGAGTTAATCTTTTCCATGTGCAATTTTTCGTTGCTCTTTGAAGTCTTAGCTGACTTGACTGTTTCATGTCAAAGGTTCTTCCACTATCTTTCACAATTATAGTACGGGGTTCGGTTGTGGTAGTAGGTGGCTTTGGCTTATTTCTTAGATGATGGATATTTATTGTCAGGCAGAAGCCATCTTAGGAAGACTCTCCATCAATGATTTTACGGACACACAGCCATATAGATAATTGTTTATTATATCAAGTCCTTTGACGTCCGTCCATTTTTATATATTTTTTATATGTTTTCTTAATTTTCAACTTGAACCATATAGATAATTTTTTTGTGCGATGTTCATTGCACGCCTTTATCTACCCGACTCAGTAAAGATAATAAGAGTTTTGTTGCCTTCTAAATTGTCTTGTTGAATTGTCTTCGTATTTTCAAAATTGACATCGGAATTGTAGTCATTTCTAATGTTTTTATTATTTGCATCTCTAAAACTTTTTTTAAAGATAATAATAAAAAGTTGATTAGTTTGATTTTCATTCTGACATTCTTTCTTTCTTTCTTGAATCATGCAGCCGATAATGGCAAGTTGATGCTTAATGGTCTTTCCTCAGTCTGTTCCCTTAACCAATAACCAGATTAAATATATGGCCAATCCCATGTGAATGACCTCCCGCCACATATTGTGCCCCTGTTGTACTCATTCACCTTGAGATAGAAGTTTATGGAACAGTTCTCTTGTTATATATGTATTCTTAGACCCGTTGCATATTGTATCCTCAAAATATAAATGGTCTTTTCGTGATAACTTGTGCCATTACGACCCTTTCTTGTTCTGTTTGCAAAGTTCCTCTAAGACATACTTTCTTACTTCTATTGGTAATTGATGTGGAGGTGGTGATCTATGAAGGTGTCATCAGAGAAAAACCAGCTGGTAAGGAGGAAGCACGACAATTTATGAAAGGTTTGTTCACATAATACTAATAGTACTGCATTTCTATGTTTTTACTATTTCTTGAATGTTTTGGTTCGATTAAAAAATATTTTGCAGATTATTCAGGAGGGCATGCAGCGACACTTGGATCTGTATTTGTTACAAATCTTAAAACAGGATTTAGGAAAGGAGAATGGGATCGTGTAGAGGTATAGATATACATGTTCTTTTATTGATGATCTTATTTCTCTCGATATTATCCCCATATAGTATTTTAATGAAAAGACACTCGCGTTATGGAGACTGTTACCTTCTAATTGATTCAACAAAACAAATGGAATGATATCCTACTTTCATAGACTTACTATAAACTTCTTCAATCAAACAACTTTTCTTGGTATGTGCTCTGCTGTGGGACCAGCCAAATAGATGCTAGATACTGTTATTTTACATCGAGGGAAGGAGCTTCCTGTTCTGCTTATCCAATATTGATTTTCTAATTCCTAGCAACTGGTAGATGACTTCTAGAAGATTTTGGTTCTGTTTTACAATATCTCATGTTTTTTTGTTTTCTTATGCTATCCGACATTGACGAGTGCTCTTACAGATCTTCTTCCACGAAATACCTGATGAAGTCATCGACAAGCTGGTAGAGATTTCACTTTCACTGGTTGTTGGTTGTGCTTTCTTTAGGAAAAGGAAATGTTGTATCTTTTGTCATCTTGTTTTTCCTTTTTTCTATACATTTCAGGTCGAGGAGGGGAATGTGCTCAATGTTGCCGGAGGGCTGATTATCGAGCATCCTTTCATTTTACCCTATGTGAAAAAAGTGGTTAGCTTCCGTTCTTCCTTTCCTTTTCCCATCATTTTGAAAGAAGCATCCAATAGCAGTATAGATTTTCCTTTGTGTTTTGAATTCCATGAATATATTGTGTACGTGGCATGCATGTACGTGATAATGAGAGTTCATATGATACAAATACAAATGACGATTGATATGATTGTTGAAATGGGTATCTAGGGACTGGAAAAAGGGTATCTGAAACGGCTGCATACTGCTTATTGTGAAAAAAAACAAAGAGTCAGCCTCACCGGCTAGTGTCGTGATTTTTCCTATTTTTTATTCCATTTTACTTTTTAAACATGAATTTTAGTTTTTAAATTTTGTTTTTTCAAGAAGATTAAGACTCTTTTTAACAGAGGAGATCCACAAATATGCCCATCGTTCTTGATTTCTTGTAGATACTTACGGGCTTTGGATCTCTGCAGGTCGGGACGACAGATAGTGTGATGGGCCTTCCCAAGGCTCTGACTGAGAGACTCTTGAAGGAAGCCATTTAGGTGCGCTATGGACAATATCGCATTTGACCCTTAACTTATTTTGAATAAATTATTCTCGCATTCGTTGGACTTGGGTAACAATCGGCTATTATTTGAATTAGCATTGTTATTCTGGTTGTAGGGACGTTCATTTCCACACAGAAAAGCTAATTGGTCGTACAAGTATTATGAAACACATTAGTTGAATATTTTCTTCACGCAATTTTTAGTCCACCTTCAATTCTATCTTTCGATCCTCTATAATGAGTTGTGATGAGTTGTGATTAGCGATGATTATTATTCAACTTATGTAAATAGCCATAAACATCGATGATATTAAGGTTCTTTTAAGCCTTCAAATTATTTGAAATAGATGGAAAGAAATTCTACTTTTCTCCCACACAAATACCTATCTACCTCCACCTACGCGAGACCCATAACTTAATCACACTACCAATAACTCGATTGTACTCTACTTACACCCATAACTTAATCACACTACCAATAACTCGATTGTACTCTACTGGTGTAATCATTGCAGACTTTGGTCAAAAAAAACTTGAATGGATGAACCAATCAAATAACTAGGTAACCGCTTCAAGAATCTTGTAAAAACAATAAGGAGATTCAAGAGAATACTGTCTTCATTAAGGCACGGCCGTTTTTATATTTAGAGGGGAAAATACATAAAAGTTAGAGCCGCAAAATAGGCTTTTCTTTCCAACAGGCAGTACCAAGATAAACAGAAAAAACAACCTTCTTATCTGAAGGAGAACTGAATTTCTTCCAGTGTTCTTCCTTTGGTTTCGGGGACCCAGAATATAATGAATGTCAATGTGAAAGCACTCACCAACATGTAGATGGCGAACGTTCCTGCAACCAATAGCGCAGCAGCAACGACATGAAATTTGGATCTATAACGAGATTCAAATATTGAGAGAGACATAGAGAGAGGGAGCAAACCTCCATTGCTCCATTCCAGGAGCAAGTTTGCAGTCATTGTTACCAACCAAGCAATGAACCAGTTAGCTAGCGTTGCTATGCTTCCAGCGAGACCCTTGATATTAATGGGAAGAATCTGCAGCAGTTTTTTTTCCCTTAGACAACTATAAGCATAATTCCGACCAGCTATGCAAATCAGAATGTTCGCAACCAAATACAGGTAAAAGTTGTTCTTTCTTAGACTAGGACACAAGCAACAGTTCGATTTGCACTCTACTCACTATGATTACCAAACTTCATACGGGTCGAAAGAAAGATGCAGGCAGCATATAAGCCTACATTACTTGCAATTTTACATGGATGGAAGTGAAGATACCTCAGACATTATAACCCATGGAATAGCCCCAAGACCCAGAGAGAAGAAAGCCACCAAGGCCTGAAGAAAAGAAATAGGCAGATGAACATTTCTATGGGAAAATTACTTCAGAAATCAAATTGTATTTAGTGCTGCTTAGAAATAAACATACCACAACTCCAACAACTGATAGAATGCTCAGAATACCATATAAATTGGACGTCTCGGGGGTATGATCCTTATTTTATATCAGAGGGAAGACGTGTTAGAGAAGGTAATCAACAATCTTAAAATTATAAAATACAACCCCTCAAGAACTCTTACCTTCAAAAAGAAGACTACGGAAACAATTAAAAGGCTAAACGTCATTCCAGCTGTGGACACCTGAACAAAAAAGAGAAAAAAAAAAAAATCAATTTCCATTTACCATTCATAATGTATCAGCTCAAGCCCACTGTTAGTAGATATTGTCTTCTTTAAGTTTCCTTTCCAAGTTTCTAAGGTTTTAAAACACGTGTGTTAAGGAGAGGTTTCCACACTCTTATAAGAAATGTTCTTTCAACTGACGTGAGACTTCACAAATAATAACTTGAGAACTACGTTAAGAGAGGAAAAAAAAACTTACGATAAGAAGAATTCGACGGCCTGCTCTGTCAACCAACCATGTCGTCATTGCAGTGGCAATAACCTAATAAGGCATGAAATTCCATGTCAAAGCCAAATTGGCAACAATGGATGGATATAATAATTTGTATCAGGCAATCCTTAAAGCTGAACCTGGACTGCTCCGATCCCACATGTGGCAGCATTACTTGATTTAACGCCTGTTTCATACAAATATCAATTGAATACTACATATCAATGAAGTGTTAGAAGTTAATGTGATTCAGGTTTAGGGTTTAAAGCAGCAACAAACAGATTAAAGAACAAATGATCTCTTCCACACTGCTTAAATAAACGACGACGACAACAACAACCACGGAGTACTAACGAATTTCTTCCTTACCAGCAGCTGCAAATATGGTACTTGAATAGAACAAAACTGCATTAATTCCAGTAAGCTGCTGCAACATTAGTAGCCCAATACCAATCTGCAATTTGGATGATAGCAAAGATCAATTAGACTGTCAAGTTGGAAAACTGAAAGAAAACTTGCAGTCAATGGTTGAGTAGCTATACCATCAAAGGAAGCCAGTATCTTCTCCGCTTGAGGTCTGCAAACCGAATTGTTGTTCTTTTGCCTGTGGATACTACGGACCTCTGCACCGTATGCATCATCAAAGAGAGATGAGAGGATTGGACAAACTATTCATGTCTGTATTGCAAAGAGTTTTTGAGGAATGAGGACAATAATTAATAACTAACTTGCAAATTATGCTGATTTACCTTGATTTCATTCACTTCAATAGAGATATCAGCATCAAATCCACGAAGAACTTGCAAGGATGTTTCAAATTCTTCCGTCATACCCATTTTCGCCTGGACTCGGTTTGAAAAAAACTCATAAACAGGGTGATGTAAGCCTAAAAAAATCACAACGAAATCGATTTGAGAAACTCACCAGCCACCGAGGAGATTCTGGGATAAAAAACAATCCAGGTATCAGAATCGTACAAGGCAAAATTCCTGTGAAACACAAGAATTCTTAGAAAGGAATCTTTATCATAACTAAGCCAATAAACTTTAGAATGCATTTCATAATCAGTTGCCAAGGAAGGCTTGGAATTGTTATGCTACAGCTCAAACCCACCGCCAATATCTGCTTTAGCTCGTTACATATCGTCGTCAGCCTCATGATTTTAAAATGTGTCTACTAAGGAGAGGTTTCAACACCCTTATAAGAAATGATTCGTTCCTCTATAACCAATAGAAGCACGTCTCTCAAGAGAATTACCCAGAACTGCAAGCAGTCGCCACGGCACGAAAAGTCCAAGAAGATAAGCGAGCATTATTCCAATGGTGACAGAGAGCTAGCAACAAGAAACCACAGTATTAACTTGGAAAAGCATGACGACAACAGAAAATAATGGTGAAATCAAAAGAAATCAATAGTTCTAACCAACCTGGTTAACTGAACCAAGGCCCCCTCTCAAGTTTTGAGGAGCTATCTCAGCAATATAAACGGGTACCTAAATCATACAAAAATGTTGTAATCTCCAGATTCTATTAAGAGGTAAAATTTTAACAAAATAGATACTCAATGTCTAACCGTATATGAGATTATTCCCACACCAAAACCTTCCAACAACCTCCCCATGTAAAGGAAAGAAGAATCCTACAAAGCATTAAGTTAGTAGGAAGAGTGAGAATTGAGACTTATTGTATTGCCATTTACTCTAAATCCATTTATAAGTAATACGTTAGGATGATCATCCAACTTACTTTTGCAAATGATATAGCAAGCCAACCTATAATATTTGGAATGGCTGCAATCATCAAAGACTGAAATAAAGCAAGACAAATGAATAATGGAAACCAATAGAAACTAAAACAAGATATAGTGAGCTAAATTGAAAATGATTCATGAAGGAAACTTACTCCTTTTCGACCAATGTATTCGGCTATCTGACCACTGGATATGGCGCCAACCATAGCGCCAACATTGGATAAAGAACCAAATATAGAGTACTGAACAAAAAATCAGATATCAAAAAGCCAATGTGATGATGTTCGAATGGTGTTGGAAAAAGAAAGGAATACATTATGAATCCTCACCTCCGGGACTGTGAGTCGTAGATCCTTCATTATCGAAGATTGGGTGGGAGATGAATATCCACACTACACCAAGTGATGCAAAATTATATTAAAATTTAATCCGGCAGTAGCTGTGAGATCAGAAACGCAGTCTTGGCAACAGATCAGATCAAATCAAACACCAGAATAATCAGATTAACTCAATCAATTCTCAACCAGAAAATTCTCTCCTATTTTTTTTCTGGCACGATAAAATAAAATATAGAAGATCAAGAAATGATGATTACGGTAAAACCAAACTGGATTGGACCAAGGGCGACTATCAATACGCAGGCAAGAACGGAAACAGAGCTATCGCGAATGGCCTGCGATGAGCCCATCATACTCGATTGCCTCGATCCCATACGATACCAACTTCCGGTGTGCAGAAAGGGCTTCCTGAGATCCCTCCCTTCCTCATTCTCGTCCCTGAAACTCATCTCTTCCCGCTCTGTTCCGAAATCAACAACGATCTATTACGTCACTTTCCGATTACCAATAAGAACAAGAGATTGGAATAAAAATAGGTTCCGTAATCAAATGCCAATCTGTTTGCCTGATTGGCAAAGAAAGAAACGCACGCCAATCTGTTAATTGCCAATGAAAGAAACGCACGTTATTTCTCGTTGGTACAGGAAAATGAACGACAGAACAGAGATGAGAGAGGGCGGGAGAGATCAGTCTCCCGTTGTCGGCTAAATTTATATACTTCCAGCCATGGTGGGTCGTCCCGCAGTTTTCTCCCCAAGTATTCCATTGACTCGACTGGGGGCCCAATAACGCGATCCAGGCCTCTTCTTCTTTAACTACGGGCCAGCCCAAGAAAACCGAGCCCATGGGCCGACTGTACGTCACGCGCCACAAAGGTCCCATTTACTCGATTTGGGCCCAATAACGCGATCCAGGCTTCTTCTTCTTTAAATACGGGCCAGCCCAAGAAATCTGAGCCCATGGGCCGACCGTACGTCACACGCCAACAAAGGAGCGTGAAGAAGCGGAGAGTTGATTTCCCAGACTGGAGGGGAAATCGAAAGCCAGTTGGGTTAGAGAACTGAGGAGCGAGCGGCCAGAGACAGAGATAGAGAAGAGAAAGAGACTGAAAGAAGAACGTCACCGGGATTTCATTCTCCTCAGTCGCTGGTTATACCATTCACAAACTACTTGTCTATTCTTTAACCTAATTCAAAATCCCTAATCTTTTCAATTTCGCATTTACTTTTCAATTTCTCTGTTAGTCTCAATCCAGTTCTTGTTCTTTCACCTGGGGCATCGAGTTTTGCCCTTCTTCCGATTCTCCAACGCCGCTGATCATGGTTGTGTACAGTGTTTCTTTCAACTGAATTGCCTGGGTGTAAGGAGATAGCGCAGATTGAATCCTTTACATATGGGAGAGCACACGCAAGTGCAGGTTCAGACTCAGACCCAAAGCCAATCTCAAGCGCAATCGCAAGCTCAGAACACGTTTCATGAATCCTCTAACTCCACAACCACTATCGCCCAAGCTACTGTGTCATTAAGCGAGGTGATGAATGCGCCATCGCAAACCTCTTCTCCGCCATCCAAAATGCCCTTGCGTCCGCGGAAGATCCGGAAGCTCTCGCCTGATGAATCGGATCCAAATTCCTCTCAGGTTGTTGCCATTCCGGATGGGCCGAAACCTATAGCCACCAGCAAATCTAACAAGAGCAAGACGGCCCAGCAACGCGCCGCATTCGCGTCTGCCCCGGTAATGCTTGCCCGATCACTTTCCTGTGAAGGCGAGGTGGAAGTCGCGCTTCGACATCTCCGGAATGCCGATCCGCTCCTTGCACCTTTGATCGACCTTCATCAACGTCCTACCTTCGACAGTTTTCAAACCCCATTCCTTGCCCTTACTAGAAGTATCCTTTATCAGCAGCTGGCTTATAAAGCTGGCACCTCAATCTACACTCGTTTCATCGCTCTCTGTGGCGGCGAGGCTGGCGTTCTTCCTGAAACTGTACTTGCCTTGAGCCCTCAACAGCTCAGGCAAATTGGAATTTCGGGTCGTAAATCTAGTTACCTTCATGATCTTGCGAGGAAGTATCAAAATGGGATTCTTTCAGACCCCGCAATTGTGAATATGGATGATAAATCGCTTTTCACGATGCTTACAATGGTCAATGGAATTGGGTCTTGGTCTGTTCATATGTTCATGATTTTCTCGCTGCACAGACCAGACGTGCTTCCTATCAATGATCTTAATGTTCGCAAAGGTGTTCAACTTCTCTACAATCTTGAAGAGTTGCCTCGACCATCGCAGATGGATCACTTATGTGAGAAGTGGAGGCCGTATCGATCAGTTGGGTCGTGGTATATGTGGAGGTTTGCTGAGGCAAAGGGGGCTTCTTCAAGCGCAGCAGCAATAGCTGCTGGTGCTAGTTTACAACTGCAGCAACAAGAGCACCAGCCAGAGCACCAGCATCAACAGCAGCCGCAGCTTCTTGACCCACTTAATAGCATTCTCAATCTTGGGTAAAACCTTTATGGCTTTGTTATCTTCTCTTGTTTATATTTTTCCACGTATTGCATGTTGTTTAAGTTGAAAAATCTCATCTTCCTCTATCGATGTAGAAACTAAAATAGTTTTTCTTTTTTGTGTTGGAGCTTCCATTATTTGTAGTCCCAAATTGTGTTTCTTGCATCCATTGTTTATCAATGCGGCATACCATACTTATACATGGTGTTTAGAGTGAAGTTTTTTTTTTTTCTTCTTCTTTTAATTGCATCTAGCTTCTAACGAAAGATGTCTGAATATCTAAATTGACGATACTTATTTGCATGTTTCTTGTGATATATGAAAGTAAGCTTTGCGTGGTATATTTCGACCTTTTTTCTAGCATCTTTATGCTTCTTTTTCTTGTCTGTACTCTTTTAACTCTATAACGTGCTTCCAATTATCTGCATTGTTTTCTCAGATACTAATTTTCTTGCAATCCTTTTACTTATGAAATAAGCAGAAAGTTTCATCGATATAATGAACTATACAAAGCCACAACCTATGGGCTATATTAAATACTTGTTCCCTTTATTGTTTAGATGCTTAGTGAAAATGAGCACCGTTCATGCTTGTTAGCCACATTATTTTCGTCTTCGGTTTCTGAAGGCTTCTTATGGTAGGCGAACATAGCATAGGCCAATATCATTGAAACAAAGCCACATGCTAAATTTGATAATATAGGAGCAGATTTCTGCATTTGTGGAATATTTATTCAAGTCAGTCATCTGTAGTGAAAAGTAGTTCTTCAGAATATTAGAAAGGTATATCATGTTCGAAGTTTAAGATGGTAACTTGAGTATACCTTGGGTGTAGTTGGATCATTGATCTTCTTGGAGTGGCAAGGAATGTGGAAGATGAATATGGAAGTGAGGATAACTCTTTAAGGGGCATCGATTATTCATATCCTCCTCCTCTTCTTCTTCTCCTCTTCTTTGGTGCTTTCACGTGGTGAATGCATACTGTTTTTCTCCCCCTTATGCCGTTTTTGTTTCTTTTTCTTTATTTTCTTGGAAGTCTTGAAAGTTTGTAGTCTGAACTTGATAGATTGACAGACACATGTTTGGAATTTGTCCTTGTTTTGATTTGCTAATATTAGAAGTCTAGAACTCTCAGATTTCGATTTTATATTCAATTTTTTATGAAGCCATAGCTTACCACTATCAATGATTTGAAAAGCGCAAAAAAGGTGCGCTTTTCAGAAAAGACAAAGGTAAGGTGCTCCTATGAAGCACACTTGAGGCCCCGTCTCTGTGCTTGAAGAAACCTTTTTTTTTTTTTTAATTTCTAATTTTTTAGGAAGAGATTCAGAAGTGTTCTTAAAAAGTTCGTTTTTCACCAGATTCTTTTATAAAAGTTCTAATTTCTTAAACTTCTCATTATCTTATTAGTTGTAAACCTATATTTTCCATTTATCAAAAAGTTATTTGCATTTTTGTATTTGAGTGCTCCCAAAAAAGCCATCATTTTTTTTTTATCTGCACGCTTTGCAGAAGTCCTAGAAGAGAGTACTGTGTTTTAGTGTGCTGCACTTTGAAAAACACTTGCCACTTATGTTGATTCTATAGTTGAGGTTTGGAGAAGCCATGCAATTTCTCTGTTGGATCCAGAAAATTTAATTTGTATCGCTAAGGTTTATGGTCATGAACACAAATCTTGCTTGTTAATGCTTTTTTTTTTTTTTATAATTGAAAACGATGAGGCAGCAAGATAGGCCCCTTTTCTGGAATAAAGAGAGAACAATCTGTGGAGCACTTGACAAAAACTTATTGTTGCTGCCCCAGGATCATCTTAGGCATCTGTTCTGTCTTGGCCGTTGGTTCTTGAATGATTGCTCTCTCGTCTCTTTTCCTATATTTTGGATCATTGGGAAGCAGTAACAAACTTTTCTCTGTTCTTTAATTGGTGTATCGTTCAATTCCTTTATTTGCTACTCTTCATGTGATTCGTGTTGCTCATGTGGATCATGTTGTTTATGTTTAGGGCCTGTGCTTGGGGGCAGTGACTCGGATCGAAAAGAGTACATCTTTGCAGATAGCCCAATCAGTTCATCCACTGAATGATAAATATGCCAATTATGTGGGAGTAGAAGACTCAGCAATGAATATTTGGCTCCTTGAGGTTGGATACTCTAGACTTCAATATTAAATAATGAAATGACATGTGCTAGTTTCCTTTTCTAGGTAGGTTGATGTCACTTTTAAGGCCGTCAACATGTATCATGTGGCAAGGGATATTGATAGAATGTTCCTCTTGAATGTCTGTGCTTTCAATGTGATTTAGCGCGAGTTCGACTTCGAGAAACCCACTTGTTTTCTTGCGCATATTCAATGACAGAACAATCTGTAATGACTTTATGATCCATCTTTTACCCTTTTCTCTACTTCAATTTTTCTGAAACATCGATCTTAGTTTGTACATAGAAAATAATCATTCATGCGGATAATCGATGGCTGGCTGTGACGTCTGCTATTCGGACTCGTAATCCTATCTCATCTTGCCTCATCTATTCCACATGGGAGAAAATGCATTATTGCTCAGTAGCCTCATTCATCGTATAATTTACCTTTGAGAACTTGATTTATAGGGACTATGAAGCATGAATTCTGATGATTTTAGCTGGAGAAACGCTGCAGTTGGATTTGTAAACTTGTCACTTCGAATCAAATGGCTTTGAATATCTGAAAGTGACAAGATTTGGGCCGACTACTTGTTGAAATGAACTTTAGAATCAATCAAAGTTGAATGAAAGAAATTACATTGGTTTGAAGTTTCTAAATGTAACCAAGCGAATTGAATGCACTCTTGCTTTTAATCTATTTTTTCTGAATTTATTTGCACCATTTATTAATTGGTTACATATTTAATAACCTACGTATGATTACTTTTACTTTCTTTTACGTATGATTATTTTTTCTTTCTTTTATGTATGATTACTTTTTCTTTCTTTTTCGATTCAATGTGATTGATAGAATATGTTAGAAGTAATTGAAGTATGTTCAGTGTTAATTTAGTATTAACACTATTTACCTTTATAACAAAAAATAAAATATTTTTACCATCAATATATTGAGGAAAATTCTTATCATCAATAGTTAAAAGAGTTACCATCATCAATTGTTAAAAGAGTATTATTGAAAGTCGTTTGTAAAATGAAGTGTTATCGGGTGCATTTATTTATATATATATATATATATTTATTTATTTAGTTTAAAGGTATTTTAAAGATAAATTGCAAATTAAAAAATATTTTTGTTAATTTAGTTTTTTTTTTTTTTTTTTAATTTATGTCCAACGGTTAATAATATATATATATATTAAAAAAAAAAAAATCAGATTATTTGGATCGTTGCGGAGTCCGTACCCAGATCCCATTTTACGGATATTCCCGCGTTATTTATTTCTCAAAAGGCGGACTCAAATTTCAATATCTCCCTTAACCGGAAACTTATGTGATTGCGCTCTCCGGGAACATCGTTCCAATTCTTTGTTCGCGCGGTTCTTAATTCAGATCGAATGTTCAACTCATTATGAAATCGAATCAGCTATCTCTATCTTGTAATTCCTACTGTTACACAGCGTTGCAAAGGTCAGTATTCAGTAACACTTCTTCTAATAGATGAATCGCCCATCTCCGATTCCTTCATGTTCTTTTGTCTATCGCATTATACATTTTATATCTGCTCTACTGTTGAGTTGGTACTCTGCGCGGTCTAATTGAAGGCTGATATTAGGCGATTCTTTTTTTACGTGTTTTTTTTTTTTTTTTTTTTCCTGATTTTGTTGAACAAATGCCCCTTTTGTTATGAGTTATCACCTGGCAAGGAGCTTGGTGAGGGCGTCTATTAGATAAAAATGAGTTTCATCTCAAACTAATTGGCAACAAAAGGAATCCCATATTTTATAAAGATATTGAGTTAGAACCCAATTTTTTTTTTTAACCGAATACCTCTGTAGGGTTTATGAGCTCTAATACCATATTAGATAAATAAAAGGTTTCATCTTGAAACCAATCGGTAATGAGAGTAGTAATCCATGTAACTTATAAAGATTGCAATACCTGAACGTCTTTCCAACGTGGGATCCTTAATATACTAGTTACTTTTTTTTTATTGAACTGATCCTGACTATTTGACTCTACTGTGTTCTTATTTTACTGCTTTTAAATTAAGGGTAAGATGGGAGCGCTAGAGATGATAATCATGGATTCCAGATTATGAGATCATGTGCATTTGAGATTGGATATCATGTGGGTTGCGTAGAAAGTTGAATATACGAATGGATAATGGAAAAATGTTAGAAAATTACGCAGTCACAGACTCACAAGATAGATCTGCATTGGACCCAGGAGAGTGCCCGCCATTTTAGTCAAGTGGCAGCCACTAGAAAAAGAAGGGTTGCATTTGAGGGATACGTGGATAAGTTGTGAACCTTCAAAGTCTATTCTGGATCGTTATTTACGATAAATGCTGCCTTAAGATTTGCAATATCCCGTACAGGCAGGGCTACTATGGACCATTAACGTACTCGTTCCTAATCATACTGCCCACGGTATTAGTATTTCAAACCACGTCTCCCTTTTTAACTTGGATTTGAGGTAATTTTCAGATTCTTTGCTTGACCTACTTCAAAGGATATTAAAGTTTTAAGTGCGTGGTTATATAGATTGTTGAATTGAAAAGTTAGTCGTCGGCGAATACATTTCTCTTCAAGCGGTCTTGGATTTTATCACGCATGAATAAGCTTCGTAGCTTAAACCGACTTCGTGAACATTTTACTACACATCAAACGATATTTTAACAATGGGCCGGTTATAGAATCGTCTCAATATATTTCTCCAGGAATTGTAGGGCACAAGTTTCTTGTTAGGACATTTATTCTCATGTACCAGTAGAAAGGAGAAGATTACTGAGGATAGGCTTCAGGCTTGGAATAATTTCGGAGAGAAAATATCAGCAAGTAGGATATTACCTCTTCTGGTCAGCATACCCTCTGCCATTACAACCCACGTTCTTGTAGAGGGGTATTTGGACTTGACCAGCTTCTATTTTCTTGACATCTCGCACGAGTAGCTCATAGAGTCTTCTTGCTTCCTCAGCTGTTTTCCCACCACCAACAGCCCTCGCTACCTTCTCAAAACGGTCTGGTGTGTCCTGGTCATAGTAGGCTAATGCCTCCTCAAATTTCTTGTTTTCTTTTTTTGTCCAGGATGAGTAAAACCCACGTGCCGCCGACGTGACAGAGCTTGATGCCATTACTTTCAGTTAGGCTGGCACTGAAAAAGGGGAATGGAAGTTGGGATATGACGGAGAAGCTTGGGGAAAAGTATGTCTGAGTAAGCAGGGAAGGAAGAAGTTGGGGATGGTAAGAGCATGATTTTCCTTTGCTCCTTATATACTGGAGGTGGAGTGTTTGTGTAGTGGGATCGGTGCAAGTTGACGAATATATATTTAAGGCTAAAAGATATGATTCGTTTTGTTGAGCAGACGCTAGAAAGAGTGTCGAGGGGACTGGCTGTAGTGAAATCCTTTAAAAAGTCTCTCTTTTTCTTTCATTTAAATATCATCAGCAAGTAGAATTTTCTCGAGAATTTACAGCCTGGTGGAGGATTAGATCCAATTCTTAGCCTATCTCTTGACACATAGATGCGCCCATGAAAAAAGTTTCAACCCACCTTTGAACGTGTAAAAAAAGCTAGTGAAACATACCTTTCCTATTTATGGTTGGTTCTTTCTTTATTTTTCTTATTCAGCTGCATGCTATAATATACCATACATATTCCATCTCCAGTATGATTATTCCTTCCCTCTCGAAAATAGATACTCAACTACTACAAAATGACTTTAGCTACAGTTTCATGGACATGACAAGTGCTTTGATGCAAAAGATCCATCTTTCTGTGAGCATACTGGCACAAATTTAAATATGTTTTAGTGCCTAAACATCTATCCTTTCTTTTATTACGATCTCCAAAAATTTTAAATTCTGATTTTATTCTTCCAATTCATATTCATTTTCATTTTGATCTTTCAGTTTTAAAATTTTAGTTAAAGTTCTTCAGTTTTCTATAAAATTTTAGTTAAAGTTTAAAAGTCTGAGAATCAAAATAAAAGTTAATAAAATTGAAAAAAACTAAAATATTTGAAAGTTTGGATCCCACTCCCACTTATTGTTGAACTTTTAAAAAAATTAAATTATGAGTGATGTTTCATGTTTGATTTTATGCATCAAAACTCACTATATCGATGGATTTGTGAATTTGAGAACTATACTACCTGAGTACCATTTGTGAATTTCGTGACTCAAATTCATCGTTTGTGTTTATTAGTAAAATGATCTTTGAGTTTTGAGGTTCCTGGTTGTGCGTTCGAAATTAGCATCCATGCTTCCTGTATTTTACGAAGTTGGTCTTGTTGAATACGGTTTGGAGGGTTGCAGCTATATCATATTTTGAACAGCATGGTTGAAAGGCCGAAGATCTTAGGCAGCCTACCACTCGAATTGAATCTGGAGATCTTACCAACTGTTGGTTGCTTTTAGAAGAAGCGTGAATGTGTGGAACTTTTTTGGTTCTTTCTTTTGATGTTGGAATGGTAGTCTTGTAATAAATAAAGTTTTCATTTCTATTCAGTGGATTATGCTGCAAGGATCAGCACACAACGTACTGTAACATACTTAACTTTTCTTTCAGAAAATTTCTATGGGGTTTGTGTTCAGCCCGAGTGGAAAATCATCTCCGTACAGCCCCATAGGGAATGTAGATCCCAAAATAACAGTCTCCTAAATATGTAGTTAGGTTCTAAGCGAGTTGGATGAACTTTGACGTGTGGCCATTGTTATTCGATCAATGCCTTCAAGGAAAAAGAAGCCTTTGGCGACTAAATATATTCCGATCTCTGTACAAGCCCTACAGAGAATCTAGATTCCAAAATAGCAGTCTTTTAAATATGGTTGTTAGGTTCTACAGAAACTTGGATGAACCCCAAATAGCTGCATTGTATTTGATCAATGCCTTCGAAGGGAAACGAGGAATTTGTTGACAATTTAGTATTGACTTAGGAACCGAATTTTCATTCCCACCAGTTAGGCTAAAGTCATGGGTCTCTTATATCAGAGTTGCAGCAAATGCTGTGGTTCCAAATAAATATTGAAGTCACTAACGTTGATGGCAAAATCCAGCTGTTGAGGGTACTATCTGTATAACTTAGTTATACACTAGTTATTGGTGATGATTATCTCAATCGTCATCATCGCAGTTAGGGGATACCTTCTTGTTGTATTATTGTGTTTATGAGTAACATTCACTTTGGCTGGCTTACTGCGTATGATTTCTATTTTCTGGAAAATTCTTTGTAATCAATCCAATGTGAGTAACAGAGGAAATCCTCAACATTAGGGCTGTATGTCAAGCGCAAGGCAATGCCAAGGGGCACTCTCGAGGTATGCTGGAGAGATGGCTTCAAATTCAAGGCATGCTCAGATGAGCCTGACAGATGCGCAAATCAAGGCCTTAATGATGGCTTCAAGTTGAACTTAAACAACTTCCTCAGCTTAACCCAGAGTATGAACCGTGGGTGTTAGTGATGCAAAGCAACTATTATTTGGTTTGCCCCACGATTCAGTGACAGACAGGAGAAATGACAACAAAGGTAATTGGATTTCAAACTAGGAAAGGGTGTCGTGAAAAGCGAAAATGGTCGATTGTTTGAAAACTATGAAAAGTCAAGTTTGCGCTCTTTTAGGATTCTCTGAAAATTTTGCCCGGTTTCATTAAAGACAGAGATACCACACCAGAATGTCATATACCTCATGGTTGGATGAGGGAGTACCCTGATAATGGTTCGTGCAGAAAAAATCTGGGCCTCACATGACGGGCTGAACAGCGGTTGGATGTACCCGATCGTTAAAGCATCTTGATAAGCCTATCTGTCCTCAGGGTTTTCTCCTCACATTTGGGCTCCCTTCAATTTAACTACACAAATGGGTCAATCTATGGACCCATTCATCAATCATCAGGTTTGCTCAAAGTTTTCAATTGTCTTCATGTATCAATTTGTAGGAACCTAATTACTATAAAGTCCTTAATGTAATATCACTCCATTTTAAGAAGAAAAAACATTTATGTAACCTTTTATATATGTGTATATATATGTATAATTTAACCATATTTAATAGCAAAATTCATGCTCAAGGTTGACTCTGTTATCATGTGAAGGAAAAAATAAACAATCTAGTAATTCATTATTATTTTTTGGATTTTTCAATATAAAATAATCTAGTATTCACATTGAGATCTGATCCCCTGCATTATCAGACCTTCAAAGAAAGAAGTTCCTCGATTGATTTTCCTTTCTTTAGAAATAGTAATAAATGAGAAGAAAAGGATTGGTGGAGAGATCATGTTCTTGGCTGTAAACAAAATAATAAACAGTTTGTTGTGTTTATTACATCGACCATTTAAATTGAACAAAACCATTTGGTTTCAGGTTGAGTATGAAAGCTGGGTGGACGTGGAGGAGGAGGAGGAGGAGGAGGAGCAAGAGGCAGAGGGATCAGAGATGGAGAAGATGCAGCTTTTGGAGAAGCCACACCCGCACCCGCTGTGCTTCATTGAAGAAAGAACAGACAGCCGAGAAGACATGTTCTGCTGTGTCTGCAAAAAAGAGCTGTTTCCACCAGCTTTCATTTGCTCCCTCTGCAAATTCTACATTCATTAATCCTGCATCCACCTCCCTCCTCAAATCCTCTCCCGCTTCCATCCCCACCATCCCCTTTTCCTCACTGAAACCAATTCCGACCATTGCCATTGCTGCTGGCAGATGCCACGCGATTGCTTCTACATCTGCACCCATTGCCAATTCATAGTTGACATCAAATGCATTCTCGCTGATACAAAACGTCCTGGCTTGAACTTGTTAGGCAAACATTTCAGCCATTAACATCCCTTGATCCTCCACAGCGAGATCACTACCAGCAAGCTGGTTGCTTGCCATATTTGTGGACTGCTGCTTGTTTCTGGCCCAACTTACTTTTGCTCAAAATGCAGTATCCGCTTTCACAAAGCCTGCGCCGAGCTGCCACAAGAGATATTGAAACCCGACCGCCATCATCACCCACTCTTCCTTTATCCCCATGCCCCGCTTCAACCTTTCTGCAATACCTGCAAAAATCAATGCTCGCGGTTCGTTTACAGCTGTGTTGAGTGTGATTTCAATCTCCATGTAATGTGTCTAGCATCTTCACATCGCAAGCACAACTTCATCATATTTCGGACTATAATTAACTTCAAATGCCTGCTATGTGGTTGGTGGGGACATGGTTTTCCATGGTTTTGTAGCATCTGCCATCTTTTGGCTCATGAGAATTGCGCTGAATTGCCCCCATCTCTCTTGGTTGTTGGACACGACTGTCCTCTCACTTTCACATACTCTCACCCTTTTGAGGATCACAGTAAGTTAGCTTGTGCAATCTGCAGAAAGAAGGTTGAACCACAGTTCGCAGCATACAGCTGCTCCGAATGCAGCTATGTCGTTCATTTGAATTGTGCTGGGAAAAAGTACATGCGGGGACAGACTAAAAGGGACAGTCTAAAAATCAATCCTTTAGGGGATGAAGCGCCAGCATCGAATAATTCTTCAAAGAAAACGTTTGAAGAAGTGGGTTCGGTTGAGATTCTGCATTCAAATTGTGAACAGGACTTAATCCTCTGCAAAGAAGAGGGTGACATTGATAAACAATGCCGCAGATGTATGCAACGCTTCTCGGTCGCTAAACCATCACACTCTTACAGTTGTGTTAAGTGTGGTTTCTTTCTTCACAAAGACTGCGCTGATTTGCCAGTTACAAAGAGGCACCCGCTCCATAAACATCCTTTAACTCTCATCACTACCCAAGATGTGGCATTCCAGTGCCATGCTTGCCTGCAGTTCTGCCATGGTCATGCCTACCACTGTGAAGAATGTCTGTACACGCTCGACATTCGCTGTGTTCTGATTGAAACCAGGAAACTCAAGCATCCGAGCCACCAGCATTTGCTGTCTCTTGCACAAAACCACGAGGATAAAATATGTAGTGGCTGTGGCGAGAGCAACCAGGCGGTGTTCGAATGTGACGATGGCTGCAACAACTTCTCCTTGGACTACAGATGCGCAACTCTTCCACAGAAAGCAAGATGCCGATTCGATGGTGGTTTGATGGATCTGAGTTTCTCCGTGGAAGATGAAACAGGGGAATATTACTGTGATGTATGCGAAGAAGAGAGGAACCCAAAGGTGTGTTTTTATTACTGCAAGACGTGCCGTTTAGCTGCCCACCCTGAATGCATCCTTGGGGAGTATCCATGGCTCAAGTATGGATCATATGAAACTCACAAGCATTTGTTGAGTCTTGTGGCAGAGCGGAAGAGGGATTACTCTGATTGTGAGCACTGTGGGAAACCTTGTGCCGGTAACTTGGCCTATGAATGTCGCCGCTGCAAGTTCAACGTCCACGCTATTGGGCGCTGTTACCACGACCAGATAATCAAACGAAAACTAAGTTTCAAGCTCAAGTGATCAATTTTATCGCTGTGTCAGCATTATTCTTTATTATCTTTCCCACAATTGCAGCTCTTGCTTCCGACTTGAAAGTTACGGTAAGTTAATTTGCAACAATTTAATCGCTATTTAAAAGTCATTTAATAGTTTTTTTTATCTAGTTAAATTAATAGTTCTGTAATGACCTATGGAATTCTTCCATTTCTTAGCCAAGAAAGAAGAACAAGAAGAAAGGAATCGAACCCCGGAAAGTAGAAACATTGAAATTTGTTTGGTGGGTAGGTAATGTGGGGCCTCTAGCTTCTCTCTGTCCCGTCCAAACCCATCTTTGCACTCCTTCTGTACTGTGTTCGTTGACATTTATTACTAATCCAAGTTAATAATCCCAAGTCCTCTCTCGCTCCAAGTTCTTCTTTCTTATCCTTCTCGCAATCCTGAATTTTGCAGTGCCTCGCTACTCTACAGAGGATGGTAAGTATTAACTTTTAGCTAAGCTGACGAAAAGATTGCAAACAATTTATGATTTGCCATTTTCTTGCTGCAGAAAGACGTAGAGGGTTCCCCGGATACGACGGTGAAGATTGAAATTCTTGGATGCAAGGAAGGTGGTGGACCTTGGGATGATGGGGCTTATTCCACCATCAGACGGCTTCTAATTTATCACGGACAGTGGATCTGTTCTCTTCATGTTGAGTATGATAAGAATGGCCATTCAATTTGGGGTTCCAAGCATGGCGGGAACGAAGGTTCCCTTTCTGAGGTACTCCCAAGCCCTAGTTTGAATCGTCATTGCCTGAATAATTGTTTCATTCTATTGATTTTTCTCGAACCGTTGATGATTGCAGGTTATGTTAGATTACCCATATGAGTATCTAATTTCAATTAGTGGTTACTTCGGCAACATAGGCCATTATAGAATTGCAGCAGATGTGATTCGTTCCTTGATTCTCCAAACAAATAGAAAAACTTATGGACCATTTGGTATGGAAGAGGGAACCAAATTTTCATTCCCAATTATGGGGGCCAAGATTGTTGGTTTACATGGCAGATGTGGTTGGTTCCTCGATGCAATTGGACTCTACATACAGCCAATTCCAAGGTCGTACATACGATCGTCTACTTGTATGCTGCAAACATATGAACAGGAATGAATTAATTCCATTTTGATTCTGCTATGCAGAATCCAACTCAAGAACTACAGCCTGGGACCTTTTGGAGGCAAAGGTGGGCATCCATGGGAGTACGTTTTTCGGTCGATCCTACGGTTTGTAGTTAATCATGAACAATGGATCCACTCCATTCAATTTGAGTATGAGGATAAGAATGGAAAGTTGGTATGGTCCAAGAAGCATGGTGACAGAGATGGAAGTTCCAAATCAGAGGTTATACCCCAAAATCCTCTGATGAATTACTCTGACCATAACCTGTTTGTTGAAATTCCTAACTTGGGCATTTGTTTCTAGGTGGTGCTAGAATCTCCAGATGAGCATTTTGTTTCTATTCATGGCTACTACAGCCACATACGTGCTATGGGAGATCCTGCCACTGTGATTCGATCGCTGACATTTGCAACTAATCGAAGAACTTATGGGCCGTTTGGAGCTGAAGATGGAACCAGATTTTCATTTCCAATTATGGGGACAAATATCGTTGGTGTCAATGGCAGATCTGGTTGGTACCTTGATGCGATCGGACTCTACTTAGGAACAACTCAAAAGTAGGCAGCCCATCTTTATTCTTTTCATTTTCTGAATATCGTCTTCTATTTCTATGATATAAACATGCATAATATGCTTACTTTTTTGCTCGTTATCATTTCATCCTGTTGTTGTGTGTGTCGTTTTTCAAACTAATAGAAGAATTTATGGGTCGTTTGTCGTTTTTCACCCACACATATATATAGATAATGCGAGTACTCTCCAACACGATAAGATCTTTAATGAATTAAATTCTCAGACATGGTCACGTGGGATCATATACAGTTAGAAAACTTAAAATAATGCAGGGTGTGGTTTTTCAAATGGATCTCATGATTTGTTTCTTTTCTACCTTCTAATCTCATTCTTTTCAAATATGACAAATTAGTTTAGAAGTATATTTGAATTATGGTTCATTATCGAAGTTAATTATGTTAGAAATTACGACCTCCATAATGGTATGATATTATCCACTTTGAGCATAAACTCTCGTGACTTCGGACTCCTCTTCCAACAATCCTCCTGTTGAAATTTTTTAATATTAAATATATTGTAGTCAACAAAGTAAAATTAGTGTGTGATGGTAAGAAGTTATTGTCCTATGCAGAACGAAGGCTGAGATGGAGCCTGCAGCAGCTTCACCAGCACCCGAAATTCAAGAGGTGCCCTCTAAGCTGAGACAATATGGTGGTGAAGGTGGGGATGGTTGGGAAGATATGTTTCGGTCAATGAGACGGCTTGTGGTTCGTCATGGATTGTGGATTGACTCCATTCAGTTTGAATATGAAGATGATAATGGAAACATAGTGTGGTCTAGGAAGCATGGTGGAGATGGAGGATCCCCATCAGAGGTTAACCCAAATCCTCCTTTCTATTCATTCCTCTCTCCATAATTTGCTAATCCTTACCGAAACTTTCAGTGAAGTCATAGTGTTCAAATGGAATTGCAGGTTGTTTTGGGATTTCCAGGGGAGCATCTTGTATCCATTCATGGCTACTACAGTGATCTTCTTAGTTGGAAACTTGGAATCACTGTGATTCGATCCTTAACTCTGGAAACCAATAAGAAGACCTATGGGCCATTTGGAGTTGAAGATGGTTCCAAATTTTCATATCCAACTGTTGGGTCGAAGGTCGTGGGCTTTCACGGCAGATCTGGTTGGTATCTTGATGCAATTGGACTCTACGTAGTGTCGATTCAAGAGTAGGTCATAACCAGAGCCTCCTCGAGCAATTTCTCAGGCCGTTGGCCTACGTGCGGTACTTCTAGCTTCACATTGTATCGTATTATGTCTTTTCGTTAAATAATTAACATAAATTCATGTAAAAAAAAAATTGTATTTGCAAAAGTGTGAAGCCAACTAATTATTTCATAGTTAAAGTCTAGATTGTACATAGAGATGCGTTCCGACCACCTCTTTTAATCCTCATTTTAAAATTCTTCATTTATT
The DNA here is from genome assembly GCF_002738345.1 of Cucurbita maxima. NCBI lineage: Eukaryota > Viridiplantae > Streptophyta > Magnoliopsida > Cucurbitales > Cucurbitaceae > Cucurbita > Cucurbita maxima. The sequence goes on from NW_019272019.1 coordinate 6,494,057, forward strand.
TTTACATGGAATATAGAAAAAATCTTTAATATATATTCTCAAACAAACCGAAATAAGATACATATATATAAGTATAATATATTTAATGTTATAATAATTTTATGCATTTATATATAATGGGTGCGGTTGAGAAGGAAGGAAAATATAATCCTTTAATCCCTCTCCATTCTCGCTCTAAATGGAGATTAATGCACTGTAATACCCAGCAGTCCAAGGGAGGTATAACTAAATAAATAAATAAAATAAACAAAAAAAAAGAGAGAGAGAAAGGAAGGAAATGACAGGCGCAGTCAGTTCAGTCACTCCTAACATCCCATCCCTCAAAAACTTGTCGTTTGAGGAAGGAAGGGGTGAGAGTGGGCTTAAGGTGGCTTGCCGTTTGAGGAAGGAAGGACAAAAACTTGTCGAAAGGAGAAGGCACCGGAGGTAGGAGACTGAATCCCACGCTCGCCGGAGAAACTTAAGCTCTAGATCCACGGGTGTTCGGCAGTCGACTTCGGATGGATACAAACTGAAGAGGAAGGTCGAACGAAGGGAGAACGCCAAGTTGCTAGTGTTTGCAGGAGGACGATCTGCGAGATTTGAGGAGGATTGTGGGTGTCGGAAACGAATCAGAGGGCGAGCCGACGACGAGCATGTAGAGGTGAGTGAAAGAAACAGGAGGGGTTGGGGGAAAACGAGGGTTCCGCGTTTTGCGCGGGCCTCCGCCTCGCGTGGCCCAGCGCGGGCCTGCATGCGGCCAATGCAGGCGCGTGCGTCCCGCCTTGCCCACCATGGGCGTGCGAACCGGGGAGCAGTCGGCCCGACCCAAGCAGAGGTCCAGCCGCCCCGACCCGACTTAATTGGGTCGGTTTGGCCCATTCGATTTAATTCACCTGCTTTAACTCCAATCTTGGCACCATTTTCATGGTATTCCTCCTTTTGCACCAACTTAGGAATTATCCGAGGAGTTGGCGAATTTTGGAACCCTCTGGAGATGCAAATCCGAACAAAGTGTTACGATTTTCAAGTAGATGGAAATGGCACCTCGTAACCTTTGGATTTAGCTAGCTCATAGTATGCATGAAATTATGGTAAAAGAAGTATGTTTTAGGAGTTTGAGCATAGAATGAGTTGAGATGAGACATGTTGAATCTGATTATGTATGTTTGCTGAAACTTTACTGAAACGCGTATGCAGATACCTTACGAACTGACATTCATGACTAGCTTTCCATGATTAGATCATTAAATTATGCCTCCGTCACGCATGTTACAGTATTAGCGGTTATCCGGGTACGATCAGGGGTTCGCCAACTAACCCCTAACCGTAAACCTGACTCGATTGTCAGGGGTTTGCGTAACCATAGAACTGGTCATTTTATTGTTGATGGTACCTTGTGGGGACTTACAGGAAGTTTGTCATTTAATTTCCTATTAATGAACCTATCACGAGTGACAGGGGTCCACGTTGGTACATTAGAGTTGGTCAAGAGATATTGCTCATGCCTATGAGTTAGCGGTTATCCGGGGACGATTAAGGGTTCGCCAACTAATCTCTAATCGTAAATCTGACTTGATTGTTAGGGGTCCGCGTAACTATAGAACTGGCCATTTTATTCTTGAGGGTACCTTGTGGGGACTTGTGGTAAGTTTGCCATTTAATTTCCTATTAGTGAACCTTTCACGAGTGACAGGGGTCCACATTGGTACATTAGAATTGGTCGAGATTTTTTGTTCATGCATATGAGTTATGGTTATCCGGGGACGATTAGGGGTTCGCCAACTAACCTCTAATCGTGAACTTGACTCGATTGTCAGGGGTTCACGTAACTATAGAATTGGTCATTTTATTGTTGATGGTACTTTGTAGGGACTTACAGGAAGCTTGCCATTTAGTTTCTTTTAAGTGAACTTGTCGTGAGTGACAGGGGTCTACAGTAGTACACTTGAGAGTTGGTCGATTCCTGAAATGCATGAATCTTGAGTATCGAGGTCACGCCTCGAGGTCCCTGAGATTTGATGATTAAGAAGAGAGACTAGTAGAAACAATTAGAGTATTCCGAGGGCTGGAGGTCCTAGGACCATGAACCAAGAGATAGAAGGCACACGTGGGCTGTTGGCTATAGAGAATCCCATCACATTTGAGTCTATAGTCTTCTTTGTGCTTTGCCTTTAAATCCTGCATTTCATGTATTTTAAATCGTTTGATATCGTACTGATGTATTTTAGTGATCTCTTTCTCGTCTCTCTCTGTACAAGAAGAACTTTCATTACTATATTTTAATTAAATTTCAAATTGCATGCATGTGTTTTAAAGGTTTTAAATATTTAGCATTTAATTATACTTTTTCACGTCACTGAATAACGGTCCGACGCGAGTCCCTCGAAAATCAGGTCGTTACATGCACCTAGGTGCCACAGACTAAATGCACATTTTGTAATTTACAAGTCCATTTGACTCTAGCTGCCATGGGGCTTAAAAAAAAAAAAAAAAAAAAAAAAAAAAAAAAAAAAAAAAAAAAAAAAAAAAAAAAAAAAAAAAAAAAAAAAAAAAAAAAAAAAAAAAAAAAAAAAAAAAAAAAAAAAAAAAAAAAAAAAAAAAAAAAAAAAAAAAAAAAAAAAAAAAAAAAAAAAAAAAAAAAAAAAAAAATCCTGTGGCGAACTGTGAGTTTTTTATTTGGTGTCTTGCCGGTCAACTCTTATATAATAGGAACAGAGGCCTCAATCCCGGAACAAGTCTCATTTGTCTACCTTTCCAGCTCCTTAATATTATATCATATATTCGCCGGCAGATGCCATTTTACATACTATCCCCATTGATATCCACAATGTTCTTCTTTTTCGTTCAAGATCTTAGCCCTTTGCTATCTCAATTCTACAGAGCCTTATGGTATGTATAAATTTCATTTGGAAGGTGATGATGAAGCTGCAGTCAATTTCTGATTCCACTTTTTCTTACTGCAGGAAGACGAAGGTTCCTGGAATCCGGCGGCGTCTAACACCTGGGACGACGGAGTTTATTCCACGATCAGACGGATAGTAGTTTATGAGAGAGAGTGGATCTGTTCAATTCAGATTGAGTATGATCAGAATGGAGAATCATTTTGGTCGCCCAAACATGGTGAAGACGAAGGTTCCAAATGGGAGGTCAGTCAGAGCAAAGCTCTAGATTATTAAATTACCATACCTGAATCAGTTTAAACTCCAAATCTTCTTTGAACCAATGGATTGTAGGTTGTTATAGATTATCCGGATGAGTACTTAATTTCAATTTACGGATACTATGGCTGCATACTTAATTGGGGATACGACGTCACTGTGATTCGATCATTGACTTTGGAAACCAACATTAGAAGTTATGGACCCTTTGGAGTTGATGAAGGGAAGAAATTTTCATTTCCAGTAACTGGATCGAAGATTGTTGGGTTCCATGGAAAATCTGGTCGGTACCTCAATGCAATTGGAGTTCATGTCCAAACAATTCAAAAGTATGTTTGTCATATCTTGATATGATCGGAAGGGCATAACAATTTTGCTTGATATAATAATTAAATGAAACAATAATACAATGTATTATTAAAATATATCTTAACATAACATGTAGAATTGGGCTCCAGCCTGAGTCTCAGCCGAAGCACTTGAACTTGGGACAATATGGAGGCAAAGGTGGAGATCCTTGGGAGGAGACTTTTCAAACAATCAGACGGCTGGTAATTTATCATGGACTTTGGATCGACTCCATTCAAATGGAATATGAGGATGAGAATCAAAAGTTAATGTGGTCCAAGAAGCATGGTGGGGATGGAGGTTTCCGATCAGAGGTTAGCCCAAAACTTTCATCAAGTTTTTCTTACTAGCTATAGCTTCGTGTGTGGATGTTTACAAACAAAATGTTAATAACTGGAATGGAAAACAGGTTGTTCTGGAATTGGATGAGCATCTTGTTTTGGTTAATGGCTACTACAGTGACTTGCATAAGTGGGGAATTGCTGCCACTGTGATTCGATCATTGACTCTGAAAACCAATAAAAGAACTTACGGGCCATTTGGGATTGAAGATGGAACCAAATTTTCATTCCCATTTACAGGGTTAAAGATTGTTGGCATTCATGGAAGATCAAGCTCGTGTCTGGATGCAATTGGGGTGTCCGTACATACAACTCAAACCCAAATGTGCGCTTAGCTTAGCTTAGCTTAAGCTATATTTTGATGATACCATTGAGGAGTTATGATATGTAATTGTCTGTGTCATGCAGAAAAGGGCTGGGGGCTGAGAAATTTAGCCTAGGAGAATGTGGAGGTGAAGGTGGAGAAGCTTGGGAGGTGGGTTTTAGGAGAATCAGGCAATTGGTTATTAGTCATGGACAGTGGATCGACTCCATTCAAATGGAATTTGAAGACGAGAATGGGGAGTTGGTTTGGTCCGAGAAGCATGGTGGAGATGGAGGTTCCGAGTCAGAGGTTAGCCCAAATCCCTCGCAAGTTCTTGTGTGTTTTTCCTGTTGACTCTTGTTTGTTCATAATTACTGGTTTGTTTGTTCACAATTACTTGCTTGATTGTTCATAATTACTGGCTTGTTTGTTCTAATTACTGGCTTGTTTGTTCTTAATTACTGGCTTGCTGTTTCTAAAATAGAAGAAATATTGTGATGGAAATGGAAGTGCAGGTTGTTCTAGATTTTCCAGATGAGGAGCTTGTGACAATCCATGGGTACTATGACGATCTACAGTACTGGGGATTGGATGCCACCGTGATTCGATCCCTGACTCTGGAAACCAACAAAAGAACTTATGGGCCATTTGGGGTTGAAAATGGAACCAAGTTTTCATTCCCAACTGTTGGGGTAAAGATCGTCGGCGTTCATGGCAGATCTGGTTTGTATCTCGATGCCATTGGCCTTCTCGCCCTTTCAATTCAAGACTACTAGTCAGTCCTACGCTCTTTCTACTTCTGTGTTCACCATGATGTTGTATTTGTATGTTTCCACACGATTATGTACCTAATTAACACCGAATTTTGTATGTATTTTTGTTTGGTTTGAAAGTATTCTATTTTTTTCTTATTGACTTCTTTATTTAACAAACATATATTATTATATGTTTATATTTCAAAATAACTTCTTCTTTTTCTTATTTCTTTACAAAATGTTCGATAATATCAAAATTTTGAAGTCGTTTGAGTGTATATTATTATTTTTAGTTCTAACACGATACATGTCTGAAGATTTAAGCTTATGATTTGTTAATCGATAGCAGGTACTTTGTTTTAGTTAAATTAATATAAATTGTATTTACGTTGGTGGAACATTAATTATCCATTATTCATAAAAGAAATATTTAAATATATATATTTTTTAAATTTGTTTTTTTTTTTACGTGTAAAATTGTTGACTGTGCCAACGATTTCTTCTCAAAAGTATATATTATACTTTTCTTGTTATATAAGAAATTATTTGTTCATCCAACAATTGATTGAAACCACTGCACTTCCTTTTTGTTGTTAATTGGTAATTTATTTTATCTAATATTGGCACACACATATGGACGTGATAAAACTACTTTGGTCTGGACGAGAGTTATAAGGATGATCTAGTTGATGATGAGAACAATTTGATTGAAGAGCGATCATTTTCTTTCCAACTCATTGTAGAAGAAGTGGCCAATGTAATCAATCTGACTGAGCATCTAGCCGATGTAGATTCCAAGACGAAGTCTACAATGGTGGCTAAACCTTAAATCCTTGTATAAGAAATAAAACTAATGTTGAAAGTTCATTGCGTAGGGCCTCAAAATCATCTCTGATCTCTAGTGAGGAGGTTGTGAGAAGAAATTTACTAGAAATTAAGGTTGATATGGAAAGACACTTGAGATGACAGTATTTTAAAAGATGATATGAAAAACTGTTTCACAATTTAGCCCATTATATATCGTCGTCACCTTTAGAAGAGGTTTCCACATGTACAAGGAATGGGATCTCAAAATTCATTCCTTTGGGTCGGGTACTGGCGTCCTTACTGGCAAATCGTTTAGCCCATCCCTAGTAAATATTGTTTGTTTTGACCCGTTACGTATCTTCATCAGATTCACGGTTTTAGAACGCGTCTACAAGGGGAAGTTTCCATACGCTTACAAGGAATGCTTCATCCCTTCCCCAACCGATGTGAGATCCCACAACTACGAACCTTCCGAGTAAATAAACAATGAGGTATAGGTGAATCCTAATTTAGTTTATTTGATTGTATATTCTTCAATTAATGACTCCACTGAGATTCATGAAATTATATTTTTAAGTCCCGAAGCACACTAATCCCAATCGATAAAGCATACGAAAACTTGATCAGGTTCAAACCGAACTCTTCCACATTCCATCCACTTAAAACATTGTTCATCAATCTTTTTCTTCCTTTAAAATTTGAAATTACCACCGTGATTACTCATTCTTCACATTTCTTCACTCTGATTATCAGCATCACATTCCTAACCCAAAACCATCAAGATTCTTATGGCAAAGGATGCGCACATCTCCGTACTTTCGCTCCCGATCTCACTCTTGTCTTCATCCTCAGTCTCCCAATTTTCCATCAATTCTTCCGTATCTCAATCGATTCTGCAACTAATTTGTTTAATGTCGGGAAGCTCTGATTACTAGCTTTGATCTTGCTCTTGTTTAGTTTATGTACAGTGGAAGAAAAAGGAGGAGATCGCTATGGATTTTGACCTTCTGAACAATCCCCATCCGCACCCTTTGTTCTTCATCGAAGAGGGGAAGAATGATGAAGTGATTTTCTGCACCAGATGCCGTCGAATATTGCATCCGCCGGCGTTCAGCTGCTCCGAATCAGTCTGTAACTTCCATATCCATCAATCTTGCATCGACCTTCCTCCGCAAATCCACAACCACTTCCACCCCCAACATCCTCTTTCTCGAGCCACCAACAACCACATCTGTAATGCCTGTTGGCAAATGCCGTCGGGCGATGTTTATCTGTGTCGCAGCTGCGGTTTTCAGATTGACGTCAAATGCGCCATCGCCGACACCAAAGCCAGCGGTGTACGGCAGACGTCCGATAACGAGTTTCGACATTTCAGCCATCCCCATACGTTAACCCTTCAGCGAGAACAAAACATAGCAACCAATGAAATTGTTTGTGTTGTCTGTGGATTGCTTATAAAATCAGGTTCTTCTTATTACTTTTGCTCTATTTGTGACGCCCATTTTCATCAACAATGTGCCGAGCTGCCGCGCGAGATGCTAAACTCTGATTTTCACGAGCACCCTTTATTTCTTCTTGCCGATGTTACCCATACCCAAACCATCTGTAACAGTTGCAAAAATGACTGCGGAGAGTTCATCTATAACTGTTCCCCATGCGAATTCAACCTTCATGTCGCTTGCTTACAATCTTTCAATCATAAACACATCTTCACCAAATTTAGGAATCAGATACAGTTCGTTTGTCGAGCATGTGGTGAGAAAGGAAATGGATTCTCATGGTATTGCACCATTTGCCATCTTTCGGTTCATAAAGAATGTGCTGAATTGCCATTAACTTTGGGGACATTTGGACACCGCCTTCATGATCTTAGCCTCACCTATTTTCGTGATGGGATTGATTTTGTAGGCAACAAGATGGATTGTAAGATCTGTGGGGAAGAAATAAAGACCGAATATGCTGCATATGGTTGCTACAAATGCAAGTACTTTGTCCATTTGGATTGTGCTCGAAAGCAACGCGTTGACTCTAACTTCACTGTGGATGATCTTGATTCTTCCGATGATGAAAACGCCAAGATTGAGGTTTCCGGCTCTGAGATTCAACATTTCATTCATCATCATCGTTTAGCCTTTGTCACTGAGGAGCAACTCAGGCAGGACAGAGTTTGTGATGGGTGTATGAAGCGCCTTTCAGGTCCATCTTACGGCTGCGAGGAGTGCGGTTTCTTTGCCCACAAAGAATGTCTTGAATTGCCTAGAAAGAAAAGGAACTTCCTCCATCAACATAGGCTGAATCTCATCTCAATCCCAAATTTCGTCTTCCAATGCAAAGCTTGTCTCAAACATTTCAATGGCTTTGCCTACCACTGCAAAACATGTCTCTCCACATTTGACACCCGATGCGCCTCGATCAAGATCCCATTTGAACACCCTGGTCACCAACACGCCTTATCTCTTGACCGCTCAAACGATGACCACATATGTGAAGGTTGTAAGGAGGGGGTGAAGGACAAGATGGCGTTTCGATGTGTCGACTGCAACTTCCATTTGGATGCAGGATGTGCGACACTGCCAATTGGAGTAAGATACAGATTTGATCCACATCCTTTAGACCTGACATTTGTTGAGGATGAAGAAGAAGAGTATTGCTGTGATATCTGTGAGGAAGAAAGAGAGCCGGGGCCGTGGTTCTATAGCTGCCAAAAGTGCAGTTTTGCTGCACATTTGGACTGTGCTGTTGGCATGTTTCCTTACGTGAAGTTAAAGAAGCATGAAGCTCATAAGCACACGCTGAAACTTGGGATGAAAGGGAAGGAAGAGGATTGTGTGGCTTGTGGTGAATCATGTACTGAGGAGTTGGCCTATGAATGCATTTCCAATTGCAAGTTCAAGGTGCACGCCATTGGGCTGTGTTACCACAGGCAGGTAGTGCAGGGGAGCCTGGCTTTCACCAACCGTTCTTTTTCCTCTCGTGGAATTGGACTCCACCAACACACTATTCAAAAGTAAGTATGCCCAATGATGCACTTTTAACTCTCTTTTGTGATCTGTCTTGTGCTTGGTTTGTTAGTTTGCTTCAAGTTCTTTATTCTATGACAAAGAGAGGGTTTATAAATGTATTACCAGCTGCTTTTATCCAGTGAACCATACTTGGCTTTGTGGGCTTTTTGTGGATCGTTGGGAGGGAGTCCCTCGTTGGCTAATTAAGGAGTTGATCATAGGTTTATAAGTAAATAATACATCTCGGTATGAAGCCTTTTGGGAAAACAAAAAACAAAGCTATGAGAGCCTATACTCAAAGTAGACAATATCATACCAGTGTGGAGACTCGTGATTTCTAACATAGTATAAAAGTCATGTCCTTAACTTAACCATGTCAATAGAATTCTCAAATGTCAAATAAAGAAGTTGTGAGTCTCGAAGGTGTAGTCAAAAGTGACTCAAGGATCAAACAAAGGGTGTACTTTGTTTGAGGGATTCAGGGAAGGAGTCGAGTCTCCATTAAGGGGAGGCTGTTTGAGGGCTACATAGGCCTCAGGGGAGGCTCTATGGTATACTTTGTTTGAGGGGAGGATTGTTGAGAATTGTTGGGAGGGAGTCTCACATAGGCTGAGGATCTCCATCACATTGGGCTGATTAAGGAATACATTTCCATTGGTATGAGGCCTTTTGGAGAAACCAAAAGTAAAGCCATGAGAGTTTATATTCAAAGTGGACAATATTATACTAGTGTGGAGGTCCATGATTTTTAATAGGCTTGTCTACTTCTGAGTTAGTTAGAATGTATAAATTATGTTACGACTCCAAGTGTTTTTGAACTTAGATTCTGTGAAACTGAAAATTATTTGGTCATTTGATAGCGGGCGCATTCAAAGAACGATTGGGCCGTATGGAGGTGGAGGTGGAAGTCCTTGGAACGAAAAAGTTTTCACAAAGATCAGAGCATTCGTTATTAATCATCAAGAATTGATCTACTCCATTCAAATTCAGTATGAGAAGGATGGGAAGTTGACATGGTCGACAATGCACGGCTCAGATGGCGGTTCAAGATCTGAGGTTACCCTCAAAACTTCTTATGAATCTCCTGTTGTTAAATTTGTTTGCCTCAATCAGATTGGGATTCTTTGTAACTAGTAGGAAATTATGGGTCTGTCTTCTTTTATCAATGTTCTTCCAATTCTTCAAAGATTAAATCCTGTTGCAACTAAGTGATGTGTAATTGCAGGTTGTTTTTGATCAAGATGAACATCTCGTCTCAATTCGTGGCTATTATAGTGACTTAAGTAAATGGAGTATTGCACTCATTGTTATCCGATCACTGACATTGGAAACAAATAAAAAAAGTCATGGGCCGTTTGGTGTTGAAGATGGAACCAAATTTTCGTTCCCAACGGGAATAAAGCTCGTTGGCCTCCACGGTAGGTCTGGTTCGTTTCTTGATGCCATAGGACCCTACGCCATTGCAAAAGAGTAGGCTCATCCTTTTAAGGCAATTTATGATGCTAAATACATTCTACTCTTCACAAAAATTCTGGATCTTTGTTCATATTTTATTTGTACAACTTGTAGTCAAATGTACAGACGGGCACTCAAGCTTAGCGCAGGTAGGTATTTTACTCTTTAGCTTTCGCGCCATTAAATATAGTATTCTTTGAACTTTCTCTTCATGGGTTCCTCTCGAGGTTTTAGAATGCATTTGTGCTAGTAGATATTTTACTTTTTGGACTTTCCCTTCAGGCTTTCCCTTAAGATTTTAGAACCCATTAACGCTAGTAGATATTATTTTCTTTAGGCTTTCCCTTTGAGAGTTCACCTCAGGGTTTTAGAATGCGTCCACTAAGGATTTCCTCTCCAATCGCTGGTGAGTCTCACAATTCATCTCTCTTGGGGACACTCAAACAGATGTGGAATCTCATCATTCGTCTCTCTTGAGATGCTCTAACAAAGATGTGGGATTTCACACTCCATCTCTAGACCCAGCATCTTTGCTGGCACACCGCTCGATGTCATCGCTTTGATACCATTTGTTAGTATGAAGTATTTGAAGGATAAATGTCAAGTTTTAGTTAAATTATCTATAAAATTTTAATACTTAAATAAAATAATTCTTAATACAAAATTTAGATTATAAATTAAAATATTTAACCGTTCTAAAAATTAATCTGAGATCCACCTGAAATTTTAGAACTTAATCTGAGATCCAAGGAAAAATATTAGACAGTAAAAAATATGAACTTGAAAATTGGGGTATTTGAAGTGTTGCTTGAAACCTGGTGTCTTCGGCGGACTGGATAATAAAGACTTTGGAGCATAATTTACTACCCACAATTTCATCACAGATTGTTGCCTGATTATTGAATACAATGTCTAAACGAAGCTTCTTTCCAAAATAATATATACAGCTGGAAAATATTGGAGCAAGTTGAGCAATGGTTCATTCACAGGCCGGCTTGGTGTCAAAGCTACTAAGGCAAATTGCAAAGGCTTGGAAAGCTGAGAGAGGATACCGATAATCCATCGTAAAAATATCCTTCCCAATCTTACCAAACTGCAAAATCACTCGCTCTTGTTCAGCTGCAGACACATTTTCACTTGTCTCCACAGCAGCAACCAGCTGAAAGTTTTTCACTGAGGCTACCGTGACGCGCCCTTTGAAATTGAGGCACCAGCACTGAAGCTGTTCGTGCCATCTCGGAGCTTTGTTCTTCAATACCAATGGAGCCATTGATTCTTGAGGCTTCGGAGACTCGATTATCGGCTTCTTACCTTCGCAAATCGATGTCGATGAATGATGCTCATTGATACAGTCCTTAAACTCCGTGGGAGTTGGGGCAGTGCCACCCTCCTCCACGGCTGCAACAGGTATTGAATGCATGGTGCACCTCATTCGTCTCGGGCCTCTCGTGCGGAGGACGTTCAGCTCGTAAGCTACGGCAGCGACTGTATAGTTCGTCGGAGTTTTACTTGGAGAAACCTGTTTCAAATGGATTCTTCGCTTTGATCTACTGGTTCGCAGTTTTGGGTCATGTGGAGGCTGACTGTCATAAATTGAAAACTTGGTCCCCAGAAAATTTGACCTATTCCATCATCAACTCTCAGTTCATTTATGAAAAACAAAGCAACCCCCTCAAATGTACATGTTGCTTACCTTAACTTTCCAATGTAATTGTTGCTTGCTCGAGAGAAGTCGTCTGGAACTAATGATACAATGAACTCTGTACTCATGGCTCGTCGAAATCTTTTTGCAGTAAGCAAAAGTTTACTTAGATTACCCGACAGGGCTGTAAATGAAACAAAAAAGATCTGATTAGATGTGTAAAATAATGAATCAAAGACTCCTTATGATAACAAACAATGGTCTCTTTGAACCATTATATGAAGAACTGATTTCAGCTACAGAACTTTCTTCACATTTTTCACTTTATTGAGAAAAAGGGAGAAGTTGTTGCATATTTTAAAACTTCACACGCTTTGATACGATGCTTCACAATGAAAAAGAAAGATAGCTTTATTCTGTACCATAGATGAATTTCACCAAAAGGACCCGTAATCCAGAATCTTAGTTGAAAAGGACAATCATAGAGAGGCAACATAATTGATAGAAGAAGAAAAAAGAGAGATACCAGGGCTTAGCCCGAGATAAAGTCGAAACGTTGACGTTGCTCTTTCTCTCTTGATGAAGCACTGGATCGGAGTGTCTCTTGGTCCCGGCTAATAGATTAAGTCAAATTCAAAGAAGAAGAAGAGACTAGAACTTAAAGCCTCGGTCGATAAGGAACTCAAAAACTGGCTTGAAAATAGCAGAGGATGAATTGAAAATACCTGCTTCAGAGAAATTGGGAAAGTGATCCACCCACACTGTTCGGGAGTCCTTACGACTTCCTTTGTAATCATCCGCCATGACCTGCAAACTGAAGCACAGGCAACAACATCCCGGCGGGAAGGCCAAGAGGTTTCACTCGCTTCCACTCGTTGAATTATGTCTAAAAGAAGCTCCGGAGTTAAACTCGCCCAACGGCTCTGTTCGATCGGAACCGGAAAAGATGAAGAAGAAGGCTGCTCCGGGACAATATGCGACTTCCCGAGATGACGCATTTGAACTCCCTCCCTCACTTTTCTCGAAGAATTCTCACTGCCTTCTCGTATTTCACTCTGCTCACGAACTATGCCTCTCAGAGGCATCGTGATAGCAGAATTCAATTCACTAAACACAAATTAAAAACTCCAATTCAACAAACTCAACGGAAAATAGCAACAAACACGCACGATACATTCAATTCATCAATCCTAAATGAGTCGGTTCATTGAAATAACAGATTCAACACGTAAAACAAACCGAAATACTCATCAAACGATGCGAAAGTAGAAACTGAAAATTCCAATCGCGTTCCTCACATTCCCGGTGCATTAGACGAAACCGAACAATCATTCAATGAAGAAACAAAAAGACAAACAGATGAAGACAAGGAGGAGGCACATACCGCAAAAATGAGAACAGCAGTGGAGAAAACCACGAGAGAAACAAATATACAAGAGAATCTGCAATACTCGGAGGATTTTGATGGATCGAATTAAAGAAATTATAGCAACTAGCCTTTTCCTTCCACCTTGAATTGCCCTTTTAAATCGAAAAGGCAGCAATGTCTCGGAAGTTTCAAACGTCCTTTGAAGGAAGAGAGAGAGAGAGAGAGAGAGAGAGAGAGAGAGAGGCTAAAAGATAAAAAGTTAGAAAAATTCTTTAAGACTCTGTTATTCCACAACAGTAGGTCGTCTCCTCCATCATCACCGGTATCCACCGCCGCTACTGTCGCCGCCTCAACCTCCGTCACGGCGAGAGCCAGAGCCAGAGCCAGAGCCACATACACGGCTCTTCGATTTTCATCCCTGAGAATCTCAATTCTTCATCGTCATCTTAATAAACGTTTTTCTAACAACCCGTTTCTCAACCTCATCCACTGACTCAATGACAGTCCGTGTTCCGTATGTTAGTTGCTGACGTGGATGCTTTTTATTGGCCAGTTGTGATAAGGTCCATGTTTGGTTGTGGTAGTCTCTCTGTAGGAAGTGCGATGCACTTTCTTGGGTAATTGCATAGAGCAATGGTCCGTCCACATGTGAAGTCGCATTATTATAATAATTTATCCGCAAACATATTTTTGAAATCATCAAAATTAGATTTTTTTTTTTATTTGTTTAATATTTTGAAATTTAACAATCTAACAAAACTTTATACTACCAATTTTATCTGATTTTAATTCCCTTTTTTCGGGGAAGGATCGAAAACGAGATTTTGGAACGATTTCTATAATTAAAAATGGTGGGAAATGTGCAATTCTGGCTAAAGGGAAGGATGTCGAAGCTCCGCGGGACACGTTTGTAGAGTATTTATTGAGCAGCTTTTGCCTACACTCTCACCTCCGTATCTAATAATCTTTTAAAATTTTAATTTACTTTAATATTTATTAAAACTCAGGTCTCTCCTAAATACAAAAATTAAAGTTTTCAATTGATTTTTTTTTAATTTTATATATTTTTAATGTTAATAATGTTTATAATTTAAATTGGTATAATCTCACTTTAAAAGTGGGGGAGAGATATATAGATTAGGGGTAGGTAACGAATGGAATCGAGGCTCTCATTATTTCAGCTTCTCTTTTTTTGCATCTCCGTGGATGGTGCCATTGTTGGACCACGTGCGGGTGGACTTATGTACTCCACATCCAACATCTACTTCACACGTGTCCCAATATCACCTTATTTTATTATTCTTATGTAACAAATTATATCCTCCCACTTTATTGTAAAATATATTTTATGATTGCCATAGTTCAATAATTAGTGTCACACTCGTTCGTATGTATTATAATAATCTTAAATAGCATTCTTCTTTAAGTGGTTGTGCTACATCTCACGTTAGGATTCTTAATATACGTAAAGAAAACGTGCCCAATAAATTATTTATTGATATTTAAATAATTGTGTTTATTATGGGGACATTTTTCTTTTATTGTATCTCAAAGAGACGGTAACTTTAATTGATTTTTTTTAATATTGCAATTGAGTGTTAATATATTGTTTTGGTTGATAAAAATTCAAATTATTTTTTAAAGATTAACTAACAAATAGCTTCCCACTTTTTTAAAAGAATAAAAAAAAATGCATCTCTGTGGCATGTTGCTTTTATAAGCATAATGAAAAGTATTAAACTTTAAAAAATACTTAACTGTTAAAGGCATGATATAATATATATATATATATATATAATTGTATGGTAAACGAAACTATATATTTTTTTTTAAGTTAACAATAAATTCATAATTTTTTATTCAAATTCAATCAAATCCAAATAAATTCAGTGTTTTTGGAGTTCTCTAATTACTAAAGATAGAAAAGAATAGTATTTTAAGTGATTTTCTATTCTTGAATTATATATTTGAAAAAAAAAATAGTAGCAAAATAAATATATTTTCAAAATTAAAAATCTAAAAATAAGGTAAAAATAGGAAAGATGAAGGAGAGTTGAGTTGTGAATTGGTAAGGGAGAAAAGAGACAAAGTGAGTAAAGTGTGGCAGAGGGAGTCACAATTGCACGTGCAGGCGACTGCCTAGGTTTCAACCACCATACATGTGGAAAACCACGTCAGATTACAGTACTAATATTATTGTTATTTTATTTCTCGTTATTATTAATAATGATGATGTGGTTGACAGATGTTCATTTGTTATCGCACTGGGATTGAGCTGGCTCGTCCAGTGCACGCCAGCTAGATTTTATCAGAATCCCCAAGCTCCTCAACCCCTCTGTTGATTTTTTTTTTTAAAATTTCTGTAAGATTTAATATTTAAAAGTTGTTTTTTTTTTACCGATAGATTTGGGTCTCTTTTTTTCTTTTTCCAATTTCGTTCGTAATTTTTTAAAAGTTATATTATTTTAGTTAATGCTAAAATTGACGTATAATAGAATGGCCTTAAAATACATTTAATCAGCTAAGTCCCAATTACCTCTTAATTGATATGAAAGAGTTGGTCAAATCCCTCCTCACAAGAGCAAAAAAAAACAATCAACTTCACATAGTTAATTCATAGTGGATTGTTGTTACAGAAAAACTATTATCTTTTTAAAGTTATGCTAACAACTTAGCCTCTCCCCTTAATTATACTCTATTATGAATGAATTGTTTATGTAATGTCTTCCGGTGATAACTATTTCCATATATCAATATAAGTTATTTTATTATATTTTATTATCACTGACATGCTTTTTTAAGAAAAATTTTATTCCAATCATCTATAATGAATTTTTCATTCTCTTTTCCAATCAACTCAGAATCTCACAATCCAACTTTTTTAGTTTCTGGCTCTGATACTATTTATAATAGTTCAAGACCATCGCTAGCAAATATTATTCGTTTTAGTTCGTTACGTATCGTCGTTAGTATGTTGATTTTAAAACGCGTTTATTAGGGAGAGATTTTCACACTCTTATAAGAAATGTTTAACCAAAGTGGGATCTCATAAGTACGCTTGGCCATGAAGTTTCTACGATTGAGCTGCTGAAAAGAAATATGCATTTCATTCTAAGGATTGCTCTTATTTAAATGTAATCTCAATGTATCTCTTCTAAGAGTTATAATTTATATATAAGAAATTGGGAGTGAGTAATAATTGAATTGGTATGACTAAGTACCAAGATGAGGTGAAAGAGGATAGCGGATAGAGAAGAATCGAAAAAAAGGAGTGAACAACTTAGAAAGAAGGCTGAGGAAAAGAAGCCATTTTTCAGGTGGAGGGTTTGGTGGGTGTCTGCGTGGTGTGTGGGGGTTTGGACAAACACATAATTCCAAACGTAAGGAAGAAAATAAAGAAGATATGCAATCAGATCTTGGAGGTGTTTGTGAGGATAACATTCATATTACACGATTGAGATATCTCGAATCATCGAAAATAGCTAGCAAAGGCATGGAAGTAGGGAAGGGGAAGGCCTGAGCAGCCAACATGGAAGCGCCCATTTTCCTTGTGTCCTCTCCTTTTTGATTTGACATTATTTTTCCCTCCCACTTTCCCTTCCTATTTGGATAACCCTATTTCTGGCCACCCTCTCCTTCTCACCCCTCTTTCTATTATTCTCCGTCTTTATCTCTGTTTTCAACTCATACTTTATTGATATTGATATGCATATTGGGAGGAGAGCGAAACACTGTTTATAAGTGCGTGGAAACTTTTCCCTATCAAAAGTGTTTTAAAGCTTTGAGAGAAAGTCTGAATGAAAGCCTAAAGAAGACAATTAATTGATGATTGATTTCATCCTTGATGGCCTACCGTACTTTAAAGGTTTAAAGTTAAGATCTAAAGTTTTGGGTCAATACAATAGCGAAAAATTTTCAGGTAGAAATTTGTATAGAGAACGTGCCTCTATACATGTTAAAAGCTTTAGATCTTAACTTTAAAGGATAGGAGCTGATTTTTTTTTTTTTTTGGAAGACTTAGAATGGTTAACAAAAATAACTATTTAAATATTTTATATAAAAAAAAATTAGCTTAGATTTTTTTTTTTTTAATGTAATATTGAAATACAATAATTAGATGATGATGCTTAAATTTTCATTAATTAGGTAGGTAGAAATAAGGCCATACATGAATTGACCGTAATGAATGAAGTAATGAGCCCTACTATAATCAAATCAATGATGGTCTATTTAGATTGTCAATTCAAATGATTTGATTAAATCAAGATTATATATTATGATTAATGAAATAAAGCTATAAGGATTTTTTGAAAAGGAAAAATTAGAAAAATCAAGACAGCTAATGTCGTCATGGATCAAAACCTATAAAAATGGAAATAGCATTCAACCATAGAATTGTACCTTTTTTTTTTTTTTTTTTTTTTTTTTTTTTTTTTTTTTTTTTTTTTTTTTTTTTTTTTTTTTTTTTTTTTTTTTTTTTTTTTTTTCTTAAAAGAAATGTATTAATTGAAATAGATTGCATCATTTTTTTTTTAGTATGGTTGCCTCAAATTCATGTTGTCTTCATAATTTGGAGATTGTGATTTAAATGGAAAATTATTATTTGATATTTATGATATAATAATAATCTAATACCCGAATTTAAGCTAATGATTGGACTTTTAAGTTTCAAATTTTGGATTAAATTATCATATGCATGTTATTTAAAATAATTTTGATGATTTATAATAATTAAATTATTATTTATTAAAATTTATAGATCATAAGCTAAAATGATGGGTGAAGGTAAGATATATATATATATATATATCACAGTGTAAAGTATGCAAATTGCGAGAAAAAGCAAAGAAGGTAAGTTTGTTGGGAAGGTAGCGAAACGTGGGGGCAGGCTTTCCGCTATCTTGTCGGGCGGTACTTTTTATTTGTGACAGTTTTTGCCCAACCAGGTTCTCTTGCCCTTTTGCAACCTTCAACTTGAACTTCCATTTTCTTCGTCTATGATTTGAATTGGGCTGGGCCCATTATTTCTACTTTCAGTTTCCTTGGCCCACCCATTCTAGATTTCCTTCATCCCTTTGTCGTCTTTCACCCTTAGATTGCCCTTTCAATTATTTAACATATATTCCACAAAACAAACATTGTTTAAACATAACTTTTAAATAAAATAACCTGAATCTAAGCATAATTCATGAAATATATTTTTCAGTTCAATTTTCTTTCAGACGTATATTAAAATATTTACTCGGTTTATTCTTTCCCAAAATTTGGGCCTTCGGGCCCGTCCAACGTCCGGACTGCCTTATAACAGTCATGGGCTCGGCCCTACAAATTGGGCTAAAAGACCCATGTGGGTAGCAGCCGGAACCTCCCAACAGTTATCAGAACGACCGCTGCAGTCAAGAAAAAATTACCTTAACTCGTTCCGTTCATCCTGACATAATATAAAAAGTATCAAAGTTGACTACAAATTGGCACAACAAAATGTTGACATAATATAAAACATTTGAGTTACATTTGCTTGGGTCATTAACGTTTCAACTAAACAAGAAATGCCAAAAGGAGGTCGAGGCTCATGACAAATTCTAGCTCCGAAAGTTAATCCGTACTGCAAAAAGTCGGTTCCAGGTAGCGTGCAAGAAATAGAAGACAGTACAAAAAATAGTACAGACTCAAAGGCCAACTTTGGCATGCTATTATTGAAACATGAATTGGCATATCCCAGTATTGGGTGCTACACAATCACAAGCCAAGAACATGAAGCATTATAGCATTCTGTGCGTGCATTCGATTCTCAGCTTGTGGAAAGACGATGGAGTTGGGAGCCTCAATTACCTCATCTGTTACCTCTACGCCTCTTTCGGCTGGTAGGCAATGCATGAAGTAAGCCTTTGAACCTGCTAAGTTCATGAGCTCTTCGTTAACCTGCAACAATAATGCAAAGAATGCCATCGCAGCTCCGTTAAGGTTATATACAACATGCAACCGAAATATCAAAAATAAAAATGGAAGAACCAAAAAGCGCTGCTCTCCAAAGTTCGTGTCAAACGATTGTTCTGTATATGGTCCCAAAATGTCACGGAGAACACCACAATTTCAGTATACCCTCATATACGAGGGGAAAAAAAAGAACCATGACACGAGAAATTATCTCAATTTCAATATACCATAGCCTTGGTTGTTCTACCGTTACAGTTCATTTGAGATTTTTTCATAGAATCTCATGAGTCCACAGACATAGAGGGTGGACAATCTAGAGTAAACCTCTATGGGGAGTTTAGAGAGAAGGTTTGAGTTTAGTTGGGTAGGGCATACATTTGGCCAGTGAGTCTACTGTGCAACAAACTTCAGATATGAAAACTTTATTCAGCCTAAAAATTGAAGCCGAGCTCAGAGTAGCTTTTTCATTAGCCACCATTTCGGCATTTTGTCACGAAATCACGTTTCATTCGGCTAGAAAAAGGGTATGGTACATCCCTT
Organism: Cucurbita maxima; assembly: GCF_002738345.1. Classification (NCBI taxonomy): domain Eukaryota; kingdom Viridiplantae; phylum Streptophyta; class Magnoliopsida; order Cucurbitales; family Cucurbitaceae; genus Cucurbita; species Cucurbita maxima. The sequence goes on from NW_019272019.1 coordinate 6,513,697, forward strand.
CCAGACCCACTGACCCACAATTGTATTCATGAAATTAACTTGTGCAGGCCATGTTGCACCAACTACACTTTTTCATCACAACGAGTATTACTGTCAATCCAAGTTATAGCTAACAAAGATACAATAGGAGAGGCGAAAAGGTGGGCTAGTAATTAGCCAAGCGGTATTCACTCACAGAAAAAGGACAGACAAGAAGCATCTTTTTTATATAAAAAAAAAAAAAACAAATTCCACCCCAAATAATGGCATAAAAGATAAAAACCAGATAATTTAGTATCGATTCCGACCATCATTGCATGTCCATCTTTATTAACAAATTTCTTTTTTAATAACATCTTCATTGACAAAATTAATTAGCTTGAAGTGCATTCATTAGAAAGAAAACACTCCAACAAGTACCTGGAAACCTTGAAACGCTTGACGCCGATATTCAGCCTCCTCTTTCTGTCCCATGCTGGCCCAGACATCCGAGTACACAACGTCAGCACCTTTCACTGCTTCCTTGGGATCATTGGTAATCTCAATCTTGCTAACTCCAGCCTGCCGGGCTTTTTCAACCGTATGCTTATCAGGCTCAAAACCTTTAGGACAGGCACAAACAAAGTGGAAGGGTATAACTGATGCCAACAACAACCACGAGTGCACCATGTTATTTCCATCTCCAACATACACAACCTAAATTTTCATTATCATCTGTTCAATTCATTTGAAAAATATAATTGAAGTACATTTTATAACAATTATAACGAAACATAACCAATAAAACCCAAACCTTAGTTCCTTCTAACTTGCCAATGTGTTCAATCATAGTGAGTGCATCAGCCATTACTTGACAAGGATGGTTGTAATCCGACAGGCCATTAATTACAGGCACAGTGGCATATTTAGCTAAATCAAGAATATCCTGCAACAAAATGGTAGTTTGACGACCCGTAGAGAGACATCTGGATTACTAATAGCAACGGAATAATGAAACATAAGAAATCAATAAGCTGTTCCAACAGTAAAATTATTTAGAAACAAACCAATAGGCCCTAAAACTCAACCACCCTTATTTTTGCTTCATTAAAATTGTGACAAAACACCAATTTTGTCGAAGCAAAATTTTCTCTGCGTACACCAATCACAGATATCGTCACTTGATATTAAGAAGGTAATAAACTGGCCACAATACCTGATGACCAAAAACTCGGGCCATGATGACATCATTATAGCGAGACAAAACACGAGCAATATCCCTAGTTTCCTCTCTTTTTCCCATTTGGATAGTGTCGGGCCCTAAATATATGGCATGGCCCCCTAGCAAGAAGAAGCCAGTCTCAAATGAGACTCTGGTTCTCATGGATGGTTTTGCAAAGATCATAGCCATTGTCTTCCCTTTAAAGGGGAGAAATGTCCTATCACCAGATTTTAGTCGCGCCTTAACTTCAACCGCACGGTCTAAGATCTTCAAGAGGGTAGATTTATCAAAATCACTAAGGTGAAGGAAATCCTTCTTCTCGGCTTTCACTGTGATAAACAATAATGCAACAGAGAACAAACGTCAGACAATTAAAAGCATACAACCGTCTATTCATAGAATAGCAATGCATTTTCAAAAACTTGAATCCCTCAAGGAAAAGTTGAAAGTAGAAAACACTATAATCTGTTCTCTAGCCACTGAGAGAGCCGATCTTGCACATCGCCGATGCAAGCGACAGAGATAAATTGGTTTAGGAGAGGTTTGATTAGATACAGAGCACCATTCAAACAGATACCAACCGCACAAAGAGGCGTATGCACCGTCTGATAATAATAACTATAACTTATCAAACTTCACGAACCACATAAGAACAGTGACAGATTATCATCACTCACAGACAACAGCCGTAACAATTAAGCAGGAAATGCAAACACCTTAGTTGAAATGAAATTTATAAAAGAAAAAAAAAATCGCAAACAACGAAGCCTTAACGAAAATAGACATGCACCTTGCAATACAACGGAAGGAGGGTAAGTCGCAGAGCTCTGGCAAGAAATTGAAGGAAAACCAGCCGGAAACCTAGGCGGAGAAGCGACAGAGAAACCTGAAAGCTCGCCAAAAAACTTTACCGATCGCCGAAGAGACCTAGTGGAGTAGGAGTGAGTAGGGAGTGAGTTTTTATCTGATCGAAGGGTGGAGTGAGAGCAAATCGCCGCCATTGCTTTTGGTGGGAATGGCGGAATACCGGCAGAATCTGTTCCAAGAGTCCGAGCAATATAACTATACGAACCAGGCGATGCCGATTCAGTCCTAAAAAGAATTTTGACTTTTGAGAAGGGCGGATGTTAGTAACAATACTAATATTTATTATTGACATATAAAATTAAAAGAATATAACTTTGGGTTTACCACAATTCTTTTAAAATCTTTTTTCTTTTTTCTTTAAGCCATTTGTTCAAATGTCACTTTCACTGTTTGAAATTAAATTCTTCACTTAAAAAAACTAAATGGGCCTTTTTTCTGGTTCTCTAACTCTTGGGCCCATTTGTTGGTTCCTTTATGATATTCTCCCGAGTAAACACGTAGTACTACTCTTTTCAATAATTTTTGGATTTAACTCAACTCTATTTACCATTTAAACCTACTTTCCACCTACCATTCAAACCTACTTTTGATCCAAAAGAGCGTAGTTTATCCCTTATAAAACCTCATCAAACATATGATAATATCAATCTTAAAAAACTACAACCGTATTGGACTCTAAATTTTATAATTGAGATATTGTTTATTATGTAAAATTGGGCTTGCGTAGAAAATCATCTTTGGTCTTTGTTTCGAATGTTTTCTATTAATTGGTTCCCACATTCTCTTTTCGCACAATCCCTCTCAGCCACAAAATGGAAAGAAAAAAAAACAATATATTAAATAGGTTAATCTACTAATGGATAAAACAAATATTTGTTTTTAATTTATTTCCCAATATTCATAAACGACAATTCATAAAGGAATCGAACATGATCTCTCACTTATGGCAGCAACACAACCACAATATTAATGATAATTACTAATAAATAAACAACGACGTTCGAAGTTAATCCGCAACACTTGGTCTTGGAGTTACGTTTTACAGTTCAACAAACTTGGTTTTACAGAGATGAAGCTTTGGAGTTACGTTTTCGTAGTTCTTCTGCCGCTTGTGCTTCGAGCAGAAGCAGATGATGGGTTTGTGACGACCAAAGGGCATCAGCTTATTCTGAATGGAAGCCCATTTTACGCCAATGGGTTCAATGCCTACTGGTTAATGTCCTTCGCCTCGGACCCATCACTGAGACCCAAAGTGTCCTTAGCTTATCAACAAGCCGTCAATCATAGCCTCGCCATTGGAAGAACGATGGCCTTCAATGATGGCGGAAGTAACCCTCTGCAGATCTCTCCTGGGCAATACAATGAGAAGATGTTTCAGGTCCCTTCATTGCTTTGATTTTATTTTGTTTTGTTTTGTTTTTTCCTCTTTTGCTAAATGGCTAATGCTTTTGTTAGGGGTTGGATTTTGTGGTAGCGGAGGCAAGAAAATATGGGATTAAATTGATCTTGAGTTTGGTGAACAACTTTGCAAATTTGGGAGGGAGAAAACAGTATGTGGAGTGGGCAAGAAATCAGGGACAGTCCATTTCATCCGAGGATGATTTCTACACTAATTCTGTGGTGAAAGGATTCTACAAGAACCATGTTAAGGTAACGTCACAACCCATAATCTCTCATTTATGCAACGACAATTGTGTATGAATTTATGGATGTATGTTTATAAATATTGATAATTTTGTTTGATCAATGCACATTGTATATAGACCGTTTTGACAAGAATCAACTCCATAACTGGAGTAACTTATAAGGATGATTCAACCATAATGGCTTGGGAACTCATGAACGAACCCAGGTGCCTTTCAGATCGTTCGGGAAACACCGTTCAGGTTCTTACTACGTATTACCTTCTTTTAGTCTCCATTCCTACCTCTTATTTCAATCTACATTTATTTTCGCAAGAATTTCGTACAAATATTCCTTGCTAAAATTTGCAGAATAAGTTTCGGAAAAAAAAAAAGTTTATGTATTTTGTTTTGATTAGGTTCATTTCAAAAAAAAAAAAAATAATCAATAAAATACCATAAAAACAAATTCAATAATATTTTATAAGCAAAAATATAATAAATTTCTAAAAATTTAAATTCCACTCATATACCGTAGTTTTCCATTAAAATATATTTATTTACTAAGTAAGTAAATATATATATATAGTGAGACGGGGTAGAGGAAGAATCTATCCTCGTTCAACTAACGGAGATAAATCTCTCTTTAATCCTTAAATGGAAATTCTTTATCCCGATAAATGGGCATATTTACATCTTTCCTGATTTTTTTTTCTTCAAAATACTTTTCTATCTTAATTTCAACCTTAAATATTTTCATTTGTTCCAAAACCAATTTACATCTTGATTTGAGCCAAAGACGAAGTCTCATTACAAGTAAAATTATGTTAATGCAAAAAGTTGCACCTGATTATACATTTATTATACCTACTAAGCTGACATAGCCCAATTTAAAAAGTTGTATATATGAAATGATGGGCAGGCATGGATTAAAGAAATGGCCGCATACTTGAAATCAATTGATGGGAAACACCTATTAGAAGTTGGTTTGGAAGGATTCTATGGCCAAGCAAGGCATCAAGGGAATCCTAACTTCCAAGTGGGAACCGATTTCATTGCAAACAATCAGATACCCGAAATCGACTTTTCCACAGTCCACTCGTATCCTGACGAATGGTAAGAACAAAACCCTTCTCCCATTGGCTCCTATTCTGAGATCTTCAATCCATTATTAGCTGAAATGAACGTGGTGGTGATTTGATGAAGGTTATCTGGTTCAAGTTTTGAGGATCAGCTCTCATTCCTGAACACTTGGCTCAATGAACACACCCAAGATGCACAGAACGTTCTCCACAAGCCAGTTCTCTTTGCAGAGTTTGGAATGTCTAAAAAGGACGGTGGCGCTGATAAAAGGGATCGACTTTACCATGCTGTTTACTCAGCTGTGTATTCATCCGCTAAGGGCGGCGGAGCAGCTACGGGTGCACTGTTCTGGCAACTTCTACTTGAAGGGATGGGTTCTTATGGGGATGGGTATGAAGTGGTATTTAGTGAGGACCCCTCCACTGCTAATTTGATATCTCAGGAGTCTGCAAAGATGATCAAAATAAGGAAGAAGCATGCCAACCTCAGAAACATAAGACACAGGGGGAGGCCTTAAAGGGAGGCAGCCATAGTCCTGGAAATTGAACAAAAATGGGGCTAGGAATAAACAACTCCCTCACAGAGAAAGGATTGCTCATCCAAAAACTAATGCTAAATCGCTTTGAATATTGTAGTCTCTAATAATATATGGATTGAAATAAAAAGTTGTTCTCTTACTCAGGAATGTGTTGCCTTTCAACTTTTTACATATAAGAAAAGAAGCTAGCCTTTTACTCGTTGTCGAGCATTGTCGGTTGAAAGCCTCGAGCAGTTGCTTCCTTTCAACTCTCAGCTTTCTCTTTGGATTTAAATAATGGTTCCGTCTTTTATTGTTGCATTCTTCAACGTGACTGTGATACCGGACCTTATATAAAACCCTTCTTCTGGTCTATCTGCTTCTTGAACGCCCTGAAAAGTTAACAACCACACATTTGTTAGGCACTATGACCAAAATAACATCATGGGTTTATGTGGTTTAGATAGAGTTTGCAAATTCTTAGAAAGTGTTAATTTTCCCCTCCCTACCGAATTGCATGAACTCATGTTATATAAACCTTCACATATGAAACCACCCAGGTTATGAAACCCAAGAACCAAACCTAACCTTTTATTGGTTATTTCTTTGTACAAATACAAACATGGATGAAACAAAACTTATTGAACCAAATATCCCTTAAGAACACAAATATCATACTTACATCAGTATTAGCAATAACTACATTTTTTCCGATCTTCGCATTCTTGTCAATTATGCAATTCCTGCGGAAAAGATAAATGAAAATCAGAAACAGACCAAACCCATGAACAAATAATGTTTATGGTAAACAGTCGGATGATAAAGTGACGATTATATTTAACTAATAAGAGATTGCAGATAGCTTTTGCTCTGTATTGGTAGCTGAATATTACCTGATTTTGGTGTTCTCTCCAATGCCGATTGGGATCTTACCTTCGGCAAGCAGAGATGCAATTTCAGATTCAGTCTGGTAGTAGTCCGCGCCCATCATCATAGTATCCTAGAATGCAAAACCAACAAATCCAAATATGATCAACTTTTTACAAGCTAAGATGCTCTACATATCGGCATGGCAGAATCTCTTGCAATAATAGTAAGAGTTTAATCTGTGGAAAAAAAAGATTGCAGCATCTATAACCATCTTCTGCCATTGCATTCTTCTTGTACGTTCCTACAGTATCGAAGGGGAGGGGAAAATTCAAAAGAAAACCCTGGCTCACCTTAAGCTCCACACCGTACTCCAATCGAGAGCGCACACCGACAATAGAGTGTTCAACACTACACTCTCGGAGGAAGCAACCATGAGATATTATTGCATCTACAATCTGCAAAAGCAACTTCGTTTAAGATACAAGAATCAAACGGATGATGCAGAGAGCAAACTCGAGTTTGATGTCTTACCCTGCTTTTTTCAACTTTAGAAGGGGGCAAGAATCTAGGTGATGTATAAAATGGAGTCTTCGGATCATAGAACTCAAACTTTGGGGGCTGCATGAAAGACACTAAAGCCATCAGCTTAATGACACTTGATCATGTGTTGTTTCTGATCCGAGGGAGGGCGTTGCTTGAAAAATTCACAGGCCAGTTAAGGTACTTATCTTCTATATAAATATTTAACTCAGATAACTAAATAAGCAAGAAAGCTGGAGATGATTCTTGGTCCCATACAAAGGAAAAGAAAGGAGACAATCGATGGGATACATACCTGCTCCGTTAGTGCTAAGTTGGCATCAAAAAATGACTTCACGGTTCCAATGTCCTCCCAGTAGTCATTGAATAGATATGCCTACAACAATATGGATACATTGGGAAACTTAGTTCTATTATCGTCGAAAGTCTTCCTATTCTGAATTCAAGCACAAGGAAAAAATGAAAGATTAAAATTTCTCAAAAGGGATCTCACTTGAACTTTGTAGTCTTTAACAGCCGATGGAATAATTTCTGAGCCGAAGTCGTTGCATGAAGGATAAGTCCATGTCAAAAGCTTTAATAGAAGATCAGTTCTGAATACGTAGACTCCCATTGATGCAATATAAGGATTTTTTCTAGCATCTTGATCTGAAAGTCCTAGAACTGTAGTGTCAACTTGCTGCAATAAACAATATATAATGGATAGAAAACAAGATCAGACAAAGATATTGCTAATTACAAACCAAACAAATTGCATCAATTTTACCAACCATTGCTTCCAGGTCAGATCCCTTTGGTTTCTCTGCAAAATGTAAAATACGTCCTGTGTCGTCTATTTTCATGAGACCGTAATCCGATGCTCGGCTGCAGAATAACAAAGCATTAATGAAGATCTGAGTTTTAAGAAACACTTTATCCATGGAAATAACGATAAAAAAAGATGCCTACCTATCATCCATGGGTATGCACGAAACTGTAATATCTGCATTTGTGTCAATATGTCTCTGCAAGTACGAAGTCATCAGAAATCCTCATTGAATCACGAACAAATGAGCACAACTATACAAATACAAGTACAAACTAGTTAGCTTCACGTTATACCTGCACAAAATCCATGTAGTCCATCCGGTAAAGGTGATCGCCAGACAAAATTAGAGTGTGCTCAACATTTTTGGTCTTGGCATCCTGCAGAAACCCAATGGATAAAACGTTCATTATACATAAAAAAATTTGACTGAAAATTCCAATCATGCTCAGAAGATTTTAGGCACCCACCTCAAATAACCATATAAATTGCCTGACAGCATCGGCAGTTCCTTGGAACCATTTTTTTCCAGTTTCACCCGAAGTTTGAGTGGCAGCTAGAACCTGTTTCTCAAACATGAATCCAGAGGATGAGCATAAGAAAGCTTCCGGGTTCCAAGAACTTGCAGCCCATCTAATTAAAACAATTGCAAAGCAGGGGCAGATTGTAAAAATGGGAAGTACAGTCATCATACCTCCACGAATCCATCGCCAAAATTCACTCCATTACCAAAATTGTAAATACGAGCAAGGTGACGATTTAGAGAAAACGAATTAAACTGCGTTAGGACGAATATCTTTTCGATGCCGCTATTAATGCAATTACTCATGGGCACGTCGATCAATCTATAACAACCTCCAATTGGAACCTGCAAGTAAAAATTATTTGCTTAAATTCATGCACCAGTTTGTTCTCCTGGGTTGGATCAATAGCTTCTATTATCAAGTATCTAGTACAACCATCTAAATACATCTCCCCAATTAAAAACGCTCTCCAAGTTTGTGAAATTATTCTTATATAAGCAATTTGGTAGAGGTGGTTACCGCTGGTTTGGCGCGCTGGCTGGTAAGAGGAAACAAGCGAGTTCCGGCACCTCCACCCAGTATGATTGAAGCAATCTTTTTCGGATCAGCTCTAGGAGTCTCAAATATAGAAGCCTGTAAAGTCTGAGGTAAAATTTGGAGTCAAAAGTTCCGATAAAAGTTTATGTACTTTTGAATATCAAAGTACTAAATCCACTTACCGTTGTTTCCTCACTAACTTCTGACATGAGAACAGAATGAGCAACTCCCGCCGTAAGCTTTCTAGCCCTGCTATGGGAAGAAGAATAAGAATTCTTCCGCGAGTAGGCATTCATCTGTATCTGTTTGCACTTTCCGCTTCTCTCAATACTCTCTCCCCAGAACCCGGAGCATTGCACCTTCCTACCACACTGTCTGCTGGCTCTAAACGGCATCGTATTGGCCTTCAAGGTCACACCAAACGAATCCATTGTCAAATCAACTACAGATCAAGAGAAAAATCTGATCTCCGAGTAGCTTGCCCGAATATGTTATGTCGACCACAGTGCAGAAAAAACTTAGAAAGATCTCGATCCTTCCCAACGCAATCGTCGAGACCGGAGCACGCGCAAAAGCCTAGATCAGAGGGAAACCAAAGCTCTGAGAAGGAGATTGAAGTACAACGCAGGGAAAAGGATCAAACGCTGGAGGAGCCCTGTCTGTAAAGAGAGTGTTGTAAGAGAAATGTAGAGGGAACAGCTTAGAATGAACAGATTACAGAAGAAAGGCGGGAATAGATCAAAGATCGAAGGATGAAGATCCTAGTGAGGAATGTGAAAACTCTGAACTAGCGTCGTTAAATTTGGTTTTGAGCCGCCAGAGGATCGTCGGGCGATCTTGGCTTTCAATAATGGAGAGTGCAGAGAGAGGGCGCCTTGGGACTTTGACACGGCGGGAATACGGCTATTGCAATTGGGACCTACTCGTCAGCTCTCACTTGGCCTCTTGTAGTGATTTGTTTATAACAAATAGAGAAAAAAAAAAGATATTTATATGCACCTAATACCTTTTTTTAAAATCAAACAACTATAAATTGGCGTTCTGCTTGACTCCAATGTGACGACAGATTCCATTAACCTTCGAGATTTGTTGTTCTTTGTTTTATGATTCGATTAATATAATTTCGGGAAATTAAAACGAGTATATATATTTTTTATTATTTTATTATTTTATTATTTCAACATTTAAAAATGACCCGAATATTGTTAAACCCATTTAAAATCCTAATTTTTAAAACATTTATGAGAAATAAAATGTACTATTAAGATCTAAAATTGGTAATCTTTATTTATTTATCCATTTTAAATAAAATTATAGGAATAGCAAAAAATAATAATTTACAATCGAGATGCTCGACTAATTGTTTATGTGGATTTTGGCGTTTAATATTTTTCTTTTTTCAATGTTTAATTTTAAAAAGGAATAATATTTATGTTTGGTTATTTTAGGGTTGTATTATAATTCTTTTTATATTCTTAAAGGATTCGGTTTGGTGGATTTTAGTCGAAACGTAAGTACGTTTTCAAATAATGTGTTTGTTTTAATTTAATTAAATTTTCTATTAATTTGATTACTTATTTAAATTCATAATCATATGGAAAGAAATTAACAATTTAAAATTAAAACACCCATCCAACTCATCGATAGAAAAGTGATTTTATTCATTGAACTTCTAACCCGGTAATCTTAACCGTGCCGTGTACGGCCCACAGTCACGTCATTTATTGATTTTATAAAAAAAAAAAAATCAGAAAACCTAAAATAATATAAGTTGTTGGCCACATATTTCCAGCCAAATGGACGGTTAATATCCATCACAAAAATTAAGTATTAGGAGATCACGTGATCATTAAATCGGATTCTGCATCATCTTAAGACCCACCGGGGAATACATGACAGTTCCATTATTAACACCTAAAAGCAGTTGTTGAGGCCTTTTCTTAACCACCATTTTTTTACTCTCTTTAATATAAACTCTCCTAACTTTATGGTCTAAAAATGCCAACTTTTGAATTGGCGAAACAAGAACTTTATGTGAGAGTCGAAGCCCCAAAAGGGGAATTGGGCATTTTTTTGATAGGGGATCAGGGTGGTTTTCCTTGGAGATGGAAAATTCGCCCGCCGGGTTTTATCAATTTGCAAATTCTTCCTCAGTTAGTTAAAAGAATGAAATTTGCTGATATTATGACAATACTAGGTAGCATAGATATCATTATGGGAGAAGTTGATCGTTAAAATGATAATTGATACATCACAAGTCCAAGATATAAAAATTGTCTCATAATAATAGAGAGAGTATTATTTAATTATAAATTCATGTTAATAGCTTAAATTAGTCGGACTTTCATAATCCAACACCTCCCTTCAAATTAAGTACCCTCCCCTTCATTGAGGCTACCTCTGTTACTAGACTTTCATTTATAAAAATATCTTTAAGTTTGGAGGAAAAAGTAAAGTTTAAAAATTAGTTTCAGCAGCATTTTCTAAAATTTTTCGTTGAAAACATATACAAAGCTATCTTTCAACGAGGATAAATGGTCAACTTTTTATTGATTCAATAATAATTTTAAATAAAAAAATAAACTTTCACAACAAAATATTAATATCAACAATTCTGTTTGTTCAAAAGTTTTATTACCATCTCTTTTCACATTTTTATTATGATTAAAAATATATTGGTTAACTTTTGAGAATATCAGTACACCAAACCTTCAAAAAATTAAAATGTTATTTGAATAATTTTTAATGTAATAAATATAAAATACATTCAATAATTATCAGATTACAAGAAACCACCTTTTAGCAATATAATTTGTTAGCACATCCATCTAAATAATAATTAAACTATAAAATTTTAGTTAAAGGCAAGTTCAGTGGCGTTCGTGCAATTTTGCCAATTATGAACAATAAAACACGGCACGAATACTTGTTATTTGGCCATTTGCAAGATTTTTTATATTTTTTTATTATAATTACACATTTTCAAGAAAAGTGGTGGAAATAATAAAATAAACGAGATTGAGGATGATCATGCTCACAAGTATCATTAAATATTATATTTCAATAAATTTAAACTGTTCGTACTAAATTAAAAAATATATATAAAAACATTAAAAGGAACAGAAACAATGAATTAAGTTTTATTTTTCTCTAAACTATCCCTGTAAGCATACACGCATCTGGGTAGCTGTCTGAATTGGAGACACGTGTAATACAAATCTCTCCCTGATCATGACGTGAAGGTTGCTGCATTTCTGACCTTACACGTGGCATTCTACTATGTAGATCGTTGAATAGGTCTGCGGGGAAATTAACAAATCGGGCGAATATCATTGTCGTTTCAGTGTATGCAAGTCGTGCTTAATTAGGCTCATGATCCGACAAGTCGCATCGATAAAAACATGGCATAAATGTGATTGAAACAATTGATTCCATTTGTATTCTTGGAGGATACATGAAAGAAAAATGGGTTTATTGTTCGTCATACATAACAAAATCAGTATTTAATTTAGAATTTTCTATTATACTAACTTTGATTAGTCCAAGAATAAATAGTGTTAAAGCACGTGCGCACAAATGGATTGTAATTTGATATATTATTCAAAAAAACATCATAAAACAAATTAATTAAACTTGAGAAATACAAGGCTCAAAACTATGAAATTATAATTTACACGTGGGCCCGAAAAGCAGGCCTCCATCAGGAAGGCCCATTTGAAGGCTCAAAACTAGCAGGCCCAAAAGAGAAGGACGAGCGAGTGGCCATGCGACAATGCCTTGAAGAAGAACTCATCTTCTTCTTATCCTCACTTCACCGCACTCAAACGCAGCAATGGCGCTGAACCTAACAAATTCCTTTCTTCAACGCCCAATTTCCCCGGTCGTCGCACCGCCGAAGAAAAAGGTACTTTCCCCTTATTCCCACTCCTAATGTTACGACAGCGGGGACTGTACATTTATTTTTTTCCTAAATTTCGGCGCCATTTCCAGGAATTTGGAGCGAGAAGTCACCGGGCGGTGGTGACCTGCCGGAAAAAGGATCTTCACCCCCAATTCCACGAGGATGCTAAGGTTTATTGCAATGGAGAGCTGGTGATGACGACGGGTGGAACCCAGAAAGAGTATTCGGTGGATGTGTGGTCGGGAAATCACCCTTTCTATTTAGGCAGCCGCTCTGCCCTGCTCGTAGACGCCGATCAGGTCGAGAAATTCCGCAAGAAATTCGGAGAGCTGTCGCAGTTGATGGAGATTCCTGTCCTTAAAGGGGAAATCATTCTGCCCACGAAACGAAAATCCGGCGGCAAAGGGAAGAAAAAATAGAAGAGTTCGGAGAGTTCAGTTGGCCTGGTAATCTTTTAAATTCGACTTCATAATACGATTTTGGGGTTTTCTCTTGTATTTCATGTATGTAATTTAGAACAATCGAAATTAATTTGTCTGAATCGAACAATTTGTTTCTGTTTGTCGCTTGCATTGCGTCGCTGTTTGTTGAGAATGATCAATGCCAATGAAGAGTTCGATGAAACTCAATTGGTTAATCATAAAACATTAATTAAAATAGAATAAAATTATGCTTTAAAATTTACAATTACTTTATTTAGTTTACTTTCTTTTATAGGAAAAACAGTATATGTCAATTAGGCTGACACATACACATACGTACTTTGGTTAATAGTTTTTTTAATTAGTCCTTAATCGTTCAGCGCTTCAAATTTCTTTTAATGTGTTCAAATCTATCAATTGAATAATTTTGTAAATAATTGATGTATATCAAATTATTGTTTTGTAAATATAATGATTTTATGTGACTCATAAATTCATTATTTGAATTTTATATTATTTTTTCAATAAAAATCAGAATTATTTTTATTAGCATAATTTCCAATAATACTTATTTAAGACATAAGGATTATATTCAACATTTTTTTAGTTTATTTATGGATTAAATAGATTTGTACATTTAATTTATGGGTCAATAATACATGCATTAACCAATGTTCCTATTACCAATAATAATTCATTACCTTTCTATTAAAGGTTTTAAAAATTATTTGAGAGAGTTTTAATTTATTGTTCAATATATTAAAGATAAACTGCAGAATTTTAAAACATTAATGGAAGTTGAAAATTTTGTGAAAGATTAATGCGGAATTGATAATTATTAGATAATTTAATAACCTTAAAAAAAAAATTACTTGATATAAAATAGAGAATGCGCGGGCCGGCGGAAGAACGGGCGCGGGTACGCATACGCGGGTTCTGAAAAAACCTCCGCATTCCACGTTTCTTTCATTCCGTGAACGAGTCTTCGAGAATTCTCGCAGAGAGAAATTTTGATGCTCCGAGTCTTCAGAAGAAATGATTTCACTCTCTCTTCGAAGTCCGAACTCGTCCGCAAGACGATATCATCCACAGCGTAAAGATCTCTCTTCTGGTGAAGGTCTTCGCCTGAAGTTGAACACTGAAGTTCATTTCTACAAATGCTGAGTGGCTGATCGGCGTTCTCTTCTCAGTTGTTTGGTTCCATTGAAGCGGACCTTGATTCTACTAAAAGCAATCTGCCAAAGGTCCGATCAGGTGCATGGAGATCTCAAACTCTCTTTCTCTTCTGTTCATTTCTACAAATGCTGAGTGGCTGATCGGCGTTCTCTTCTCAGTTGTTTGGTTCCATTGAAGCGGACCTTGATTCTACTAAAAGCAATCTGCCAAAGGTCCGATCAGGTGCATGGAGATCTCAAACTCTCTTTCTCTTCTGTTCATTTCTACAAATGCTGAGTGGCTGATCGGCGTTCTCTTCTCAGTTGTTTGGTTCCATTGAAGCGGACCTTGATTCTACTAAAAGCAATCTGCCAAAGGTCCGATCAGGTGCATGGAGATCTCAAACTCTCTTTCTCTTCTGTTCATTTCTACAAATGCTGAGTGGCTGATCGGCGTTCTCTTCTCAGTTGTTTGGTTCCATTGAAGCGGACCTTGATTCTACTAAAAGCAATCTGCCAAAGGTCCGATCAGGTGCATGGAGATCTCAAACTCTCTTTCTCTTCTGTGCTATTCAATTCTCTTGAATTTAACTCTCGACTGTTTGAATTTTAGACTGCGAGGGAATCTGCCGGATGAAAATCGTACTGGTGCAGGAGTATGCTGCTGATTGGACTTACAGATGCGAAGAAGCTATCAATCCTGTCCTCGCTTATCTGGATCATCTCCTCTTTTTGTATGTCTGTCTACCTTGCATCGATATATATGTCCAAGGAGTTGATCCTTGACTCCTATTTTTCCGTTTTCTTTCTCTCGGAAGTTTAGTGAAAGAATCTCCTGAACACTTTTCATCGGTTTCCTATCTCATTTTAAAGTGTGATTAGCAATATTTTATTTCTAGTTTCTTTTTTCTTTCATGAGATCGTTTAGTGAAAGAATCTCCTGAACACTTTTCATCGATTTTCTATCTCATTTGAAGGTGTGATTAGCAATATTTTATTTCTAGTTTTTTCTTTCTTTCATGATATCGTTTTGTGAAAGAATCTCCTGAACACTTTTTATCGGTTTTCTATCTCATTTTAAAGTGTGATTAGCAATATTTTATTTCTAGTTTCTTTTTCTTTCATGAGATCGTTTAGTGAAAGAATCTCCTGAACACTTTTCATCGGTTTTCTATCTCATTTTAAAGTGTGATTAGCAATATTTTATTTCTAGTTTCTTTTTCTTTCATGAGATCGTTTAGTGAAAGAATCTCCTGAACACTTTTCATCGGTTTTCTATCTCATTTTAAAGTGTGATTAGCAATATTTTATTTCTAGTTTCTTTTTCTTTCATGAGATCGTTTAGTGAAAGAATCTCCTGAACACTTTTCATCGGTTTTCTATCTCATTTTAAAGTGTGATTAGCAATATTTTATTTCTAGTTTCTTTTTCTTTCATGAGATCGTTTAGTGAAAGAATCTCCTGAACACTTTTCATCGGTTTTCTATCTCATTTTAAAGTGTGATTAGCAATATTTTATTTCTAGTTTTTTTTTTCGTTCATGAGATTGTTTTGTACTCTGTTAAACTGTTTTATCGTCGGTAAGTTTTGAGAAATTGATGAATTGTTTTCTGCATTCCAGTAAGACAGTGAATTATCGGTGCAACTTTCTTTTCGTTTTGAAATTGGATTTTCTTCAACCTACTCGTGGCCGCCGCCGATCTCTGTGCTAATTCTGTTCATAGTTTTTGAATGTTATAGGGATACAAATGGCTTCAAGAAATGGATCCCACTGCGTGAGTGTTTCAAACCTAATGGCTTTGTCCGCGCATAGGCATCTTCTGTGGAGAGATGTAGTCGTGCACGGATTGTGATGCTGCGTGTCGAATCTATGTGCAGCATGTAGTGATTCTGTTATTGGATTCCAACCATGTTGATGCTGAGGTACGTTTCTATATTCATTTCATGCTAGTCTTGCTTGAACCACGTCATATTTGTGAACAGTAATTGTGATAAGTGACGCGATAACTTAGCCAATGTACACTTGTTGAGTCAATGATAGTTCATGTGAACCTACAAAAGTGATAGCTCAAGAATGATTAAATCTTCATCATAGAACAATTGAAGTCTTTCGAAGAAAACAAAATCAATAATTCTGACGGTATATTCTTACCGACATTGGTAGGTCCATGTCCTTGTATCGAGAGAATTCCTAAAGGCTATTGAGAAGAATGTCTTGGGTCAGTGCAGGACGAGTCAATGTGCATCGAGACTCTTTCCTCCTCCAATCTGACCATTCTATTTTTTTCTCAAGGTAGAGTTTCTTTGAGCTTTCTTTAACTATTATCCTTCTGCTGATATTAAACACATTTAAGAATTATCATATAATGCATACAAGCTTCTAACTTTTTTGTTACACAGTAAATATACTCATTATCAATAAATTCTCTAGCTTACTGCTGAATCAACTAAATGTTCAGAGCCATAATATCTATTGACTGTTTTGAGTGTTTCATGGTGTTGGAGGTTTGCTCATTTTTTTCTTGCCATGGACTACCTTCAAATATATACTTCTATTAGTAGGAAGCTTGTTCTGACGTCTAACTGGTTTTTTGGTATCTGATAAACTCCTTGGGAGCAAGGAAGTAAGTTTCAAATAACTTTCACGGTGTTGTTCATTCAGAGATAAGTTAGAATGAAAAAAAAAAAAAAAAAAAAAAATGAAAAACATGAAAAAAAAGTCACAAAATAGNAAAGAGAATATGAGAAGCGGTTGGAGAATTTTCTATTACCTTTGAATGTGATTTACAATTAAAATTGCAGATTTGTAATTGAAAGGGCAACCATGATCCAACTGTCAAGAACTAACAATCATCTCATATGGAAGAAAAACATTTTTCTTCTTTTAATTTATTTTTATATTTTAAAGAAACCATTTTATTAAAGAATCTTTTTTCTCAAAATTGTTCTTGTTATAACTGTTTCAACAGCGTTTATTGATGAGTACTTATCTGGAAGTCTTTACTTACGATCTATGCATCAGATATCAGAGTTAAGGTATATGCCCACTGCAATTCATTTTGACTACAAGGTATATGCCTACTACAATTCATTTCTGTGGTTCATTATTAATCCATTGTCGGCTAGTACTACAAAGTTTTAGGTGAATTTCGTAGACCTGTATCTAAAACCTTTTAAGAAGTAGGAAGAATACTATGATCAAGAGAACAAAATAGTTCGCAACTAAACAGATGTTTGTGACATCGCTAGAGGCAGAAAATTGTTACAGGCTAAGGGTTGTGAATTTACAACACAACAAGGGTACATGCCAAAGTTGTGGCTGTACTTCTTTTCTGTTAAGCATGAATTGGACATTTATTTATTTTACTAGAGATTCATTGTTTGTGTCCTAATTATTTGATTGTTATCATTTTTTTTTTGTGCGTCATATTCTTCACTGATCTTCAATTTAACCATCTGCTCGTTGAGTTTTTGTCCAGAAGCTCCTCAAGTAGTTGTTTTGTCCTGCATCCCTCATTATACTTATTTGATGCTCATATGCAGATCTGGATGCTTTATTTCGCAGATTTAGTCCGCTGTTTTATTGTCCACTGCGGAAGCATGATCTTCATGTCAAACAAAGGGATCGATGGAGTTCATACGTGGCATATATCTACTGACAACATTTGGGGTATGTTTCATCTATCGATTTTTTTTCAATAAAAAGTTAATGATTTAATTTCTAGTTAATGTACGTTAGAATCCACTATCGATTCTTTTGCGAAAAAAAAAAAAAAAAAAAAAGGAAAATTTCACTCTTTTGAAATTCTTAAATATGTAGTATATATTTTTGTCAGACGTGGAAAATTCCACTAGTGCAGGAGAGAAGGGACAAAACGAAATGGTTTTATTACTTGGGATCTGAATGGGTCACACATTGATTAGAATTATCTGTTCTGTTACTTGTTGAGGAGAATTTCTGAGAATGATGTTAATTTTGTCTTGAACTGTTTTGGCTTGATTTTATCGTTCATTATTTCCATGCCATGGAGTATTTTTAATCGGAACTAAGATGTTCTTTTGAATGAACACATGAGGTTTTCCCAAAACGCAATTGATTGGTTTGTTTCGAATGTTTGTTCTAAATCTCACAGTACGACCCTGTACGCAATCTTTTATTAATTTCTTTCTTGCATATTTTTTTCCTCACTAATCCGGTTCACTTTGCACTCAATTTCTTTCATCATTATTGTTGTTATAATAGTTTCAATTATTTTACTGTAATAGTTAAAAACCTTAAAATGGTTTGTTATTTGTTATTATACGTATAAAAAGTAATTTCTTTTATGAAAGCATTTGTTTTCATTTGCTTTCTAGGTGTTCTATTCTTTTTTTGTGGTTTTGATATATGGTTCGCTCATGTGGCAATGTAACAAATAGTCAAGGTAGCAATGGTTTCATCATTTGCCGATGAACTGATGATTCAAACGCCAAGGCCATAGACTGAAGATTACTCCTTTCAGGTTACATCTCCAAAACCTAGATTTGAGAGTTTTATGTTTGTAAATTGAACTTGTATTTGGCCGACAGAAGCTAGAAAAGGTTCTGAGAGGGCGTGCTTCTGAAACTGGAAGGAAGTCTTCAAATGACACTGGAGGAATGATCTTAGACTCGTCGTAAGTTCTCGGTATCCTTCTCTATCCTAAATTCAACGAAATTTAATTTCTCACAATTACTATTTTCTATTTTTTTTTTCTTAAGAAAAAACTATATCAAATCTAAAATAGAAATGAAGTAGATTATAAATTATAAATTAATAAAAGAAAATATGGTTTATGAATTAAATTTATTAAAGAGTATAATTTAGATTATTTACTTTAAATTTTCTAAAAGGAGATTAGGAAAAAAAAAAAAAATAGTTTGCTTAAATATATCCTGGGGTGCTTGAACCACCTTTTTTTTTTCTTTAAATAATTTATAATTAAAAAAAAAAAAAAAAAAAAAAAACCCTCGTAACCTTTTGGTTTTCTGTTTTCTTTTACCTATTAGTTCCTTTGTTTTGTTGTCTCCTATTTGAAGAAATTTAAAATCAATAAAGTTTTGAAAATTAAGAAATAGTTTTAAAAAACAAGAACAATTTTTTTTAAAAAAAATTATAAATCAAATAGCTATTTAGATAATCATTTAGTTTTAAATTTTTTAAAATTGAGTTTATAAACACCTTTTAGTTTTTAGTGTTTTAAAACTATGGTAAAAAATTATGAGAATCAAACCTTATTTTCAATGGTGTTCCATTTTCAATCAATCCCAACTTTTACCGAAAAGATGTATTATTATTTTAACTTTTTTAGTTTTCCAAATTTGAAATTCAAAGTGATGTTTTTAAAAAATTAAAATAAAATGGTTTCAAGATTTAAAATAGGTGGAAAGAAAAATAAAAAATTATAGAGATCGAAGAAAAATGATAGAAAGAAAGGGATGAACTCGTTTCACTTTTTTTCTTTAAAACTTCACATGCAATATTGAATAGTTATTAGATGGGCTTTGGTAATCAATCATTAGAAATTTTGTCTCCATTTGATAATCTTAGTTTTTAATTTTTTAAAATTGAGTTTATAAACCTCTTTTAGTTTTTCATGTTTTAAAATTGAGTTTTATAATCACGATTTGATAAGAGGAAAATTATCATAAAAAACTATGAGAAACAAACCTCATTTTCAATGGTGTTCCATTTTCTTTAAAATTCTTTTTTTGAATTCTTAACCCAATTTTAAAAAACCCAAGATATGTTCTAGGTTTTTTGGTTTTCTAAATCTGAAATTCAAAGCGATATTTTCAGAAATTAAAATTAAATGGTTTCAAATTTTAAAATAGGTGGAAAGAAAGATAAAAAAATAATTGAGATCGAAGAAAAATGATACTAAGAAAGGGACAACTCATTTCACATTTTTCTTTTAAACATCACGTGCAATTTGTAAGTATTTTTCAAAACAATAATCAAATACATGTTAAAATACAAACTTGCCTTTATTCTATTTAACACTTTAAAAAAAATTGATGTCTAATTAAACATATAATTAGAACTTTAGTCCTATTATATTTCGAATATGACAAGTTTAGAAAGAGGGAAAGGAAGTTATCTTAAGTTTTACCCCCAACTGCAGTTGGGTTTGGCAAACTAATATATAATCAATGAAATTATAACTACCGTGTGAAAGGTAAATTCACATTTTTTTTTTATAGATTTCTCAAAAAAAAAAAAAAAAAAGTGAAATTTATCTACTTATCAAATAAAAAATTATTGAATGCAAATTAATAAATGAATAAATAAAAGCATACTGCATAATTAAGAAACTAAAAACAAGAGGCTAGTTAGAGATAAGCATGCAGCAAGCATAATAGACGTTCTTTTTAAATATAAATAAAATTTTAAAATAGCAGTAAATTACCATTTCAAAGATAAATTCACATTTATTTTATAGATTTCTCAAATAAAAATTAATAGGGAAATTTATTTATTTATTAAATAAAAGTTAATGAATGAATAAATAAAATACCACTGCATAATTAAGAAGCTAAGAACAAGGAGCCAGTCAGTGATAAGCATGCAGAAAGAATAATAGACGTTACTTTTTAAATATAAATAACATTTTAAAATAAACTATATTGGAAAATAGCAAATTGCCACGTCAAAGATAAATTTGCATTTTTCTTATAAATGTCTCAAATAAAAACTAATAGTGAAATTTATTTACTTATTAAATAAAAAATTAATGAATGAATATAAAGCATAAAGAAACTAAGAATAAGAAGCTGGAACATGTAGCAAGAATGATAAAAGTTATTTACTTTTTAAATATAAATAAAATTTTAAAATAGTCCATATTAGAAAATAGAAAATTACCATGGAAAAGATAAATTCACATTTATTTTATACATTTCTCAAATAAAAACTAATAGTGAAATTTATTTACTTATTAAATAAAAAAATTAATGAATGAAAACTAATGAAGGAATATAAAGCATAATGCATAATTAAGAAACTAAGAACAAGAAGCTAGCTAGAAATAAACATGTAGCCAAAATAATAGACGTTATTTACTTTTTAAGTATAAATAAAATTTTAAAATAGAACATATTAGAAAATAGCAAATTACCATGTCAAAGATAAATTTGCATTTCTTTTATAGATTTCTCAAATAAAAATTAATAGTGAAATTTATTTACTTATTAAATAAAAAATTAATGAATGAAAACTAATAAATGAATAAATAAAAGCATACTGGATCATTAAGAAACTAAGAACAAGAAGCTAGTTAGAGATAAAGCATGCAGCAAGAATAATACAGTTAATAGATAAAGCTTGCAACAAGAATAATAGATGTTATATACTTTTTAAATATAAATAAAATTTCAAAATAGACTGTATTAGAAAATAGCAAATTACCATGTCAAAGATAAACTCGCATTTATTTTATAGATTTCTCAAATAAAATCTAATAGTGAAATTTATTTACCTTATTAAATAAATATTAATGAATGAATAAACAAAAGCATACTACATCATTAAGAGTCATTAAGAGACTAAGGACAAGAAGCTAGCTAGAGATAAGCATGCTGCAAGAATAATAGACGTTATTTTCTTTTTAAATATAAATAAAATTTTAAAATAGACCGTATTAGAAAATAGCGGATGAATGAAATTTATTTACTTAGATAAATTCGCATTTATTTTATAGATTTCTCAAACAAAAATCTAATAATGAAATTTATTTACTTATTAAATAAAAAATTAATGAATGAATAAGGAAAAGCAATCTGCATAATTAAGAAACTAAGAACAAGAAGCTAGTAAGAGATGAGCATGCAGCAAGAATAATAGACGTCATTTACTTTTAAAATATAAATAAAATTTTAAAATAGACCATATTAGAAAATAGAAAGTAAACTTCTTAGTGAGATAAGGCGTCAAATCATTGTTTCCATGTAAGAAAGTTTTAATATTAGATATACGTTGTACTTACCAGACGGCTCAAGTTGTTCCTCCATTTGAATTACTTCACCAATAAGTCGGAGGGTATTGCTGCAGCAGCAATAAATGCATGGTGGGATACATAAAAACATTTTTCATGTCGCCGAATTTAGTTCTCGACCAAACTTTATGTCGGCCTTCCTGCACAGAAAAATGAATTGTAAACCATACGAAAGTACTCTACTCTGCCACGTTTGTCAGTAGAATCACTCGTGTACTTTTCCCTAAACCATGTCAAAGGTTTTCCACCGCATTTTTTTCGTTTTCTTTGTGTATATAATAATATTGAATTACCATTAGGGCCTGATCTCTTTAAGTACTTCAAAACCTGACACATTCGTTGTTGCAGAAAACTGTAGTGGCAGTGGAACTGCCACGTTGGTAGTGCAAGCAGCAGGTGATGAAATCGATATCCCACCAAAAAACACGATCACTGTCATCGGCGAAGCTGATCCTGTGAAGGTCATCAAGAAGGTGAGAAAGTTCAGAAAATATGCTGCAATTTTGAGTGTAGGACCTGCAAAAGAGGAGAAGAAAGATGGGAAGAAGGAGAGCAAAGATGTCATAAGTCATCTCCCAAAGACATGTCGCAAGTGCGATGTCTGATGTGTTATCAACAAAGATGCTTATAGTTACAGCTCCACTATCTGTTTAGGAAATTAGATATGGGTTTAATTTATGGGTAATTTCTTATCTATCTACATTGGCAATCTTCTACTACTTCAACGTTCAAAACTACTTTGTAAAAACAATTTCTTAAAGTGTGATCTATGCTTACTAAGATAACTACTTACCTTTTGACTTGGTGTGTCTTGTCAACCCCTATCAAACTTTAGACAAATAGGGAGATGTAAAATGGGATAGAATAGGTTTTTCCTAGATTATTGAAGATTGAAGTGTTGTTCTATTACTATTTGACTAAAATTTTCAACTCAACTATCAATGATTAATGGACTCCCAAAATATATGGTTACCGTGCATGGCCCGCCAACATTAACAATTTGTCATGATGAATTTTTATATTCATCAAACTATTGATGATAAAGATGTTTAATATGCTTTAATAATACTTTTCGAGGAAGAACAAAGCTCTAATACTAAACAGAGGTATTGAAAGAGAAATTTAATAATGTATAATCGAAATCGATGTAGGTAATGATTTAAAATGTAACATTTTTGACCCAACTATCTACCGTATAATCTTAATCCTTGATTTTAGTTTTTCAAGCACGATGTGAGGCCATCCCCTACCCACATCGTCAGATATATGGGCTCTCCAAATAAATGGGCTTGGGTAGTTCCACGTAAACCTCTAGTAACCAACTCAATCAAAAGGCTGGTTGCAAAAGGCCGATACCATAACCTTGAGCAAAAAGTCACTCCATGTACTTCTAAACTAAAAAAAACCCAAACCAAAAAGGTCCGTCCATTGGCATAGGACTTCGTTCTTGTACGCCGCGTGGAACCAATGCGCTCTTACAAACAGTCGATCGTCGTTGTCGAAGAACTTGATGTGCTTACCGCCAACCAGATGTTTGACTCTGCAAATGTTTACTTGGGCGCAAAGCTTACTTCATCCTTGCGAGGACTTAAAGTCCACAAGCTAGAAAAAGAGCAGCAATTGGCCTTGATCATAGATAGGAATCAAGAATTGGTTGACAAATTCGAAGGCTTCAATTTTAAGTGGGTTTTGGTTTCTTCGCGAAGAACCACGATGGTAATGCGCATGAGCGGACAGATGTTAGGCAGTTCGAGCTAAGCTTTCACAAGAAACACAAGGATATGGCATTAAGATTCTACCTTCCGCATCTTCTGCGAGAAGCAAATGCCATTAGAGATGAAAAAAAAAAGGCCGTGAAGCTCCATACAACAGATTATAGTGGCACTGATTACTGGGGTACAATCGACCTCAATCACCCAGCGACATTTGACACAATAGCCATGAACCCTGAAACTAAGAAGGCATTGATCGAAGATCGCAATAAGTTCAATGAGAGGAAAGAGTCCTACAGAAGAGTAAGAAGGGCTTGGAAACGTGGTTATTTGTTGTATGGACCACCAAGCACAGGGAAATCAAGCTTAGTTGCTGCCATTGCTAACTATCTGAAGCTTAAGATTTATGATATGGATCTGAGGGAAGTCCAATACAATTCAGATTTAAGCAGATTATTGATTGGCACAGAGAGCCGTTCAATATTAGTAATTGAGGACATTGATTGTTCTGTTGAGCTTCAAGATAG
This sequence comes from Cucurbita maxima, assembly GCF_002738345.1. Taxonomy (NCBI): domain Eukaryota; kingdom Viridiplantae; phylum Streptophyta; class Magnoliopsida; order Cucurbitales; family Cucurbitaceae; genus Cucurbita; species Cucurbita maxima. Next base: position 6,537,970 of record NW_019272019.1, read on the forward strand.
GAGTTCAGATTCAGAAAATCAAACCAAATCTGCAGATGAAAAGGTAGGTCCCTGACCTGAAGGAAACTAAATATTTTGTATCCAAAGCTACATGACATATCGAGGAAGCTACTTATCAAATTGTTTGTTGCAATAAGATTACTCAGTATGGGTTATTGAACTTCATTGATGGCCTATGATCGAGCTGTGGAGACGAGCGGATAGTGGTATTGACCATGAACCACCTGGACCGGTTGGATCCCGCGTTGTTGAGACGCGAGCACATGGATCTGCACCTACATATGTCTTACTGCGACTTCAGTGGTTTCAGATACTAACCTATTAATTCAGCAACATTCCGTCTTTGGATAAAATGAAGAGCTATTGAATAAAGTTGAGGCAATGAAGAGTGACAACGTTACAAGGAACTCGACTGCCAGACCTCAGAATAGAGTTGCTGCTACTGTTACCCCCCTAAAAATCAACTAGAAATTTTTTTACCTAGGATTTTCATTCTCACATTTCGAATTAAGAGTCCTAGACTCCGTCTATCTCTGCTTTCGTATTTCTCATTTACGGATGTTTCTCTCTTGTCTTTCCAACTTCCAAGCAATAGACCGAGCTGAATTATTTTTATCGTACAGATGCAATCAGAGTTTGTGCATGATATTCCCCTGCTCCTGTAAAATGCCACACGCATCTCGGAAATCGAATTTTCTGTACTATTTTAGATCATGAATTGAGGTTTCGCAAGTTTTTCTCTAAAATTTACACCGATCACTAAGCGAATTAAACAAAGAAAGATACTATAAGAGGCTACATTTGTCAACTAGACAAATATAGTTCATAAGAGAGAGCACCTGTGGCCTAGATACTATAAGAGGCTTCGGACAATCGAAGTTCTTCACTCCTAGTTTTTGTTCTCCCGTTCCAATCATTGGAAAGCATCTCCACATAATCCATAACAGATCAACCAGTTTTGATCTGTATCAAACCTTCTTTTCTCTCGTTTTGCTCTTCTAAGTTACAGTATTCTAAAGTACAGTAGCAGTACTAGTCAAGCGATAATCCGATTGAAGTCCGGAAAGCAGGATTTCTTATTTTGATGATATATCATTGTCATAATTTCTCAAGTTCAAGGAACAAGAAAGTTCGATTATCAGAATTAACGAGGCAACACGTAATTCTACGATAGACTTCGCGGAAGTACACAATGTTCAATATCAATAACATAGACATAATCGGAACCTAAATCTACACAGACTCGCAGAGATTTATACGCAGTTACTGTAGAAGAACGGAAAAACAGATTCATACTTACCTCGGAAGAGAAGCTGCGCAGTTCCAAGTTGATTTGAAAGAAAATTGTCGTCCGATCAAACTCATGCGTCGCGATAAACAAGAATCATCAACTGTATGTCGTACGCTTCAAGAAATAACCATCGCAAAAAGCATGGTAGTGACCTTACATGTAGAGACAGCGAGGCCGAAAACTTCATGCCGGATCGCATTTTGCATTTTGGAGGGAATAAGGCTAGTTCTATTTTTCGCTCCAATCGTGCAGATTAACAATTTTCATTATTTATACTCGGGGGACCTAAGCACACAGTTCTTGCCGGTCCTCCGCGATGTGGGATTCCATCTCTTCCAAATTTACCCTTCTCATTTCTTATTGTTAAGAATATCATATTTTAATCTAATTTTTATTTCAGCGGTCCCTTTAATATGTAGTAGTTTCTAAAATGAAGCTTTCAACATTAATAGACACTCCCTTTTTAGTTCATTTTAAAGCACAATAATCTCAACTTCGATAATAACTAAGCAAATTAATAATTTAAATGCATTTCAAGTTGCAAATAAATAATTAGTTATTATCAGTAACACATTTACAGCGTGTGTCCATTACAAATTAATTACTCCAGATTAAATAATTGTTTAACTAACAAAAATCATATTTTAAAGGTCTAGATTTAGGCGAGCTACTAGAATGAAAACGGGACTCTTGGCTATCAAATTATGTAAGCAATGTTGGTCATTTGACAAATTCATGATTGTGAAGCATCAAAGGATTTGGTTATATCATGCATTTCACAAAGAACACATCTGACGATCTGCAAACACACACATATATATAGATATCTATACGTATATTCACAGAGTTTGCTAAATACATAACGCAAGTAGAAAGAGGCGAGAGGCAATGTAATTTACCCACGCAAACCAACCTCGGCCCCGAACAATTACGTTCTATGTACATGTACTCTTTCTCCAGGAGTAACTGAAGAAACGGAGAGTATTTTTCAGTCTACATCCTCTTGATTCAACCAAAAAAGTGTGATAGAAATATTGAATATAGAGAATGAAGGAGTTGGTCTACCTCTTACGCCAAATTCCTCCTAGCCCTCAGAAGATTGAGCTTGTCCCTCCATTGAGCTGAAATGCAGACCAACAATGAGAACCAAATGTATATTGTACAGCTCACACGCTGAATATAATCTCACATCAATGGCAAAATGGGGCTTGTCTAAGCAAATGGATACCTATGATGATTTTAGAACTATCTAAACAGAACGACAATCACTTGAATAAATAATTTTGTATCGCTGGAAAAGCCAAAGGATCAACGGGTCAAGTTTGGATAACATCCTTTTTCGATTGGGTATGGCTTCGACTATTCCTCAAGCCCGCCAATTAGATGCCTCTCTCAACCCTCCCTTTCTCATATCATTTTGTTTGTGTTTGGAAAAGTACAACCCACAAGGTCATCCCACATAAGCAATTAACTATTCTCGGTCTTTCGACCTTTCACATGAACACCAACACGTTCAACGACTCTCTGGTAAAACATTACTAAAGAATGGAAGCTTCAGTTCTAAATCAAAGAAGTAAAATTCATTTAGAACGATCATAAATGAACCACAGAATAGGTACCAGCATCTCTGTAGCGCTCTTCAACAGCAGCAATCAGCATATTCCTGATAAGATTGAACTCTTTGGCTTCAGCACAAGGCTGACCATTAGGCCTGAAAACAAAAGAATTCAATTAAATCCCATTTTCTCTTGTCAAATGAACCAGGAGTCTCAAATTGTCAAAATATTTTTATTACCTATCCACTTCGGTGAATAATAAGCCATCCGTAGCAGGGGCCTGGGAGGGCAGCTTCCCAGTTTCAACAACTCTCATGCCATCACTGTAAGCAAGATACTTGTTCACTTGAATTGGGACCTGCATCAATTGCAAGATGCCTAATATTTGAAAAACATCTAAATATTTCAGCAATTCAACGCCACATACTAACTGAAATATTTTGACAATTCTTTTGGCCACACACAGAGGCACTTGGCCCGAGTTGCTACTCTCAACCAAGAAAAGTAAGCATGAAACAATTTCAGTTACCTTGCATCGGACTGCAATGTTTATTGCATCTGAAGGTCGGAGATCGAAGCTGATGCAGTCAGTCTCACAACCAATCTGAAACGCACAAAAACTCAAATCTCTTAAACTTATCTAAGAAAAGAGTACAGAATCCAGAGGGAGAAACTTATACATGCCTTTGAGAGATATAACTGAGCAAAATATGCCTCGTGCACTCTCTTCGTAACCCTTACGAGTTTGACCTGCATCGATAAATAAAATATTCGCGACTAAAATTACAAACAGTCCACATCCCACATCCCACTTAAGCTTTAAACTCAAAAGACAAGGTGGAAAAAGAGAAAGATGAATCAAAGCATACTTCATAACCCATCTTTTCAATCATCTCTTTCACCACTTGATACATAGTTGGTCTGGCCTGGAACCAAATAATAATAACCGTTAGAAATTCATTCCAAAGGCATATAATTCGATTTCCAAAATGTTATATCCAATCTCAAGAGAAAACAATGCAAACATACAATTGGAACGTTTCGCATAGCAGCCATAAGCAGCACGCTTGGCATTTCCACTACAAAAGATGAAATGTTGGCAAAAAAGTTCGAATTCGTTAAAAAACACTAAGAGCATGCGTTAGACAGTATAATCGAACATCGAACGATACGTACACACGATTATGGGAAGAAGAAGACCAGTCCCATCTTCCATCTTCAACACAATTGCAGGATGTGGAGCATAATCCGGCAGATGCCCACCGTGAGGGTTGTTGTGAACACACCTTAAGTGCCTACCATCCCTCATTTTAATCACGAACTCATCGGCAACACTTGTCACCTCAACTATACAGCACAAACAAACCAAAGGCCATTTCAATTAGGTAATAGCACCATAAAACCAAAACGAATCATGATGAATTAGGCCATCAGCTCAGCATACCAGCCTCAATCACGCTCGATTCAACGTATTCTTCATCCTTCCCGTTGAAGTTCTCTGCTGTACTTCCATTGTCGTCCGATGATGAATTGAAGCTGCAACACAATGTCTTGCATTTTCTAGCACAGCCTTGCTGAGAAATACCTGGTAACTTGGCACGCAAACCGTTGGTCCCAGCAAAACCCCATAATTCACCTCTTCGAAACCTAAAAGCCATTAAAGAACGATTTATTGGAAGAGTACAGAATCCTGCTTGCTTGGCGCGCATAGTTGGGCAAACAACCGGTCCTTGCAAAGACCCCATCTCGCGTCCTTCAGTTCACCCAAATGTGAATGATCAGATAAAACTAATGTGCAAAATCCCCAATCCTGACCAAATATACAGAAATAGGAATTGGCGATTCGAACGCATATAATTGGTGAACGCTACAAAAAGGAAACTGAAAGTTGAAGTGAAGACATTCGAGCAAAGAAAATTAAAACAGTCTCAGCCATCAGTTCGAATGAACTACAGTCGGATTCAACGTTTTCCATTACCTATCAGAGATATCTATCGTTATCGTCGGTGGGAAATAAAGCGAGTCTTGATCATCAGTCTTAGCACTGAGAAGTGTTTGAAGATCCGTTTACCTTTTATACGAAAAGTAGGCCGTATCACGTCAAATACTCGTAACAGAGGTCTCCGATTAGTACGCTACAAACGGCGATCACAGCTCGATCCGGTAAAACAATTCCCGCATCCCGAAATTCTAGAATGAAAAATCTAAATTTCAAGAACGGAATCGATGGCTAAATTTAAGTTAACAAATTACCAACGACACAGATCGAAGAAGGAAATTGACAGATAATTGAAAGAACAAACTCGGAAGGACAAAACCGACAAGGTGAACGGATAAGGAGGAAATGCAAACGGGGAAGAAGATAAATGGATTCTTCAATGGAGGAGTGTGGAGTGTGAATGAAGACTTTAGAGCTCATAACACCCGCCATTGCATAATGATTCATTCACTCATAGGTAGTCTAAATTACCATTATGCCCCTGGAAGCATCGAGGAAGAAAAGGACGAATTTATTTAATGATTGATTCTTTTATTCTTTCGGGAACAATAATTTACATCTTTAAATAATAATTTTATAGTTTAAATATTATTTTTGTTCTTCTTTTTTCAATTTTTTAAACGCCCATTTTAAATTTCATTTAATTCTCTTGAATTTTAAAATTCATTTTAAATTTCCATTACAACCCTTAAGCATTTTGTTTTATCCTCAAGTTTTTATAAAGTATTTTTAATTAAGATTCTATAAGACGAGGATCCAAATAAATTACAGTACTGTTGGAGGGTGTTTATGACCTTTTCGGATGAGAGCAAGGCAATGGACAAAATTGGGTCTGTTGTCCACCGTCGACGGCGGCTAGCCAGATCAAAGGGTTCGATCAGCGCCACGTGTATTACAACCGTCCTGAAACGTTCTTGGATAAGGCTACCCCGCAGACTAAAAATATCAATTTTCTCTTCCACTTCTCCTAAAAATATCTTTTCCCAAGGACTTCGGCGGTGACAGCTCAAGTGGACGTGATATTAATAATCGACTTTCTTATCTCTTTTATTGTACATTATTTTTTTTCTAATAACATATATCAGTCAACCAAAAATTAATTAATTGTAATTTTGTACAAAAAAATTAATTAAAATTGAAATTAAGCTTAACGAGTCTCCCAAAACAGCTAATCAAATATCTACTTTTAAATTACAAGGAAGTTCTTGAAATACATGCATATTCCAATTATATATAGAGAGGGAGTAAAATATTTGCAAATTAGACTTTATAAAAACGTTAATCCACATGCAGAGAGAACACTGAATGTGCTAATAATCATCCATTTATCATAATTATTTTAAATAGAATATTCACTTTTTTTCCTTTTTTTTTTTTTTTTGGTTATTTATAATTATTGATCCTTTTTTTTAAATATTATTACTTTTTTATGTTACTGATATAATCACAAATTAATCTGGAGCGTTGATAAGTGGATTTATATTTTAGAAATTTTAAAATTTCCAACCTGTACAATATTATATATGTACTAATAGATACATAAAGAACCATTTGTGTTATTTATCATCGTATTATATGCCCATATAATTTTAATTAAAAAACATTATGTAGCAAAATTCAAACTAATGAAAGTAATAATTATTCTCACCCCTATAACAATCCCTGAAAGGTTAGCTCATTTGATGAAGCAATCTTGGACCTTCTTCGTTGTGTTGTGCTTGGATGCACTTTTATTCCACACACCAGTAATGAGATTCTAACCGCTCCCATTCAAGATTTTCGTGCCACCACAATAACATGACATTGAAAGAGTGACTAGCACCTGTTGTTGACTAGCTCGCGAGTAGCATTCAAGGTCGGCATAGCATAGCATCAAAAGCATGTATTTTTTTTTATTTCTCTGCTAACTTTTTCTAGGTCTCCTTCCTGTATAATTGAATTGTCGATATCAATCGAATTTATACTAACGGAAGAAGACAATATCTCTTTTTTTTCTAAAAAAAAAAAAAAAAAAAAAACAATCGGGTCGGTTGTCTTTCCTTATGATCTTATTGAGACTCTAAGTGATTCTCTATCTAATTTGTCGATTTTCTTCTTCATTCAATATATGAAAGTTTATTCTTTTGGTTGAGTTAATTTATATGAAAGTAATAATATTTTTCCTCAAGGTTTTAAATTGCATCTACTAGTTAGAGGTTTCCACATCTTTTTTCTCTCCACGATAGAATTTTTATTACTAATATATAAATCTAAGTAAAATAAAAGTAAGGTGGCGCAAAACTAATTAAAGGGTAATAGGATAATTAACAGATAGCAAAATAAGGATGTGAAGTTTGATCCAAGGGATCATTAACAATACATGAAATGATTAATATTAATGGATCAAACTTGGTCCATTTCTGTATCTCTCCATTGATTTAAACAGACTGACCAAATTTGCTCCATTAATTCACAGAGCCCTAGTCTTTCTTAAACTCATCCGAGAATAAATATATTTTAATTATATTTATCAAGAGTTCCTCCATTAGACCCCGTCGGCGGCCAAATTCCGCCGCCGTCGCCGGTCACGTAAGACAAGCACCCCAATGGAACCAAGCACAGCCCTCTACTTCTGAGATCTCGATTTGGCCGCTCTTCATTTCCGTCCTCCACCGAACTCTATAAATATAATAATACAAAAATTAAATCCAGAGAGAAGAAAACCAAAATTCTTTATTATTATTATTATTATTTATTTATTTTTACCCGATGTGTTGGCCTTGTGATTTTGTTGGAGGAGGGCTTCATGTATGGAACGCTCAATGTCTGCAATTTTAAAGGGTTAGTTTGTATGAAACGACACCGGTTCAAACGGGAAGAGAAAGAGAATAAAGGGGAAAAAGGAAGTACCTCGACCTGATTTTGAAGGAATTTTATGTATCCAATGGCCTCCATTAGCACAGATGCTGTGTCTGTCTGCAACATATCAGCAGCATTACACGTCATTCTAAAACCTACGTTTTTATAAGAACAACGAACAAACAAAACAGTGCCCAATCCTAGAAAGAGCTACCTAGAACTCTATGAAGTATCTAGGATTGTTCATTCAAAAATCCCAGTGGGTCAAATCATTCATAATTTATTACATCAATTAATTAACCATTTAAATTTATTTAGAATGTTATTAAATAAATGTTATATTATGTGTTAAATAATTACCTTGCCAAAGGGTGCGACCAATTGTTGGAGGGCTGCAATTCTATCACCCAATTTTTCTTTTCTAACCTTAAATGGAGGGCAAGAAGCGCGTGAGTCCAATCGCGATTTCTTAGGAGGAGGAGATTGTTGATTCAGGCTGGACTCCATGGAGTTACAAGGTCGTTTAGGTTCGGTTGCTTCAGTGCTGAAGGGTTTTCTCTTTAAGAATCCAAAAAGAAAAAGAAGAAAGTGGGGCGAAGACAAATCAGCGTTTAAGGGATGGAAAAGAAACGAAAAGGAAAGTAAAAGTCGTTGATTCAGGCAGATGCATTTACAATTACAAATGTATAAAGCTGAAAATACCTTCCATACTGCATTCTCTAATGCAAAAGATCAAACTTTTGAAAAAAATGGGTAAAAAAAACTCACTTTATTTGGAATGCATGGGAGGCTCGCCGGCGGCGGATGCATCTGGTCTTGAAAATCGGAAAGCGTTTGTTTAAAAGAACCAAAACTATCCGGCGAGTGGCTGAAATTGGCGGCGGAGAGCAACATATCGGCCGGGGTTTGTAAGTTCAAATCTAAGGAATTTGAGAACGCCGGCGCCGGAGATGAGAGGTTCCAATTAGAGACATTAATACTAGGGTATATTTGAGCGAAATGGGGTCTATTTGGTTTGGTAGGATCACCACCGTTGATTTGACAGCCGGATGAAATAAGGGTTTTGATCAAGAGCTTGTTGGTGAGGTCATTAAGATCCGAATCATTGTTGCTATTATTCTTTACTTGATTTGTAGAAGGAAAATGATGGAAATCTTGATTTGTAGATGAAGGGTTGTTCAAGATTTGTGTGAATTTGGGGAAAGATGAGATTTCGTCTTTGATTTTTCCAGCTTGTGGGTCGTGTAGAGATTGGGTGAAAAAGGTCCCTGTATTCACGGCGCCACTCCACTGAAACCCCAAATCTTGAAGCATTGAAGAACTGTTTGTATTTTTCTGCCCACAATCTGATCTACTTGGACACGAAGTGAATCCATTGAATATTCTTGGGTTGTAGTTGCAACTATTACTATTCCTGTCACAACACAACAGTAACAAACAAAAAACTTGGAAACCCTAATCAAGCTCAAAGATCTCAATTATTGCTGTTTTAAAAGCATATAGTAAATCAAAGTAAACTTACGGGGATACGTTTGGAGTCCAGCCATGGCTGCTTCCAAGGCCTAAACACGATGAAATGACGGGCAAAGAGGAAGACGAAGACGAAGAAGAAGAAGAAGGAACAAGAAGCTGTTCTTGAAGCTGATGGAGATTAGCCGCAGAATCCATATACACAACCACTGAAGGTGATAGGTAATAAATATATAATATCTATATCTATATATATAAACAATTTTTTTTTAAAAAAAAAAAAGAAAAAAAAAAAGAAAAAAGGGAGCTTGAAAATCCCAAGAAGAGAAGAAGATGATGAGCAATCGAGACTAAAAACGAGTAGCAGCTGAAGGAAGGGCGGCCCCCTAGTAGTATAGCTTTGTTCTAAGCGTTAAGAATCTGAAGCCATAGCCAAATTCCCAGGCAACACAAACCAACACATCATATTTTGCTTTAAACCAAACTTTTCCCCTTTTTTTATTATTAATATTTGGCTTACTAAAGTAGCCTTGAAAAGAAAGAAAGAAAGAGAGAGAGAGCGTGGGGTTGTTCATCCCCATACCCCTCTGAGTAACTTTAATTATTTTATTATATTTCTTTAAATTAGGGCTTTTTTTTCCGAATTATCTGCAATTACAGGAAGATGATTACTTCCTCTCCCATCTGATTAAGAAACCCAGCTGCCTTCCATCCCAAGGCTTGAGAAGGGATAATATATATAAATAAATATATATATATATATATTTGTATTTTTAATGATATAACTGTGGAGCTTTGAAGTTGAAGATTGGGAATTATGGGGACATAATTTTATTATCCACAAAGGCCTCATGTTATGTTCTGTAAGAGTGTCCCATGGTCATCATTGTTAGTAGCATGCATTAAAAGTAGTTCTCTCCCAGCAACACTCATGCCACGTCAAAGTCTAGCCTTGAACGCCGAAATAAATATCAAATTTTGTCAGACTGCAATTTTATGATAAAAATTATTTTTTAAAAAAAAAAACCATATTCTTCCCCTTTTAATTTAAGTAATTAAATTTTATCCTTCTTTTTTTCCCTCTTTTTCCATTTTCTTCTCAAATTAAAACTAAAAGGAAAGAGGACGCCTCCCCACATTTGTTCAAGGGTGGTGGAACTATAGCGTAGAAACCTCTCCCTCATTTCAAGAGATGCGTTTTAAACTATGAATAGAAGTTTAAAAGAGAAAAGAACTATATATGTTAGAGGTGGACTTAGATTGTTACAAATAGTATAGAATTAGGGTATCTCACGGTGTGCCATGAAGACGTAGGGGTAGATTATGAAATATCACATGTTTTTTGGAAGCACAAAGAAGATAATGCCGTAAATGGAATATATATATATATATATATATATATATATATATTTTTTTTTTGTTGAGATAATAAGAAAATGAGAACTAATTTGATCTAAAATAAATTGTGTGGGTTGGATGACACAGCAACTTTTGAAGGCAATTTTGACTAACGCATTTATTAGAATTTTCTGATTTAAACTTATGAGTAAAAAAGTGGAAGCTTTATAATGGTAACTTCCTGCTCCCCACCAACGTCTATCTTCACTTCTCTCGAGAAATAACCATATTCTATGAACAATCAACTCGAAACATTAATAGAGTTTAACTAATATGCAGACATTAATAAAGTTTAAATAGAGGACACCAAATTTATGCTATTTTGGTCCGTGTGGAGGCATGAGGGGCCATGGGGCTAAAAGCCTTTGGGTTCGAAGCCTTGATGATGACGCCAAAGAAAATATTGAATTTTGTCACACCCATATACCACCTAAATGGCAAGCACCATATTTATTACTGTCTAACCTATTTGTTCAACAAAATAACCCACATATTCTCAATCTTTAAAAAGAAAACAAAAAAAAAAAAAATCAAAATCGAGCCAAGTTGAAGACACGGCCTTAAGTTTTATTTCACAAATTTAAATCGAGTTAATTATTTGAAATATAGATATGACTCTCATAATTATTGATAAGATATTTTGAGAATATGTCGTATCTATTAGATTTTGACACCCATATCATAAAATCTTATTAGAAAAAATATATTTATTATAGATATTTTAAATGTTAATAAGTAATAACCCTTTTTAAAAATTTGATTATTACAAATACAATTTTTGAAAAAATGAGAGAGATTATTGTACAAGTGGCATTCGAAGTTTGAAGCCATAGATTGAAAATCTTCTAATAACATAATTGTAATTGGTAGAAGCACTTTTGATTTTTATGAAATGTCAACAAATATGTTTATTTAAAGATTTTACAATGTAAAATATAAATGAATTAAAAAAAAACAATTTTTTATTTTTTAAAGTTTCGCTTGTTTCCTGTTTAGTTCAACTCCTCGAATCATTTTAGATTATAAAAACATTTAAAAAAAAATGAAAGGGGAATTAATAATTAAAAGGCAATAAAATTAAGTTATATGATTCAGGTAAGGCCCACTAAGGATCACATCAGACTAAAATGTGAGATGAGAGTAAGCCCTAAATTCAATAGATAGTATTTTTTATATATTTGACTATTTATTTCTTTTTAATTTATTTTTAAACCTTTTCTTCTTTTTATATTGATCTTCTTACCTTTTTTGCCCCTTTACTTATCTTAGCAGCAACTTCTCATGTTATACTAAAAATAAATTAATTAATTAAAAAAAAAAAAAAAAACATTCATTCCCACTAAAGCGGCCTGTTTTTCGATATATATATATATATATATTCATGTATGTAAGTCGCATTAAAAACCTTCCTATCCTTTAACCCCACTTTCCGATCTGCTGTCCTGGAAAGATTCCTCTGCCTAATGTTTTCAACATAAAATAATTATTAATTATGTTTTTAATTGGGGTTATGCTTATTGTGAAGGGTTTTCTAGGGTTTTGAAAGTGGTAACTTTTCTCTCTTTACTTATTCATCTTTTAGCTTCTCTGTATGAGAAATTACACCAACAGTAACCCTTAGTACCCCCAAGCTTTTAGATGCCTCTTCTTTCTGGCAGGAAGATGCTTTTTATAAGTGTGTGAGCGTGCAGGACATAAAATGTCCTATTATTTTCTAGTCCATTTAATAATGATTCCCTTCTTGAAAATTAAACTTGTTCCAGATTACTACCAGAAATGAATTCTAGAAGGGTTTAGAAAGAATGTTTGAAATTTGGGTAAGAATTTCAAAGATACTTTTCCAAAGTTAGAGATCTAAATAAGAAAGGAATTCATGGTAAATAATGAGTTTACTTTAAAATAATTGAAAAATAAATAATTGTTTACTCGTTGACAACGCTACCTAAATAATAATATTCCACTTTGAATATAATAAAAATTAAAGATCTGATTTTTTTTTTTTTAAGTCTTTTTGTGGCACAGCCCTTAAAAGAAGGGTTTAACTTTAAAGTAGGGAGATGTAAAGGTGGGTTTTTGAGAAGAAGACAAAACATTGGAACAGGAGAATATTTGCTTTCTAAAATTTAGGGCAAAAATCTTATAAATGCTCCGCGGCCATACTCTCCCCCCTCCCCCTTCTTTTTACACTATTTTATACATTCAAAAAATGTTTGGATAACACGACTCCTCTTAATATTATATTATTGTCTAGCGTCCATTCGAAAGAAGTTTTTACACTATTATAAAAAATGTTTCGATTGAGGCCTCGTGTCTCGACACTCGTTTCCTTTTCTAATCGATATGAGACCGCCCAATCTACTTTTCTTTGGGGCCAGCATCTTTGTTGACATACCACCTCATATCTACCCCCTTTTAGTTTAGAGCTCAACCTCTTCACGGGTACATTGCCTGATGTCTGTCTGGCTCTAATACTATTCGTAACGGCTCAAGCCCACCGTCAGTAAGTATTATCTTCTTTTAACTTTTCTTTTTGGACTTCCCTTCAAGGTTTTCAAAACGCGTCTGCTAGGATGAAGTTTCTACACTTTTATAAAAAGATGTTTCGTTCTACTCCTCAACCGAGGTGTGATCTCGCATTGAGCATGAGCTCCCATAGTTTCTCCAAATGATCTCGTACCATTGAAGATATATTTTTTTATTTATAAATCCATATTACTATCTACTTAAATAGTCAACCTCGAATTCGTGCTCGTCATCCTCAACCCAAAGAACCTTGTTTATTAGTATATTATATATATATTTTTTTAGCTATATAAAATATCTCACTCATATGTATTATTTATTTATTTCATATAGTTTATCATCTTTTCTTAATTCATATATTTGGTAACAAATTATGATTCATATTAACGTATAGAAAACAATGTAAGTTATTTTATTTTCATAAAAAGAAAATAGGAAAATTGGTAATTTAATTTTGATTTATTGGTAGTAATTATTCAAAGAAACATAGGGATGTTGGGAATGTTTCAGCGTCTTTTCTTAACCAAGTATGGTACAGACATAGTTTTTTTTTCTTCTTATTTTCCAAGTTCTAAAAAAGAAAAGAAAAGGGAAAAAAAAAAAAGCTTTACCGATTAATGGCAGAAGAGTTGAAAGAAAACGGTGGTTCCTTAAAAACAAATCTGGAATGGTGCGGTACACCACAGCAAACACAAACAGAGAATAAAGGGGCATCTATGAACAGTAGTTTTGTCTTTTTTTTCCATTCTCATTTATTTATAAAAAAACATTACATTAAATTATAATGTTTCCCCCTTTTTCCATTTATATACTATACAAGTTGACCTTTGTAATTTTTTTGGTTTATTCGTTTGTCTGTTTTTCCTAAATAGAAATCATTACCTCTAATTCTCTTCTCCAGCTTATCTTTATGTGCGTATAAATATAAGGTGGGTTAATTTTGCTTTAAATATAAGATTGTTGATTTTAAATAAAATAACTATTTTTTTTTCTTTTCCGGAAAAAATATCTCTCTCTCAAGATTCTTACCCAAGTGGCTTACTTTTCATTTTGAGTTAAATATTTGTGTAGGTTAAGGACTCCATATGGGGAAAAAATTACAATGAGATTCCTACTTCTTGAACAACTGATAATTGGACGTGGTAAAAAGAACAACTCAATAATTTTACGGCGGTAATTATTGCCGTACAAATTGTTTTTTGGGCCTACTGGGAAGGTCAGACCAGCACTGTAAGGCCCATTTTGTATCTTATTTGGGCCGAGGATGTGGGCCTGCTTTCAAACGTTCGTTTCTCCATCGGAAAAGTACTCTCTGGTCATGTAATACTCAAACTTCTCAACCACATCCACCGGAACCGCCACGAGCACTCTCACGGCCTTAACATCTCCGATCACCGGCAGAAACAAGCAGAAGACATCGCTGGACAAAGGGCTCATTACAAGAGGCTTCCCAAGCCCAAAATCCAAGTCCTGTAAACCCAATTTCGACCAGTCCGATATCACTAAACTGGCCGACAAGTCGGTTTGGAGGCTTTTGTCCTCCAGCTGAACGATCGTCGACTTGATGTAATCGTCATCGATGATCGATTTCGCGTTCTGCACCAAGCGAACGACGCCGTTTAAGTCCTCTGCGACGGTCAATTCGTTAACAGAAGATTCAGCGCATCCAAGAACAAAGGCGTTTCCGTAATAGCCTTTAGGGATTTTGGGGACAAGTTTGTTGCGGATATTTACAGGGAAAAGGAGCTTGACGTGGAGCGAAGGAGGGAGGTCGAGCGAACGAATCCAAGAGCGCCACGTGTGCGAAGCAAGGGTTTCGAATGTGGTGCAGTTGAACGACGGTTTGAGACGGAGGATTTGAGAAGTGGTGAAGATCGAGGAAGAAGGAATCAACGGCTGAGATTGGAGGGATTTGGTGATGTCGACGTTCCAGTTGGCGCGTGGGGTTTTGGTATACTGAGGGTGAGCGCAGTGGATTCTGGTGGGGCCTCGGTGAGATAACACGTGGCGGCTGTGGAACGGTGGGGTTAGTGGAGGGGAGAGATTTGATTGGGAAGTTATGTGGGCCCAGGCATGCAGAAATTGAGACGTTCCGATGCCGTCACATAAACAGTGGTGGATTGCCGTGCTTAGAATCATACCTCCACACCGGAGATATGTAACCTGAAAATTTTTAATTTTTAAATATTACGTTTTGTTATTTTTTTTATTGAGCAAAATATTACAATTTATAGAACAATAACTGAAAATAATATTAAAAATCAATAAAGAAATATAACCTGAAGAAGGAGAGGAGGGAGTTGGGCGAAATTTAGGGCATCAACCTTAGGCTTATACAAAAGGGTTGACCAAGAGGCGTCTGGATTGGAAGTAAACGAGAGAAAATGGTGAGAGTGGACGTCCAAGAAGGCTTCAGCAAACAAGGCGCCCTCTCCATTGCAATCAACTTGAAGCTTGTGAAGGTGTTGGGGACAAGTCCTAAGCCGCCCAGCCAGAGGATAATAATCCACTAGAACTCTCGAAAGACCGCGTTTCAACCATTCTGCTTCCATCGATCCTCTGAAGACCAAAACACACTTTATCGAAAATCTCAGGAATGCTTGATCGTCCACATCGGAAAGTGGAAGAATGTGCTTCGGAGTTTCGCTGATTGGTTTAATCAAAACGGGGTCGTTTCGATACTCGCACTTTGGGAGTTGCTCATGTTTTATTACGAGGCCCTCTGCCATTGATATCCTGGTTTGGGTTTTTTGGAAGGCAATAAATGGAGATGTCGAGGGCTTTTATGGTGTTGGGTGCCAAAAGTAGTAATGTTAATTCATATTTTTCACCTCTCTTATGGTTTCAACTTCCCTCAAATCAAATTTTAGGTTATTATTATTATTCTTTTGAAGAAAGATCGTATTTTTATGGTCACAATGTGTTCGATTTGCTTCCTATGTTTGAGTACTTAAATTTTAAACTATAAAAGTACATTTTCCGTGTACAAGGTTTTATTTTTGTTTTTCAAAAATTGATTTTTATTTTTATTTTTAAATAAAGGTGATTTTGGTATCTATTTCTTCATCCTTTAGACAAACTTTCAAATCCATTAACCAAATTATATTATTATTAGCATCTTTTTTTAGTGTTTAGAATTGTTTTTAAATTTAAATTCGTTTTAAGAAGTAGATTATGAAACAAAACCAAAATATTGCTAAGCAAGCTTAGTATTTTATGAATAAAAAATAAAACTCAGAAATAATTATCCACAATCTCATTACTTTTTATTTTTTTTAAAAAAGTATCTCTATAGTAAACCCGAAATCGTAATTAAGTATAAAACTTGTGGCTATGAGTCAAAGAAAGTAACTTTTTTTTTTTTTTTTCTGGAATTAGAATTTTTGGTATCAATTATAATTGACTCTCACTTTAACTTTAACTTTCGTGTAGTGGTCCACACCAAGTGAAATCGTTTCCTTAGTCTTCCCAAGGAATGAAAATAAAATCTTGTCATGAGGACTTGCATGATTAGATTAGATGCCTTGTCTAATTATTATAGCCAGGAATTTTTGTTTTTGGCCACAAGTTATGACAAGCTTCTCTCAACCCGTAACTTGTTCATAAAATTAAATGGGACTAATAAACACAATAAAACAGGTCAAGGAAATCCCCAGCGATTTCCACAGTGCCCAAGTATGGTATTTTCTTTTTATATAGAAATGACTATAATTACAATATAATGTTAATTTATATTTATTACTTCTTTATTGTATGTGCTAAATTTGTTATTTTTATTTTTTTTTCCTTCTTTTACCCGTGAATTAGAAAATAGTACAATTTTTTACACGAAGTTCTACTACAACTCATCTATCCACGTGGAACAAGGTGAGAACCAATAAATTGGACCCCTACAATTCCCAAATAAAATGGAACTTTATAGCCACGGTCTTGATACCCCTACAATAATCAAACCAAATTAGAGCGGTCGTCTTCGTCATTCAAAGTCCGTTGGCTGCCATCAATGTCTAATTTTAGCAAGCTAAATTATTCGCCTTCCTTATCCAAAGCTACGAACCTACGAAGCCAAGGCCAGCTTGGCCAATGAAATGAAATCTTATACTCAGCCAACAACAAAATTTCATGATTTGAAAGGTTTATTCACGGTCAGAAAATGCTCATCTTTCTATAGAAATGAACGAATTCATTGTATTTGACTTGAAATATACCACATATCATAGATTAACGCTGGACCTCTAATCGACTTTTTCAGGAACAATCTAACTTTTTGGTGATTGAAATGATGGGACTCCCATTTTTGGCTATCCATACCAAACAATGCAAATATCTTATCGTATCCGTAGGAAATGAATGTGAAAACCATATAAAAATTTAAGGCTATGAAAACAATTCTCCGCTATACCTTGCAATTTGCATATGCATCTTATCTCTAATCGACATTTATTTAGAGTGCATTGACCTGTTCATAGAAAGAAAAGAAGATAAAACCAGGGGCTCTATTCATCCTTCAATGTTCTTCTATGCATGCGATTAACCATATGTTATGTTTATACGCTAACAGAAAGGTATTACTCATCAAGTCCCTTCCTGCTAATATATTTCATTCAACATTGAATTTGTCCATTCTCAAAAAAACTCCACTTGCGGACCCAAATATTTGCATAAATCCTACAAATAGACTATGAATTGAAGAAAGAATCAGTATAAATTTTGAAACTCATTACTTTAGATTCTAATACTTAATCATCATTAAATTCAAAAGTTCAAACTAAGAACATCGAAGTAAATTTCAGAGCACTGACCTGTGTTCAACTACTAGAATATGGGCCATCCGGCTGAACGTATAAATAGCCCATAAGCCGTAGTTTCCTAATTATTTTAGAATGCAGTTTGACAAATCGACGACTTTAAGCTTTCCACTATGGACAGTGTAGACCACAGTTATCTTGAGAGATGCACTTGTATGGTGGATACCCATACGCAATACTTCACAAAAGGATAGAAATAATTCCGCATATGCAAGTGTTTATTTTGATTACCGATGGTACAGCTCAAAATAATAAAAAAGAGAGTCAAGATTGAGGAAGTCTAAATTCACATTCACAACCGAGCGACGTACGAATTTGCTTGCGTCACATATCTTACCCACCTATATGGATTATAGGTGTTAGACTTCTTTGCAATCTGCAAGTACTTAACCTGCGCGTAAAAAAAGGGAATGTTAGCACCAAAAGAGATGATCATATGGAGATGACTTGATTCTGTTCAGATAACATGCCTGAAGCCTTGAAACATTGTACATGGGAATTGTGAACGTCATACTAACAGGTCCAGCTTCTTTCACGATGTTTCCTGCCATTAAAAATATATATTAAATGCATATATTTACTTCCCAAGAAAAATATCTGATTCATCGATGTACAACATATTTACCATGTGATTCTTGTGAAAATGTGAGCCTTGCACGCAGAGTATGTTCAGATCCACCAACAATCTGTCATTTAACGCCTATTAGTAACAATAAGTTTAATGCAGACATCTAATATGATGAGAGAATAAGGGACTGGCATCTTGTTATGCCCGAATAGTTAACGAGAAAAACGACAGGAGTGGCAAAAAGGGAAAAAGCAGGTAACTTACAAAGTATTAGTAGATAAATGTATAAATTGACAATTCATTTATTAAAAATGGAAGTAAAGAGTCAAAAGAATATGCTCAGAATAACTTGCCACAGGCTCTCTAAAATTATTGACAATTTTTTTTTTTTTTTTTTTTTTAAACTCGTTTAAGAGAGAAAAAGTTAAGGGAAATTTCTTGCCTTCTTCAAACCCCATTCAAGTCTCTTGTTCGCTTCTTTAAAATCAGTTGTATTTCCAACTGCTCCAGGTTCCAACTCGAAGCTGACTCTGGAAAGGTCATAAATATAAGAGAAATTTAGAAGAATGATAAAAGTCGCAGAGATTAGTCAACTGAACTCCAAGAAATGAGTTCAAACCACAACAAAAAAATGATAGCCATTTACGAACGAACTTTTTATATGCTGCACACTACACATACCTTGTTGTGAAAGTTGGCAGTGGCATCTGAATATTTATTGTGTTTGCTGTGACGTTGGAGGCAAATTCAGCACGAACTTTAAGAATTACTTCAGCCTGAAAGAAATAAGTAATTTTCAATAACAAAAATCATGAAAAATGTTAAAACACAGGAGGGAAATCATTTCAACCTTAACAGACCCTGCTTCTTCAATTAAGGCATTAATACGAAACGGAGGCTTGAATTCCTGAGTCATTCGGTAATTCATGACAGGAAATTCACCTTATGGTGGTACCTTTAAAAATTCAATCAAGAAAGAGTCTCAATTCACAAGTAAGCTAAAGCAAATAACTTGTGTATCTTTTTTATACTAACCAAGACCAAAGTTCTGTCAATGTCAAAATTATCAAGATGCACAGATTCATGAAAATTACAATCATCAAGGATAACTGTTCCTCCACCAGATGAACTGCTATAATCTGTCACCATGGGTTGAAGCAGGATGAGCCCCAAAAAATGTTAGGTTGAGAAAAATAGTAAGCACTCAAAAAAAAAAAAAAAAAAAACTAAATAGATAAAAACTTTATCCATATGTGTTCACGGGGAAAAGCTGTTCCCGCCCCTGTCAGGGGAAACTTCAACCATCTCCCCTCTAATTGAACAAATAGAAAAAAAAAGCTTTTATCAACTTACATTGCTATTTCTAGAGAACAAAAGCATAAAGCTTTGGTGCAAATAGATGTCATTCACTTGGAATATCAATAACAAAAAACAGTCCCAAATTGACATATGGAGATGGCAATATAACGCCTATAGTCATCCATAATATATCTTTGCAGCAGATAGAAGACAACGACAAGAGGGCAAGAAAGATTAAAAATACACACAAAACCATATACAAGAATAAGAGAGCAAATAATAATAATAATAACCCATAGAACATGATAGGATTTGCCTTTAAATATTGACAAACAAGAGGGTATTTCGCAATCAGACAACATAATGGAAAATAAAAATTCAACCCTTAGAGCTTCCTAGCTCTAATATATATTCCACGTGACTTCTCTACTTCCTCAAACAGTTACCATCTAGTTACAACTTACAACTGCCCCCCCCCCCCCCCCCCCCCCCCCCCCCCCCCCCCCCCCCCCCCCCCNACTCAAGACTCGAAGTTCGTACCCTCTTAAATCACTTCTCAAATATACATTATTAATCAATACCTTAACAGAATACAGAACCTTACCATATATTGACTTTCCACCTCTTCCAATGCTCAAATCCTCATTAAGAGCAAGACGGATTTCTGGGTTACCCGTAAGATAGCTCTTCATTTGAATGGTACCATCAATTTCTGAAGTAAGTATATAACCCTGTAGTCAACAAATGATAATTCATTATGAAAATTCCGATGCAAAAAACATACAAATATTTAGCATGAACCATTACTACACATTGTTAGATAAGTTCACTTATTCTATTGAGGTGCACAGAAAAGCTTTTCAATCAGGGGCCACCAGGGACGTACACAGATAGAATAGTGCAGGGTGCATCTTTTATTCACCCAAAATTTTTGAGAAGGTAATGAACAGTTAAGAAAAAAAAAGGAGTGTCCATCCATTGTACGTGAGTTAGAAAACGACATGAAAAATCTCCCTTCTTATTCCAATTGCAGCAGTCAAAACTAGGAAGGCAGCGAATGCTACTGTATAAAAAGTAAATTTAAAATAGACCAGTCAACAACTCTGCGTTATATGTATGTTAAAAACATCAATATGAATTTTCTGATAAGTTTAACTGAGTTGAAGATAACAAAGAAGAATATCGAAAGATGTAAAGAAATAACAAGAAATACTCACACTCGAGCTGAATGTGACACTGATCTTCTCGATTATGTCAACAAAAATTTCCTCTCTTTTTCTACCTCCAGGCTCATTTGCAACCACAGATTTGGTGACAGCTGTACCTGGCATCCGCTTGCTCCCTTGCTTCAAAGAGACGAGTAGAAAAAGTCCACTGAAGAAATATTTAAGGCATAAAACTTGAGAAAGATTGTCACATAGTATAGGAAATACCACAAAAATGGAAGCTGGACCAAGGGGAGGCAGGCGTGCAGAATCAATCACAAGTGGCTCGTTAAATACATATGACTTCAGAACCTCAGTTGAAGTTGTTTGTACATAACCAAAATCCTAATACCAAATGAAAACCATAAAACAAGATGCACATGTTTAAAATTTAGTATGTTACTCTCAAATATCATATTTTCTAAACAGAGTCACTAAGGCCACGAGGCATTTAAAAGAAAAGGTTAACCACTAGCAAGCAAAAAATAAATGATTTGCAACACAGAAATGTAGAGCAAACAAGAAGTTAATTTGTTAAATCCTGCAACGGGATAGGGTAACAAACTTACAATAACTTCATCCAGCAACTCATACACAAGAACAAAGTTTTTCCGGAGAGAATCTTCATTGAGAACCCCAAGGTAATCTTTGATCACACGTGCAATTCTTTGAAGAAGTTCAAGAACAAGAGAAGGCGATGCATTAATCCTTGTTGTAGCAACAAATAACAGTCCTACAACCTTTACGTGAAAGTAGTTTACACCATCCAAATTCTGCCGCCAAAAAGAAATGTAAATATTTAAAATATATGAGAGAAATCGTATAATCAAAATATTTCATCAAGAAGAGAAGTCAATATCTACATCAAGAAGCATACAATCCAATATCTCTAATGCATAAAACTTTCATGTTTATTTATAACGAATGTTTCAGTATACATACTCAATGTCCAATTACAAGACACATAGTCCAAGCCCTGCACAAGCTGGTGAAATCCAGGAAATAGATGCAAAAAGATATCATTGATTCAATAATAGCTATAGACAGTAGGCAATAGTTATTACTTCACTGCAAATTAAGAAAATCACAAAACTTAATGGTTTGTAACAGCCATTTCCGCTTACATTGCACTCAATGTCCAATCCGGAAGACACAGTAAATAGCCTACAACAAAGCAGGAGCAATGCAGGGAACAGATGCACGAATATATCATAGATATCATGATAGCTACGATGCAGAAGGCAGGGAACACTCCAGTCTATTGAGGAAATCATAAACATAAGTCTAACAACTGTCTTTGATTTGAATCTGCATTTCCAAATTCTAACACTCCAGCGAGTATGCAGCAGACTAAATGCCAGTAGACTTCCACGCAGTCAACACAAAAAAATACCTACAAAGACAGGTGGCGCATCTCCTTCTCCGTCTTCTTTCCAGAATTTCACTTTTCGAAAAAAGATCTCAGCACTTCCTTTCGGTACTTCGCCACGATCTACATGCATTTAACAATAACCACGGCAAATTTACGAAATCTTATTCATTCACAGTATTAAATAGTAGACGCATATTATACTGATAAGCTGACATAGCACTAATTTCTGATTAGTACGCCAGTTCAAACAACAAAAATAGCATCCTCGAAACAAATAGATTACAAGGCTTTAGTCTTTCATGGAACATAACACCGTTTTGATTCAGAATAGAATCGCGAAAGAAAACAGTAAGAAAATCGAAACGAGAACCGATGATATTCAATGAACGGTAGGAGAAAACTTCAAAACTTTAAAACACAATAGATCTGGAAAAAAAAAAAAAAAAAAAAACTTACAATCTCGGAATACAATATTGTCGCCTCTCTGCGAGAGCACGAAGAACTGCGAAATCATGGCCAATTACTCAGCAACCGTGTCGAGGATGTAAAATATCAGTATCGTCCCCGATTCGCAGAGACAACGGGCGCGAAGGAACTCAACCGAATGAGAGACTCCTTGATCACTCCCGCGAACCTACTTGCTGTTTGCCACGTCAGCAGACGTTAGAATAAAATCACGTGACCAACCAAACAAAATTGGGCCGACAATTCAAAACCTTCCCCAGCCCATTTTACCATAGTGAGCCCGTGAACTGAGGCACTTGAGACAACTACAAGCCCACAAACTAAACCATCGGAGAATTTGGCAGATTGGTCCTTTTAAATAGGGTAGAACTTGGTTGAACATCCGTAAATCTCAAACCCCCATGGTTCTATGGGGGTGTGCTACACTGCTAGGGCACCTTTGCTTTGGAGTCAATACCCTTTTATTATTATTAGATGGATAGGTTGTTGGTGCTGCTTCCTTCAATTATAAGTTTCCCGTTTGTTGCTTTATAAGAATGGCTATAAGAGTTCTTTTTAAACCGAATTCCATCATAAAATTTAAAATGTATTTGTTTCGGAAATATATATGATTTAAAATTGGTTGTTGGAAGTACGAATGTCAACAGCTTTTAGACCAAAAACCAAACTGAAACGGAATAAACGGTTGCCAAAAATAAAATTAAGGAATGTGATTCTGAGGCCTACTTGCAAAGCAAATTTAGGATTCCCTGCAACATATCTTGTAAGCATATAATTTAAGAAAAGAAAAAGAAGAGAGAAAAAAGTTGTCTATATCTCTCTAATGCTACAAATAAAAATCTGGGAAAAGAAAAATATAGTGAAATGGACGACAGTCAAACACCAGCTTTTGCAAAAGCACGACCTGAGAGCACATTCTTGAAAACACCTTGGTGGATTATTTTGCCTCCTTTTCAAAGGGAGTGTTCGTTTTGACCCACATGCCTTAATTTTACATCCCATCTTTTCTTCCCGCCACATCGACTTGCATATAGTCCCTACCAGCATGCATGAATTTCATTAGTTGTAGAGAAGAACGAAACATTTTTTATAAGACGTGGAAACCCTCTCTCTCTAGCAAATGCTTTATAAAACTATGTAGCTGACAAAGAGACATGACGAGCTAAAATGGATAATATTTGTTACCATTGAACATTGGTTGTTACAAGTGATATTAAAACCAATCACTCAATAATACGAGGCATTGGTTGAAAGTGTTTTAAAACCTTGAAGGAAAACCCTTTTAAGAGAAAGCTCAAAGTAGATCATATCTATTAGCAGTGAATTTAAATGGTTACAAATGGTACCAAGAAGTGGACTACTACTGTTTTTGAACTTGGAGTGGTAGTAATAAGAAGTGTCTGTGTCGCTCTCAATCCCTTTCATGGTGGCCCTGAAATTCCACCGCAGAACAACACCCTTGCGACGATCACAAACCAAACATTTTGATTGGTTCTTCCAAAACCATCCTTCCAGAAGAGAAGGAATCTGTTTTGAGAATCCCACTTCACTAACTTTCCTCTTAAACCAAACCGAAGGCCTCGATTTCCTGAATTCAAAGTCTCATAAAGCTGGGAAATAAACTTTTATAAAGAGGAAGGGGGTGGGCTATGCATGCAGATTTGTCAAGTTCTTTAGGGCACTGGAGACTCATTAAGGTTGCCTCCTCTGCCCCTTTGCCTTGTCCTCTTGCACTATCTTTTTAGCTTTTTGTATACAGCAACGGCACATTTCTTACCCACATATATAGTGGGGAATACTAACACTTTTGAGACGACAGCCTTTTGCACTGTTTCAAAATCAAACCTTGCAACCACCGCCTAAACTTTCAGCGTCCCATTGCAATAATTGAGCAAGAGCTTGTGTTTTTTGGAAACCTATATTGAATGTGTTCAAAACCCTTTATTTGTTTATTTCGTTCCACTTGAGAATTGTGCCTAAATCAAGAAAGTCCAAAGGGAATTGGAGGGTTGTGAATAATCCATCTGCACCGCACACGCCCAATCACCGTCCTCCCCCATCTTCACTCGATTCCCATTCCGATGCCCGGCCTCCTTTTCTTTTCCACCCTTCATTTTTCATTTTCCTTCTCTTTCTCCCCCTCATTTTGCTATATATTGCCTCCTCCCAACTTTCGAATTCCCTTCCCTCTCTCCCTCTCTCCCTCTCTCCCTCTCCTCCGCCGGATTCTTCTTTCTTTTCTCTTCCCTCACATCCAATTTGTTTCCTTCATATAGATGCTAGAAATCTTATCGTTAACGCTTCAGATTGATGTCTCCAGTTCTCAGTGAAATCCTCCGCTCCGGTTTCATCATAACCTCTTCTCTCCGCCGCCGTACCCATTTAGTTCAGTCTTTCTCCGTCGTATTCCTCCACTGGTTCTACGTCTTCTCATGAACCATTTCCCCTCACTCCCATTCTAGTGTATTTTTAGTTTGATCTCTTCTTATATATTCCCAAAACATCAAAACCAACCCCCCACCCCTGAATTTAGCTTCTGGGTCTATCAATCAAGTGTAAATATAGAAATCTCTCTCTATATATATATAGTTATATATAAATATAATAGTGATTTAAGTGTTGTGTTATTGTCGTTGTTTTGTTTTTGTTATGGACTGTTGTAGTGGGAATTCTTCAGGTTCATTATCTCAGATTGCGGTTCAGAACCAGAGCTCTGGTTCTGAAGAAGAGCTGAGGCAATTGCTGGACCAAAGGAAAAGAAAACGAATGCAATCGAATCGGGAATCGGCGAGGAGATCGAGGATGCGAAAACAGCAGCACTTGGACGGGCTGATGGCGCAACTGAGTCAGCTTAGGGAAAACAAAAACCAAATCATTTCAAGAATTAATCTCGCGACCCAACTCTTTCTCAACGTTGAGGCACAAAATTCTGTTTTGAGAGCGCAGGTTGTGGAACTTACCCATAGCTTAGAGTCCCTAAACCAGATCCTGTCCCACATCGTCGACGACAACAACCACCACCACCAAGAAGAACAACATAATTTTCTTCAAAACTTTTATGATTTTGATCAAACCCCATTGTTCATCAACTCCTTTTTCCTCACCCAACAGCCCATTGTGGCTTCTGCTGATCATCACGTGCTTCACTACTGATCCACTTCCGCCATTGATTTAAGGAAGCCTCTAGTTTAAATCTTAATCTAATATCTTCTATGCTTTGTGTTCATGGATTGGAATCAGATCAGATCGGTCAATCGTAGGGAATTTTGAAGTGAAACATATTTATATTAAATAAATTCTAGTTTCATATAATATAATCTTTTCTATCATTACTTAATGAAATATTTTCTCTTTTTTTCATCTACTTTTCATTGTCGCAAGAAAAATATGATTATTTTATTGCTTGTTTAAGATAAATACGATAAATTGAAACTTTGTGTATTTCGGTAAGCCACTTTATTCGTAAATGCTCTTCTTACAACCATTGTTTATAAAACTATAAAAGACAATAAAAGGACTGAAATAATAAGATAAAGATGGGCCTAGTTTGGAAACTAAAGTGACGAGTAAAGAGAAGCAGAAAGTTGAAATTAGGGGCCAAAATGCAAATGATTAGGCATCGATGATGAGCGCTCAGCGAAGTGTTCGCGGTGAGTTAACGTGAATTAATCCCCATTTATGGGTGAGATATGCAGAGCTATACAGTGACTTCAATATTCACTGAATCCAAAATTTTACCCAATCTCCAGAAGGTCTCTATACATAAATGTTCCCAAGTATGGTGCAGATCCGGGTCCTGCGTACGGCAGATCACCGACCCAATCGATTATTTAACCTATGGCTTCAGGCATACGACTCCTGATAATGATGCGTCACCCAAAGATATGTACCAACCAAAAAAGAATAAAAACTCAAACCCAATAACCAATAATTTTTAGTGTATGGCTGTTTCTTTCCACAATCCCATTTGGCTTGGCCTCTCATCTGGGATAGAACCATGGCCACTGCTTGCTTGGCCTCGCTATTTAGAATCTGTTTCCTAACAAAATTTACCGCCTCGGTACAGGTTCAAGCTCAAGATGGTCTCTAGAGTTTCCTTTAAGTAAATGAACGAAATACCCTATGGTTTAGTACTACTACTCTTGCTCCAATACCAATTACGTCGTCGGGTGAGTTCAGAAAGGCAAATAGCAGAAGAAGGCATTCCACGCCCACTGAACTTCTTCACACATCAAAATATTAACAATTTAGGACATCAAATATTTACAATCTCATGGTAGGGGATCCATGTTTTTACACGATTAGAGCAAACAGGAGTCTCTTTCCGTGTCGTATGAACAAAGCATCTATATTTTTCCATGGGAAACTTGAATAAAAATAGATTGTAGAAGTAGAAATGATAAAAGTTGGCAAGCTGAGGTCAGGATATACATAGCTGTCTCATTGGTGTAAGCAGCCTTGAGAACCTGAGGGGAACGTATGCCTGGACCAGTGTTCCGTTCTCCGTGTATTCCTGCCAGCATAAGAAGACAATGGAAGTTACTCAAGATGCAAAAAAGTGGTGACCATGCGCCCAACAAAGAGATCAAAATAAATCCGAAGGTGGGGTCATCATACATCACTATTTTTCATCTTTTGCCAGAAAATATTTACTATTTTGTTTAGAGCAGTCTATTAGTGTAATAATAGAAAGTCAAGACAGCTAGGAGTAATGCACATTGATTGTGGATTTCCGGTCAGTTTTTATATTGGAAGTAAATATGGCGTTTTTTTGAATTATACTGACAAAATGCATCAACCAAATGCACTCTCAAGGTATTTAAAAATAACAAAAAATATGTATAATAAGAAAAAAAAAATGAAAATCGAAAAGGATCCTATGTTTACTTACAGTTTTCTCTACCACTCCAACCTGATGCACAGTGCTCAGGAGCTCGCCTCGATCAAATGGGATCAAGGCTTCTACCCAAACCATCGAGTCCTGCCCATTCAAAACAATCATTCGTTATCTTGTCTTCATCTCTGCTGCTAACAAAGAATAGAGAAAAACTACTTTTTTCAAGAATGCAAAGTTAATACACCTTCAATTTTCCCTGAACTGCATTACAGAATTCGTCCAAGCCATCACCACTCAGGGCAGATACACAAACAACGTCTCCTCTCTTCTCTGCTTCCAATCTAATATGTTGAGGATCACTAACCTTGTCAACCTGCCGTTGGAAATTTTGAAGTTAGCGATGCATATTGGAATTTGAGAAGGAAGAATTCGTCAATAGAATTTCCAATAAGGATCCCTCACAGAAGCTACAGATTTTTCTTTAATGTTATAAACCGAACTTCAAAACAGCAAATGAAAGGATATACAATTGGCAATACAAATTAATAATAATAAGAAGAAGAAAAGAAGGATAAATACAAAACTCTTTAGTACCAACACCAAAGAGGGGTATTCGACCTAGCTAAAGACCAAACGTCCCCCAAGACTTCTATTGTCCTCCAATGACCCCCATCTTTCTCTCAAGCCAAATATTTCACAAGACTAAAAATAGCTACACAATTGAGCTACGAGAAAAACAGAAGCCCATTTGAAAATCCATTTTTAGTAGAACATATGAAAGAGTGCCATAAAAACGAAGAACTCCTGTTTGTTGTACCATCTACCCTCTGAAGAATAAAGAAACAGAATAAAGAGATTCCAGTAAAGCAAACAAATATAAGCTAGGTCAATGACAAAAGGGCAAAGACATCTATTATAATCTAAGATAAAAGTATCTAACTTTTTCCCATTGTTGGTGAAACGTTGTATTACCGTAAGAACTTTTTCCCGTTTACCTTGTTCCAAACCATCAACTTCGGAATTGATGACACATCCAATTCTGAAAGAACTTTATCCACAGCTTCTATCTGTTGCTCAGCCAGCGGATGGCTGAAATTGATAAAATATTGAATCAGAAAATAGGTTAGGGTAGTCAGAAGCATCAATAGATTAACCAATCACCTGATGTCCACCACGTGAACCAGCAATGATGATTCTGATATCTCCTCTAGTGTTGCTCTGAATGCAGCAACCTGCACGACTTAACCAAGAATAACAATAAGCTACCAGAAGATTCAGAATGATACGACAGATGAGGTGTGACTATATGATGCTTATCGTGTGGCTGCAAATCTCACCAGCATAGTTGGTAACTTTTGGATGAAACCAACAGTATCAGTGAGTAGAAACTCGTTCCCATTCTTCATCTGGAGAGTGTGAAACAAGCATCTTAAGTTAGCAAAATAAATTAAAAAATAGTTCTGTTTCAATGTAGAGAATTCTGCTGTCTGATTAAGAGGACAGGAAAAACAAGGATATAGTTATGTAAGATCAAATATGTTTCAATGTAGAGGATGGGTGGCTTTCGGAAAATAGTTCCCTACTCTCCTTCGCTCTAGTGTTTATGTTGGGAGAATGCCTAATCCTCCCTTGCATAAACTTTCTAGGTAAATGTATCACCAAAAAAATGGCAATCAATCAAATCATTTACAGAGTTGCACTCATAGGTACCATAGCAAAATACAACAGTTGTATCGCATATCTCTTCAAACTTCAATAGCAGCTAAACGCCCCCCACACCCCCCCCC
>NW_019272019.1:6568545-6651581 GCF_002738345.1 Cucurbita maxima
CCCCCTCTCTAACAGCATTGCTCTAGTGCCAACAGGGACACATGAACATGATAACGCTGCAAGATTAAGTCTAACTGAAATTACCTGAACCCTTCTTGTAGTTGGATCAAGGGTTGCAAACAATCGATCCTCTGCAAGGACTTCAGCTCCAGTCAACTGATTCAAGAGCGTACTCTTTCCAGCATTTGTATATCCAACCTAAAACATCATCATCCAAGACCTCTAAAATGTTGGCAGCAAGAGCTACCTTCACTTGCACAAAATTTGAAAGTAAAGAAAGTTCATGTTCATGTGAATTCACTTACCAAAGAAACTACCGGGACAGGTACAGAAAAGCGCCGGCTTCTGTACTGTTTTCGATGCATCCTAACAGACTCTAATTCCTTCCGGAGAACACCAATCTAGCAGTAATGTGTATTTAGATTCAAACTTATTTTCAACAAACAAGCCAAGGAATAGCCTATTGAACATAGCATATCATGCATAACCAGATATCCTTAGCACAAGAAAGTTGGCTGGAACATAAATATGCCCTTGGTGAAAATTTAAGAATTATAGACTAGAAACGGAAAACTTTAAACATTGTGAAATTAGGAATCTAAAAAAAGTGGGTGTCGTCCATCTGTTTTCCCCATAGGCTCCAAATCACTGAAGTGTATGAAGGGGGAATCGTTTGAGTTGGCCAGTTATGTGTTTATGTGGGGCCCCATAGGTTTTGCTAGTTACATGAGAGCCCTTGGGGGTGAAGGTCTAGAGTGGAGCGTTGTTTTGTAGGCTTATGGTTGTAATTGTCTGGACCTTCTCTTGAGAGAGGTAGGAGAGGTGAAAAGCTCTCGAAACTTCCCTCAGCTGTACTATGCTGATAAATGAAATTGTTGACTGAAGCCTATCAGTTCCCTTTTCAGCCTTGACTCTCAAGTAAGATTCTTGATGTGATAAAAATGAAAATAGCAGAAGAAATACTTATTATACAAAGATTCAATAAGAAAGATCGCTTACTTGCGTTCGTAAGATGCGCTTATCCACTTCAATTTGCTTCTCACCCATACCTTTCACCTGCCCTCCTGCTTGACGCTCAAGGTGAGTCCACATCTTTGTAAGTCGTGGTAATTGGTATTCCATTTGTGCCAATGCCACCTAAAGAGAAAGTTTACATGATTTAACAAAAAGATTCTTCTGTATAAACTAATTCCCTCAGAATATAAGAATGTTAAGAATACGTTGCAACCCCCCACAATGAGAAAAAAGACATCCATTGAAGATAACTAAACAAAAATCATTCAAAAGTGCATGAACATTGCCTGTAGAGATGCCTCATGTGTTGCTGCTCTCTGATTGAAGATATCCAGGATTAGGGCAGTACGATCACAAACTCTAACATCTCCACCAAATGATTTTTCCAAGTTTCTCAGTTGCCTAAGAGAAGAGACTATAAGTTCTATGACAAGGAAAAAAGGTTCGCTTCTCTTGAACAAGATGATAGTGTAACAGAAAACAGTGCGAAGCCTCCAAACAATTAGCAAAATAGCAACCCCTAATCACAACTCAAACAAGAAATGAACTGGCTACAGAGACTACTTTTAAGGAAACTTATTGGAAAAGAAACTATGATAAAATAAAATTAATGTCAGTGATGCACTGTTTCCTCACTCATGAGAAATGATAACATCCATTAACAGAATCATTTAAATAAAATAAAATAATTAAAAAAAAAAAAAACAAGCAAACTTACCCAGCTGAAAGCTCATCATCAAATATCACAGTCTCTATACATAATGCATGAATTTCACTCTTGATTTCTGCAACTTTGCCAGATCCGATGTAAGTCCTTGGGTTTGGAGAAGCTAGTCTGGATATCATGACAATGAAGAATCAAGAAACCTAAATAATTTTTTAATCTCGAAAATAAGGGGAGAATTAACACTCAGAGAGCTAAATAATGAAATATTCTTAGAGTGAGAATAAAAAGTTATAGCATTTGACGCTCGTGGACCAGATTCTTAAAAAGAAACATTAGGCTCTGTTTAGTCACATTTCATTTTGTAACTTTTTGAGATTAAAAACCAAGCTTGTATTCACCTCATTTATTTGTTTTGATTTTCATCTTCTCAAAACATTTTTGGATTTAAAACCAAAATTAAAATTTTCCCAACTTTTTGATATTGGCTAGATTTTTTTTTCTAAAAAAAAAAAAAAAGTTTTCTTGGAAGTGTATATATATCACAAAACACACAAATTAAGAGTATAAGCCCATTTGTAGAAAAAAAAAACTAAGAAAATAATTGTTATCAAACCCAAGCGAGCACTATGTAACAACTACCCTGAAGTATGCTGAAAAGAACAGAAAACAGGGGAAAAAAAAAAGTAATTGAAATTGCTAGGATGTTCAAATATGGCCCACATCAAAGCCATTTGACATTCTTGCACATTAAAAGAGTACTAAATCGAGAGTATATCATGTAACATCTACCACCATTTGAAAATATATTAATATCAATATCAAGAAATCCATATTGCAAAAAGTTTGTTGCCACCATTGAAGTTGTTTTCCATTAGAAAACCTAGTAAATGATCTGATCATAAATATGCCAAGCCAACACTTGGATTGATTACAGAATACTATTATTATTACTATTGGACAAGAGAGAGAGGCTTTCATTGATAGCAGAAGAACAGCCTAACATCCAGGCTGATTAGAGACATTTCAGCCAGAACTGACGAATTAACAGAATAAAGACAGCAAATTGAGAGGGAAAGTGAAAATATGACAATCCTATTGCACATATGACCCAAAATCAATCATCAGATGCCAACCAAAGGAATACATTTATCTACAGAAAGGCACACGGAAGTGTCCACATAACTCACTTTTGATATGTTGAACCAACGACCTTTAGTCCAGCAGTGTCAGCTAACTGTGCCAGTTCTTTCAGAGATTCGTCTATGCTAAAAAGTTGGCCAACATCTCCTTTCCGCTCTAAGCCAACGAGGTAGGCTTGTTCTTCAAAAATCTGAATTATAATAAGTCAACTTCTTCATTTCCATTTTTTGAAAAAAAAAAAAAAAAAAAAAAACATAGACGGATAAGATCCATAAATCCATGTTTTTAATCAAAAGAAACCCGCGAGCGTTGATATGAGTATCTTCCCCAAATAACTTCAACCAAACATTTTATCGGATTTGTTTTGATCACATATCCTAACTGTACCGTGCTGTATCCCCTATGTTGCTCAGAACTAGAAGATATTTTACCCAACCTATGAGAATTCGCCCCTTAATTCTGACAGCGTGTGTTTTCTAAAGTTCAAAGAACCCAGTCCAAAAAATTAAGTAACGTGTTGAATTTCAACGCAACCTTTCATAATTCCCAATTGATGCTTAACATTCTCTCTTTTGTCGCCGCGGCCTCGCGTCTGATATCCTTACTTGCGGGTGTCGTTGTTCATTGCGCCCAATGAAATTTTGTAAATGCTCCACCCCACTAAAGTATAGAATAATTCATGAATTCAATCTCTTACTGTTTAATTAAAACATCCAACCTTCAAGAGTATGAAGCCTCCTACTCTACCTTCTAAATCATGTGTGGAGACATCGAAATAAGGGGCGTAACTATACTGGTATCTTAATTGATTCTAAATTCCGAAGACAGTAATGTTCAAAGGGTGAAAAGGAAAGCTCCAAGAAACATACCTCCCTTCCATTTCGCAGCTTAAACCTACTCTCCAGGCTATCCCCGTCTTCTTGTGCCTTCTTTTTAACCCTACTCGATAACTGCGATTTAGGCTCTGGTTCAGTGGTGGAGACGCCATGGATGAGCTCATCAGCATCTTTCGTTCCTTCTACTTCCTGAATAGGCTTGACAAAAGAACCATGGAAAGGGAGAATGTCGGAGGACACGACGACAGGCTCTTGCTGAAAAGTACTACAAAGGGTTCTGATAGAATTCCTCGAATCCTTTCTTGAGGCGAAGGGGAAAAGTGCGCGATTCTGGTTCGAAGAAGTACATGAAGAGCATTGTTCTGGGATTGAAGGGCGGGGAAAAAAACTGACGAGGGAGGCGCTCGTCATCGATAAGATATGTTCCCGGGCTTCTGAAAAATTAATATAGTCCGTGTGACTGTAATAAAAAAAAAAAAAAAATACATCGAAATAAAAAAAAAATAATAATAATAATAATAATAAAACTATTTAGCTTTTGCATAGAAAGACCGAATCAACCTCCAATGAGGTGCATAACTAAGTTCAATTTTATTATTTTTAAGTCAATTTTTTTCTTAGGTTTGGGCCTATTGGGCTTTTCCATGGTATGTAATTTGGGCCATATTTATGATCTTGGACTTTTCACTCCGTTATCTTAACTATTCCCATAAACTTTCGACTTTTCATTGTTCGTCGGGTTAGTTGAAACGGTGTCACAAAATAAAATACGTATTAAATCATCAATTAACTCACAAGATTAACTTTAATTCTCTCACTTGTAATCTTGACAATTAGTGGAAGAGGTATGATAAAATTAATATTAATTGAGATTTCATTAATTCCAACACATATATTAATAACCGATAAACATTTTATTTTTCCAGCAAATTTATAAAAAAATATTGATTAAAGTTATGAAACTATTCCATGAGTTAAAAAAAAAGTGAAATCATGCATGATTGTCTTTAAAAAGAAGAAAAATACCCATCTAATAATTTTTTTTATAACTATTTCAATTTTATGATCATATATTTGAATTTTGTTTATTTAATATTTAAATAGCTCAAAAAACAATAGATAATTAAAATAAAATTACAATAAAAAAAGACCATGAATCAATATTATTAATATTTTGGTAAAAAAAAAATACAAATATTTTAGGTTAACAAAATAATTAATGATTAGATAATTAAAAAATAAATAAAAGAACTGCCCGACGTAAACGGAACGGAAATCTAGCGAGGGTCGGTAATTCCCAATGCGCCAACTCCAAGTTCCCAACGGCAACACACATGGACATGAAAAACAAAGAGAAACAAACGGCGTAAGAACGGCGTCGACCGTACATTTCTTGTTTGCACTCCAAGCAAGCAATTTGCTCTCAAAACACGAACTAATGTCGAAGAAACTCATTGAATTCTGGCTTCGATTCCACGCCGTTTCAAATTCTAGAATCCTGCGTCTAAATTTCAGCAAGGCACATGGCCACCAGCCCAAAATTATTTGGTTTGATTCAAATTATTATTTTTAAAATAAAGTTTGATCCCATTGATTACAAATCATTTCATTTCATATGCTTAAAATGCAAAAATTAAAATTTATATATGTGATCATCCAATTTTTGAATGTGATATGCAAAGTCAATCACCATACGACATGTGAAATATAATAATAATACTTTTTTAAACTAACTTGATTTCATATTGAAGAAGCTCATATGCTGAAGCTGACCTGAAAAGAAGGCATATTTATAAACCAACTGATAATGCTACTGCTCATAATTATCATTTAAACACAACGTAGCCGTACCTTTTGTAGTCTGATCATTTGGTGGAACGTTCACTTCAGGCTTACAGCTTGCTGCTCTCTCGGTTGAAGAGTAAATCAAATCCATGGAAGCTCTCTCGGTTTACAGCTTGCTGCTCTTCATTTCCATGGCCGCATTGGCTGGCTTTCGATCCACACATTGCATCGTGACTTATGACAAGAAGGCCATTCTCATCAATGGCCAAGGGCGGATTCTCATTTCCGGCTCCATTCACTACACAAGAAGCACACCTGAAGTACGTATCTCTTGCATTCTTGAATTCATTGTGCAATCGTTTAAGAGTGTGACTCACAGTTGCTTCTCTGCTTCCACGATTTGGCTCTGGTAGATGTGGGAGGATCTCATTCAGAAGGCGAAGGACGGGGGATTGGATGTAATCGATACCTACGTCTTCTGGAATGTTCACGAACCTTCTCCTGGCAATGTACTATCTCAGAACTCATTTATTCACCCAAACTTTCGTTAATTTTGAGATTAATTTGTTCGCTATCACTTGTTTCAGTATGATTTCGAGGGGAGGTACGATCTCGTACGTTTCATAAAGACAGTACAGAGAGTGGGCCTTCATGTTCATCTCCGCATAGGACCTTATGTTTGTGCAGAGTGGAATTTTGGGTACACAAAAACTTCTCCCATTGATTTTTATTGCCAGTTTTTGAAGTAAATTCTTGAAATCAGATGCAGCTTTGTTATTTCTCTTCGTGGTAAATGACTCTGACATAGTGTTCATTATTGATTATATTTGACTATTTTTCGTTTATGTTTTATTGTACAGTGGATTTCCCGTTTGGTTAAAATATGTACCTGGAATCAGCTTTAGAACTGATAATGAGCCTTTCAAGGTTAGTTTTCTCCATTTATTATTACCTGATTCTTTCAACTAATGAAGTTTACAGTCGGTAGTTTTTCTGGTTTCTTGCTCTCCAGATGGCAATGCAAGGGTTCACCCAGAAAATTGTACTAATGATGAAGAACGAAAAGCTATTTGCCTCACAAGGTGGCCCCATTATCCTTTCCCAGGTAAAGGTTTAGAAGCTTATGTGATATCTCCATATGGCAACGTTACAATCAATGCTATGGATACCGTTGTTCATTTCTAAAGACTTAAAATTTTCATTTCAATTTTGTTTTCTTAGATTGAAAACGAGTATGGGCCGGAGGGTAGAGCGCTTGGAGCTGCTGGTCATGCATACATTAATTGGGCGGCAAAGATGGCTGTTGGACTGAACACAGGAGTGCCTTGGGTGATGTGCAAGGAAGATGATGCTCCTGATCCTGTGGCAAGCCATCATTTTTTGTTTACTGGCGCAGAAATATATCAATCTTTAAACATCAATGGAAATTTCTGACTATTTTAATTCTCCTTTTTTTGGTCACAGATAAATTCGTGCAATGGTTTTTATTGTGATTACTTCTCCCCTAATAAGCCTTACAAGCCTACATTATGGACAGAGGCGTGGAGTGGCTGGTACACATCTTACTTATCAATCTTCTGTATATTCAATCTACCAATGGAATTATTACTCTGATCCTGCTATCCTCCCTGTAATGAAAGGTTTACAGAGTTTGGTGGCCCAGTTTATGGTAGACCTGTCCAAGATTTGGCATTTGCAGTTGCTCGCTTCATACAAAAGGGTGGTTCATTTTTTAACTATTACATGGTTGGTTAGCTTGCTTCACTCACTTCGCTGTTTTTATGAACTTGATATGCCTGACATAAAACTGAATCCACTTTGTTTTGATTAATGAAAGTATCATGGTGGAACCAACTTTGGACGCACTGCTGGAGGCCCATTCATTACAGCTAGTTATGACTACGATGCTCCACTCGATGAATTTGGTGAGAAGGCTGAACATATTATATCCAATGTATCTCATTACAAACAAAATTGGTAATCTTTATGCTTTTTCTTTCGAGCTCTTTTCAAAATTTTTAAAACGCGTCTGCTAAGGAGAGGTTTCCACACACATATAAAGGGTGTTTCAATCGATGTGGGATCCCCCCCGAACGTCTGTCGTTCGTTTTCTTCTCCAATCGATGTGGGCCCCCCAATCCACCCCTCTTCGGGGCCCAGTGTCCTTGCTGGTACACCGCCTCGTGTCTATTCCCTTTAGGGCTCAACCTCTTTACTGACACATCGCCCGGTGTCTATCTCTAATACCATTTTTAACAGCACAAGCCCAATACTATCATCTTTCTTTGGACTTTCCCTTTCGAGCTTCCCCTCAAAGTTTTTAAAACATGCCTGCTAAAGAGAGGTTTTCATACCCTTATAAATAATGTTCCGTTCTCCTTCATAACCGATGTGGGATCTCACAAATATAATCATTCCTGTCTCCAACCCTTCAAATATATTACTCAGAATTTTCCCCGAAAGAAAATGATCTGCAGTTCTATTTCTGTTACTGGCAGGCAAAGCTAACTACTTAATTACTATTTACTTTTAGGCATGATCAGGCAACCAAAATATGGGCATCTGAAGAACCTCCATAGGGCCATTAAGTTATGTGAACATGCTTTAGTTACTTCAGATCCTACAGTTACCTCACTAGGAACCTATCAGCAGGTTGGCCTATTTGTTTATTCAATGATTTTCTTCTCAAATTGTAATGATGTTTCTGAGCTCAACCAAGTAATTCCCCAGGCTCACGTTTTCTCTTCGGGACCTGGAAGTTGTGCTGCTTTCCTTGCAAATTACCATTCAAGTTCTGCAGCTACAGTGGTGTTCAACAACATGCATCACATTTTGCCTCCTTGGTCAATAAGCATCCTTCCCGATTGTAAGCGTGTTGTGTTCAATACTGCAAAGGTATATATTCAATCTTGAAATTTAGGACATGTTTTCTTGTGCATTTTATTCTCCTATGTTTTAATTCAGATTGTTCTGTGCTCATCAAGGTTGGAGTTCATATTGCACGAACCCAAATGTTGCCAACAATTTCCAAGTTGTCATGGGAAACTTATAATGAAGATACATCTTCCCTAGGAGGGAGTTCAAGAATGACTGTTGCCGGCCTCTTGGAGCAGATAAATGTCACTAGAGATGCCAGTGACTATCTTTGGTACATGACAAGGTGAGCCTGGAATTATATGGTATCTCTAGCTAGCTGGTTTATTGTACTATATAAAAGCTTGCTTATCGACATAGATTGAATAAAAACTTGATCTAAAAATTTCAATTTGTAACGGCCCAAGCCAACCGTTAGCAGATATCTTTCTCTTTGTGCTTTTTCTTTCGAGCTTCTCTTTAAGGATTTTAAACCACGTCTGCTAGAGAGAGGTTTTCACACACTTAGAAAGAATATTTCGTTCTCCTTTCTAACTGTGGTGGGATCTCACAACTATACACCATATTGCACAACCCTATTGTCCTAATTAGAAAACACATATAGAACACTCATTTAGATTATGACACATATAGAAAACTCATTGACAATAAATTTGTATTGTATTCTAGTGTTGGCCTCAGTTCATCAGAAGCATTTGTTGGAGGAGGACAGAAGCCCACTTTAACTGTGCGATCAGCTGGCCATGCTCTCCATGTTTTTATCAATGGACAGTTCTCAGGTATGCCTTCAATCCCTTAGATTCCATCTTCAACGTGATGATCGAATTTATGTCATTAGTACATAAATTACAGGCTCGGCTTATGGAAGTAGGGAACGTCGAGAATTTACATTTACTGGCCCTATCAACTTACATGCTGGGATGAACAAAATTGCTCTACTCAGCGTCACAGTCGGCTTACCGGTTGACTCCTTCCCCATATATCCACTTTTAAGCTTTAAACCAAGCATATAAGCAGAAAGTACAACTTGACCTTGCCATAACTATATTATTGCTGATTTGCATTCTGTTGTTAGAATGTTGGGATGCATTTTGAGACATGGCAAACGGGTATCCTCGGTCCGATTTCGATAAGTGGGCTTAATGAGGGAAAGAAGGATTTGACATGGCAGAAATGGAGTTACCAGGTAAGAAGACTCGCATATGAATCAATGGGAGGGGCAGGGTTTCCCTTTCGATTGATTCAGTCTAATATCCTTGACTGGCAACAGGTAGGCTTACAAGGAGAGGCAATGAATTTGGTCTCTCCAACCGAAGCTGCGTCTGTGGATTGGATAAAAGGTTCTCTTGCTTCACAAGCTCAGCGACCATTGACTTGGTACAAGGTAAAATCCAAACTGAATTAGTGACTCAAATGAGGAAGTTTTATAATTTAGTTGGAACTTGCAGGCTAATTTCAATGCGCCAGGAGGGAATGAGCCATTGGCTTTGAACTTGAGAAGCATGGGCAAGGGCCAAGCATGGATTAATGGACAGAGTATTGGAAGATATTGGATGGCTTATGCAAAGGGTGGCTGCAGTAGGTGTAGTTATGCTGGGACATACAGACCTTCCAAATGCGAACATGGCTGTGGACAGCCAACCCAACGATGGTAACACAAAATAGAAGAATCAAATTCTATTCTTCATACGGTTATAGCTGATTCCTTTCATTTCTTATATGTTCATCCAGGTACCACATTCCTCGATCCTGGTTAAAACCAACCAATAATGTATTGGTGTTGTTTGAAGAACTTGGTGGCGATGCGTCCAAAATATCACTTTTGAGGAGGTCTGTGACTGGTGTTTGTGGTGAGGCAGTTGAACACCATGTGAGAAATGAAAGTTACATCATTGAAAGCAACGAGGAACCAGATTCGTTTCACCTGCAATGTAATCCAGGGCAGGTCATATCAGCCATAAAATTTGCAAGTTTTGGAACTCCTTCTGGAACTTGCGGAAGTTACCAAAAGGGAACTTGCCATGCACCAGATTCTCATGCGACATTAGAGAAGGTCCGTTCATAGCTTCTATCATATAAAGTTTTGAAGGATACTTTAAGACTAACAGTCATAATTTGAAATATTTCTACAGAAATGCATCGGGCAGGAGAGCTGTTTGGTGTCAGCAACCAGAGACAACTTTGGAGTAGACCCATGTCCCAATGAATTGAAACAGTTATTAGTTGAGGTCGACTGTGCCATAGCTGATATCAAAGGACGCGGTTCGTGAGAAAAGTTCAACAGCCAGCATCCTTGCTCCTCACCAGCATGCTGTTCTATGTTGTGAAGCCAAGGTGATTTAACTTACTGATTGAAGATTAGTTTCATTGATCATATGTTGCATTGCATATTAATTTATATATGATAGGCATGTGTAAGTTATTACCATTAGAGGAACTCATAAGCCCTGTAAATGGGGAAGGTTCGAGCTCATTACATTGTTTTCTTGAAAGATCATGATAGCCATTTGCCCAAAAAGTCCCTATTCCCTTGGCTTTGAATTAATCAGATGGGATGAGTTTAAGTTATTAAAGTACGTTCAATGGTAAGATGTAACGAAGGCCCATACCCACCGCTAATAGATATTGTTTTTTTTTATCTTTCCCTTATGAACTTCCCCCTCAAGGTTTTAAAATGCATATGCTAGGGAGAGGTTTCCACACCATTATAAAGAATGATTTGTTCCCTTCTCCAACCGACGTGGGATCTCACAATCTACTCCCATGTGGGGCTCAATGTCCTCACTAGCACATCGCCCAGCATCCACCCCCTTTGGGGTTTAACGTCCTCGCTGGCACACTGCCCAGTGTTTGGTTCTGATACTATTTGTAACGGCTCAAACCCACCGCTAACAGATATTATTCTTTTTGAGCTTTCCCTTTCGAGTCATCAAGGTTTTTAAAACGCGTATGCTAGAAAGAGGTCTTCATACTCTTATAAGGAATGTTTCGTTCACCTTTATTCACCTTTCTAACCGATGAGAGATCTCACGTAAAATGAAATTTAAACCTATCTGTAAGTTAAAATTTTGAAATGTCCAAGCATGAAACATGCAGATAGAAGAAACTACCCACAATTTATAAGCCAACTTTAAATATGCGCTCATTTTTGTTCAACAAAAGAAAAAGAGCTCATTTATTACATAACAAGCCTGGTAGCCTCGAAATAGTAAACTGATCAAAAAACAATCAAACACAAGAAAGATCAAAGTTGTGCTAACCAAAAGCATCAATTTATTACCAACTGGGGAAAGGTGGCACCTTTCTCTTCAAATGAAATCCAAAGAACAGATGATGATATCTCCTCAACATGGACTTCCCATTAGGCATGCTGTAAAACAATTTTCTGCAATGCATCTTTTCTTGCACCGACAAACCTGGCCACCACCTTCCCATTCTTCAAGAACATGAAACAAGGGAGAGCACCCACTCCCCATTCCGCAGCAACAGTCTGCAGAAAAGAATTCGATTGGTTTGAAGCCTTAATATATCACTCAATTAAAAAAACAAAATCTCTGCAGGGCAGGGCTTGAATCAACTTACATTCAATTTATCAACATCGACCTTCAAGAATATAACATTACTCATCTTCTTAGCCAACTCTGCAAAAGCTGGAGCGATGGCACGGCACGGACCGCACCATGCGGCAGTGAAGTCCACGACAATCTGTAGAATTAAAATTGTTTAAGAAGAGGAAGAACACATGAAGAAACTAGTAGATTTAGAATCAAGCAGTACCAATTTATTGGATTGTTTTCCTTTGAGGAGCTGCTGCTTCCATGATCCAACGGTATGGCACGTAATCACTCCGCTGTTTTCCGCCATGTTCTATCTTAAAACACAAAATCAAAGAGAATTGTAAATTGAAACTGTCCGCCTCTGTAAGATGGTCGTCCTACGAGAGAACTGAACAAATACAAACCTAAATGGCTCAATTTAAAGCGGTAGAAGTAAAAGAAGACATGGAAATGAACGAGCAATAGGGAAGCCTCATTTGCGGTGCATATGGAATCGAACCATTGGGAAAGCATTGAGAGATCCTACAACAGAAGTCTTGAAACGCCCGACGATGGAAGTGCGTTGACAGACCAAACACAACTAAGATGAAAGCAAAAAGGAGAAGAGCATCAAAGTTTCAGATTTTGCGGTTTTACTTGTACTACGCGGTGCGAAACGATGTAAGCATATCATT
This sequence comes from Cucurbita maxima, assembly GCF_002738345.1. Classification (NCBI taxonomy): domain Eukaryota; kingdom Viridiplantae; phylum Streptophyta; class Magnoliopsida; order Cucurbitales; family Cucurbitaceae; genus Cucurbita; species Cucurbita maxima. The sequence continues at coordinate 6,581,093 of NW_019272019.1, forward strand.
CGCACCATCCGATCTTTAGGCATTCACACGTAGCCCAAAGTTGTTGGGCCTCCAAATATGTATTATGGGCTTGGTATGGGCTTATCAACGAATACTGGGCCTAGATGAGCCCAATGAAAATGGTACCGATGGAAATTGGGAGTAAATATTTTTAATTTCTGGGGGAGTTTGATTTTTGTGAGGCAGAGAGCTCAGCACACAGGCTCTCGACAAGCAAGCAAACAATTTTGCTTTGGTTTATCTAAACACTTTGGGAACACTGGCAGTGCTTCAATGGCTCTTCCTCAGCTCATTCCTTCCTCTTCCTCTTCGTCTCTATCCCATAATCCAATTTTAAATCCCAACACAATTTCCTCTACCTTAACCCTTAGCCCTAGATTCTTCTCTTCTGCTGCCGCCTTTCGCCACCGCTGCCACAAGCCCAATACGCTTAAGTGTTCTGCTTCATCTTTCCCGGAAAAACACCACACCGGCTCTCCCAAATCCGGCGATGTCGTTGAGCTTCCGCTATTTCCCCTTCCTCTCGTTCTCTTCCCCGGCGCTATTCTTCCTCTGCAGATCTTCGAGTTTCGCTACCGGATGATGATGCACACTCTGCTTCAGACTGATCTTCGCTTTGGAGTAATTTACACCGATTCAGTTTCCGGTACAACGGATGTTGGATGCGTTGGTGAGATCGTCAAACACGAGCGACTCGTTGACGACCGATTCTTCCTTATTTGTAAGGGCCAAGAGCGGTTTCGAGTCACCAATCTTGTTCGGACGAAACCTTATCTCGTCGCCGAAGTTACATGGCTCGAGGACCGGCCGTCCGGCAGTGGAGAAGAGGATTTGGATGCGTTGGCGAACGAGGTAGAGTCATACATGAAGGACGTGATTCGATTGTCGAACCGGTTGAGTGGTAAGCCGGAGAAAGAATTTCAGGATTTGAGAAGGAATTTATTCCCAACTCCTTTCTCGTTCTTCGTTGGAAGCACGTTTGAAGGTGCGCCTAGAGAGCAGCAGGCGTTGCTCGAATTGGAGGATACGGCGGCGAGGCTGAAACGGGAGAAAGAGACATTGAGAAACACTCTGAATTACTTGACCGCCGCTTCTGCTGTTAAAGATGTGTTCCCGTCTAACAGTTAGAATGCAAGTCTGAGAACTATCTGTGGAGATTGGAAGTTAGATTGTTGAAGCACAAGGAAGCAAATTGGAGGTAATGCTTAATTTTTGCTTGCCTTTACCCGTATCTTATACGAGAGACGGATGATATTAAAGCTGTAAATTTTGATATATAATTGAATTCGCTTCATCTGGTATACCAGTGTTTGCATACTCGATATAGAAACTGCACATGATCTTAAGGGTTTAGGTGAATTATTTGAAGAAAGTTCACGAAGAACCTGAATTCGGTGTGTGCTTTCTGCTTGGATTAAACTATTATTTATTGAGGTCGTTGAGGAAAGGGATGAACCTGTTTCCTTCGACAGTTGAGTGGATGGTGAGGATCTTTGATCATCTGGCTTCACCATGCCTTCCTTGAAAGCCCCAAAGGTTGCACCATATCATTTTCTAGATGGTTTGGGACGATACGGCTATCTGGTATATAATCATGTGGTCTGTTCTGTTCATTTTTGGTCATGCCCAAATAAGCAGCTTCAGGCAAGAACGAAATATGACTCATAGTTGATTGTTTATAATGTTTCCTTTTCTAATTTCCTCACTGTTTGGATGTGCATTTTGCTTGGTCTACTGCTTTGCTTGAGTTCTTCATGCTGGAAGTTTCAGATTTGATGCTCGTAAAACAGTTTACTTGTGTTAAAGATCCTGCATGGTGAGCCATCCAAATGCACTTGGATGTGAATCTTGATGAATTTTATGAGTGAACCGATGGACCTGGGACCCTGTAAATGAGCTCACCTGAGCAAGTCAGGTATCAATTCTTCTGGGACACTCTTGCCTCTCCCTGTTTTCAAGTTTTTTCCTTCAGTTGAGCAGTGGCCTTGTGCAATTCTCCCTCTTTCTTGCTGCAGTTTAAGCCTATTATTTGAATTCAATGGCGTGTGGCGTTTCTCTCTTCAAGTATAACAATTAAAATTGAGCAAATATGCTGATTTTATATGTGATCAGTTTTAACAATGAAGGAGCATAAAGGGTCATCTACTGGTTTTTTCTGTATTGTATTACTGAAAGGCCGACGAACTTTGGATTGGATAGTATCGGAGCGTTAAATTACCTGGGTTTGGCTCGTTAAATTGATGGGCCTGGTCCATCCCCAATTCTGCGGATCTTGGTCCAATTGGGAATTATTTATATACGGGATATTTACATGCTTCAATATACTATTGAAGTAGAAAATCGTTAAAATATTAGGCAAAAATTGAAATTGGGACCTGTTATTCCATTTCAACGATCTAGATTATCATCCAAATGTTTCAAGCCCAATTTTCATATGTGACTATAAAATTAATTAGGACAAAAATATGTGACTATAAGAAGAATGTTTTTTTCTTTTTCACATATAACATTGTAGAAGTAAGAATTAAAAACTTTACAACTTATTAAGAAGATTGCTTACGTTTTTTTGTGTTTAAATTTATTTGAATTCAATATTTGGTATTCATAAAATAATTTTATTGGTTGAGATATTTATGTTTGAATTTATTACCACGTTTGATAAATATATTCTTTATGTATTTGGATTATTAAATTATTTTCTAAAAGAATGATAAATAATCTCTAGTTGGCGTTTAAAAAATAATTTGTAAACGTTTTGGGTGAAACGAAAGTTAATTGGTTGAGGTAAAAATAAAATTAAAAAAAATGGTCGACGTCTGTCGTCTATCTTATCCGGAAGTTTTTGCCGGGGCGCGTGAACAAAACTCGCGGTTAAAAAAACTGAATATAGGGCTGCAAGAAATTCCGATACGGAGTCGGATCATTTTCATTTTCGTAGCGCGGAAGTCCAAGACGAAGGGGGCCGATTAGAGAGATCGAAGTCCATGGAAAATCTTCCTCCTCTTCGCAACGGCGACTCACAAATCGTGGTCCTCTCCTCCTCCACCGCTCTGTTAACATAGCCTTTCAATCACTCAACTGCTCCATTTCTCACCGGCCGACGGGTAATCATGGACGTCGATCCTCCTCTCTACGACCTCATCGTGAGTTCGTTTTCCTCTCAATTTCTGATACAGAACTCACCGAACTTCATTGCTTATTCTCTTCAGATTAGTGAAGCATTTGCTCATTTTTGTGCTGTTTCATCGCCATTGTTCTATTACTTTGTTTCTTGGTCAATTTGTGAAGTTTTAGTTGGACCCTTGACTTTCTTTCACTTGCTATCACAAATACATTTTTCTAACGGTATTTCTCTATCACTTCAAACGAGGACTAGTGAAACAATTGAAATTGCAGTTCGTTGTTCACTTCTATTCTTGTTAATATTTATTTGCTTGTTTAAAGAAAATAGTGTCTGGCATCGGATATCGGACAATCATTTTCTGTTTGCGTTAGTGTTCGACGCTTTGGTAATCTACTGGTTACTTGTTTATGTGGTGACGAGTATGCAATTGGATAGACATTTCATGAATTGCTATTGAGCTCAGATGGCACAAAGTTGTTTGCTTCTAAGTGAGAAATTTCCTTGTCTGGTTCTCTTTGGATGTAGAATAATATTTAATTTCTAACTTCAATCCTTTCTTGTGCGATCACCCTCTGAAACTTTGTTATAAGTGAAAAAGAAATTGATATTTGTTACCACAATGGTTTTGACCAGTTTGATTATTGTTAATCTTATTTACTAGTTGTGCATTCTAAGAACATTTTTCTCACATTTTATGACAGGCTATCAATGATGGTGATATTCAGAACATTGTTCTATCGTACCTTGTTCATAACTGTTATAAAGAAACTGCAGAGTCGTTCGCTAATTGTACTGGGCTTAAGCAGCACACGGATTATCTTGTTCACATGGAAAAAAGAAAAAGTTGGTGAAATTTTCCTCTCTTGCTATTTGGGAATTCTAATTGTTTCTTGCTGCACAAATAAAAATTTACATCTGAATGATATTGATTTAGTCGTTTCCTGTTTATAAATAGACTCTTCTGGTATAACTCCTGATGACTTATCTTAGAAATCTCTTGTAAGGAATGATGATCTATTTCCACTGTCTTAAGTGGCCTTGAGTTTAGAAATAAATTCACTGCAATGCAACTCAGCGTGGATACTGATTTCCCTCAAACAATCTTAATGATATGCATTTAAATTTTATATAATCTTTGAGCTTAGTGTAACTTTAAATTTGTTTGTTTAGCACTAAATCTGATTTTATATTTCCTCAAAATTTGATCTAAAAGTTTTGAATCCGATGGTAACTTTTTGTGTTTTCAGGAATTTATGATTTTGCAGTAGAAGGGAATGCACTTAAAGCCATTGAGTTAACAGAAGAGTTAGCACAGGGTTTACTTGAGAATAATGAGGACCTGCATTTTGATCTTTTAAGCCTTCATTTTGTTGAACTTGTATGCTCTAGGAAATGGTGAGCCCCCCGCTATCATTTACGTATCTTATCTTAACCTTATTACCCATTTCCTGATGCTTGATTGGGCATTCTGTATAACAGGTTATAATGTTTTATCCTTATTCTTGTTTGTTTACATGACAGCACAATGGCCCTGGAATTTGCTCAGGTCAAGCTTGCCCCTTTTGGGAAGTTGCATAAATATGTGGAAAAACTTGAAGTGCGTAGCTGTATCCTGACTTAGGATATCCTCTTATCTTTTCTGGCATTTCATTCTATCTTTTTTTCCCCATCATTTCTTTGTTCAGCAGGCTGAACCAGCTTACGTAAATATGTAGAAAAGCTTGAAATACTAATCATTGTGTCATTGTAGGATTTTATGGCCCTCCTTGCTTATGAAGAACCAGAGAAATCTCCAATGTTTCATCTTCTTAGCGTGGATTATCGGCAAAGAGTAGCAGAAAGTCTAAATCGAGCAATTCTTGGTTTGTTCCAACTTTCATTTCGAGGCTTTATTTGACATTTTCCATAATGCTACAAGGGAGGTGCAATACAGATTTTAAATCTAACCTCCTATATTGTGTGTTCAACTCTGTATTCCTGTGTCTGGGTCGATATTAGCGCATGGAAATTTGCCGAGCTATACAGCAATGGAAAGGCTGATCAAGCAGGCGACTGTAGTTAAACACTCCTTAAGCCAAGAGCTAGGCACGGTAATCTGCACGTTCTAAATTTATGTTCTGGTTTGTGTATGCATGTATGTGCGTGTGTACATGTTTTAACATGTGTGTATTTATTATCAATTGTTTCAATGTGCCATCTGTTTCAGTAATGTGCAACAGATGGTCCGGTAGACTATATTCATTTGGTTTATTTATAGTATGCTTTTCACTGTGCTAATTGTGCCGGACAAGTAATTTTAGTCAAGGATCATGTCTTTTGCCTGAACAATTGATGCTTTCGAATTATTTCTGAAATTTAGACTTGGTTCTCTTAATGTTATTAGCTTCTTGTTTCAATTACTAGATGTTTTATAAATGATTATTACCCAACAGAATTCCATGTTAAGACTTAAGAGACATGTGGGTAACTAATCTTTCTGGATTTGCAGGATGGGCTTCAATCATTTTCTTTGAGGGATTTTCTGAAAAGCTAATTCAAAGAGTTCGTTCTGGCTCACAGCAACGAGATGCATCCAGCTTCTGATCTTGTTGCCACCCACAGCTGTGGTATGGAAGTTTGGTCTTCTCTTTGTATGCTTTAGGTGACGTGTAGGCCGTAAACTGAGTCATCCAGGTCCCCTGAGCAAAAGCTCGTTTCCTTTCAGTTTGGTGACCTAGTTGTTCTAATGCCTTGTATTGTGATTGTACATGCTGTCTCTAATTTTGCTGCTTGGTTTTTTCTTTTGTTTTTTTTTTTTTTTTTCCCCAAAATTTATGTTATCGAGATATTGCCTCAGTCATAGTCCGGTTTGTCCGGTTTGGGCACGGAGGAACATGGGAGAAGCTTTACTTTGTTGTCATAAGATAGGCTTAGACCCTCCTTGGGACTTCAAGAATATGACATACTTTTTCATCGAATACTTCATAGATTCAAACAAGAATCCTCTTAACGAAAATATACGAAATTGATTGCAAGGGGTGAGTTTTAACTTGGGTGTTAATACATCCAACGGTGGAATTAATTTTAAAAAATAGTTAAACAGAGCGATAAATTATTAACCACAATAATTATGCACAAATTATCTCATGGATGATTAGAGTATTAATCCTAATCATGATAATTATGCTTAAGATCTCATTCGATTTCAGCCTTTGATAAGAAAAGGATTTGGAGAACTTTGCAGAAAATTAATTGTGAGAATGAAACTGAAAGTTTTTACATTCTTCTTCATTATCTCCTTCTCTTCTTTATCCGAATTTAATTTTTGTCACAAAATAAATGAGGATTCATTTTGTCCTTCGTCCTAAATTAGTAAATTAATCTGAATTTTTGGTTTATTTAAGATACGTTATTATTCTCCCTCTGTCGTTCTAGGTCACCTTTGGTTCAAAATCGAGTAGAAATTGGGTTCAAATAAAGCTATTGGGCCTTTTTCATAAACATGGAAAATTGAAGCAAGCAGAATGTCAAGTGTCCAGTTAAGTCATGGGCTCATTGGCGGCAAGCTCCCTAACTTGTTCATGATTCTGCAGAAGATCCCAACTCCCAACTCTGAAACATTTCCGTTTTTCGGGATAATGTTGTCAATTGTTTCTCCTCCGTCGTCTTTCTCGTTCGTTCTTCATGACAGGAGCTTCTCTTTTAGCGTCTTCCCAAAGAGGTGTGGTTCTACTCTCTGTTAACCTCAATTTCTGCTCAATGAATTTTCTTCGCGTGAGCTCGTCATATTTCTGTTCTTCAATTGTAGTGGCAGCGTTTAGTTCTATATACACATACACGACATCTGCTTTTCCATTTCTTATACAAGCTTCTATGTTTGTTTGACAATAACTCATTAATTTTGTTATCCATAGGCGTTACCGAAACAGAAGTTTCTCTGGATATTTGAGCTACAGCTCAATTAAGTGCAAATTAGCTAGGGTGGTGGACTCTTCCGCTAACCCAGCTACGTTAACAAAAGAACCTCATAAGTATTTTGATCAGGCTATCATAACAGTTCGTTCAGGAGATGGAGGACATGGTACAGTTCTTAGTATGCCTAACCAACAAACAAGCAAGTCCCAAGGAAAACATGGGAAGGAGAAGGAGAAGGCGAAGAAGAAAAGTTTGTATAAAAGGGACTTTGATGGGTCTCTAGTTCTTCCCATGGGTGGCCGTGGTGGAGATGTAGTAATTTATGCCGATGAGGGGAAAGACTCACTGCTGGAATTCCACACCAAGAGCCGGTATAATGCAAAACGTGGTGGCAATGTTGATGCAATGGGCGTTTTGACCTCCCAACTGCACAATGGATTTGCTGCCCCAACTCTGCGCATTCCTGTTCCTATAGGTCTGTATAATGTATTGATTTGGGTACAAACTTGCTAATCAATATAAATTGAGATGGGATGGATTGAATGAGTTCTTGAAATACTTAGGATCTTATTTTCCACTTACTTCTTCTGCGAGCTTCATGATTGGGTCTAGTTAAGAAGTCTATTACGCTTTCAACCTTGCCACTGTTATCTTACTCTGCGTGCTGGTGTAATGATCATACATGGGTTTTTATGCTGTAGGTACTGTTATAAAACGTAAAAGGGGAAAATTGTTGGCTGATCTGGTCCATCCAGGTGATGAGATTCTTGTTGCTAGAGGAGGACAAGGAGGGGTATGAGTATGATGAACGTTTCTTCTTTGTTTACTTTTTACTAAACCGAGATTAATTTTTTTACAAAAGGTTTAGTATAATTTTTTTGCAGATAAGCCTTATAGATACGCCAGAGAGTAGAAGGAGAAAGTTGATGTCTCTGACCTCCAATGTGATGAGAGATGAAAGTGATAAGGTGAAGGTTATGAACATTTATATTTGTATTAATTCATGTGTGATATCAATGAGTTCCTACCTTGAGATAGAAACAAGAATTTCGCATGCGAATAAGTTAAAAGGTGCAATGATATTTCCAATTGCAAACTGCTCTTCATAGGTTTGATGTTTTGTACTTAAAATATCTTGTTCACTTATTAATCAGAAATACTTTATTTTTAGGTTCTGGTATTTGGTCAACCTGGGGAAGAGGTCAGCTTGGAGTTGATTCTTCGGGTAGTTGCCGATGTCGGTCTGGTTGTGAGTACATCCAGTTTATTTTATTTTACCCCTATTTTCTATCTTTCTGCAGGTCACATACCTCTGTAATTTCTCTAGTAAATACATCACAACTCTTACCCTTTATCTTCAATGACTACTATCAGAAATGAAAGGGCGGTTCGAATCATTTGTGGAGTTCTGAGTCATGATTTTGAACTACTTGTTACAATTGTTTTTATCTAACTACAGACGTTTTTCTGCTTTTGTTGTTATAGGGACTTCCCAATGCTGGAAAATCAACACTTCTGGCAGCCATTACTCTTGCAAAACCCGATATTGCAGACTATCCTTTCACCACTTTAATTCCAAACCTTGGACGCCTTGGTGGGGATCCCAGTTTAGGAGCAGGAATGTATCAATCTGAAGCCACTTTAGCAGATTTACCAGGTCTTATAGAAGGTGCTCATTTGGGTAAGGTATTGCATAATGTTTTTTTTTTTTTTTTTTTTTTCTTAAACAAATTTTGTTTGGAAGCTTTGATTTTCCAATCTATTATGTTCTTTAGGGTCTTGGACGAAACTTCCTGAGACATCTGAGAAGGACCCGGCTGTTGGTTCATGTCGTCGATGCAGCTGCAGAGAGCCCTGTCAATGACTATAGGACTGTGAGAGAAGTAAGCTTTCATCTTTGTTTTGTTTTGAAAATTGTCCTGCTGTCCTGCTGTCCGTGTTTTTATCGATACTTTTTGGTTCATTCTTCGGTCTCCTCATGGTCGTAACATCTTATTGTATATTCTCCTATAGTTATCAATTAGTGTTGTTGGTTGGTTAATCATATTGAATTAGAGTCATGTATTTCTTTGTGAGTTATACAGGAATTGCGGATGTACAATCCTAATTACCTTGAAAGGCCGTATGTTGTGGTGCTAAATAAGATTGACCTTCCTGAGGTTTGTGCTTTCATGATCTTCTTCACTTTTACTTTGTCCATGAAAAAAAGAAAAAAGGAAAATTACTGCAGTTTCTATTGGAAATTAACTTTCAAAGCAACACTGTAAATGTTAAATTGCCCTTTCAGGCCAGGGACAGACTTCCATCCATAACTGAGGAAATATTGAGAATTGGAAGGGATGATCTATATCCTGAGCAAGTGGGGTCTGAAAACAGTGTAGAATCGTCACTTCCAGAAGGCGATCTTGCAACTCCTTCGGGAATTCCCGTTGCAGGTCATCAGGATAGAGAGATTGAAGACTATCCCCGTCCTCTTTCTGTCGTAGGCGTCAGTGTTCTGTAAGTTCTACTCTTAACTTGTCTAGACTTTTTTTCTTTGGCTTTGAAACTTAAATATAAGATATTGTGAATGAATCCCTGTTCTGAGTTTTAAGGACAGTGGTTGAAACTTAAAACTAAAATGCTAAAACGTCATGTTCGGTCTCATGTCGTTCATAGCTATCTTAAAACGTTAGCTTATAAGTAGGAGACGGTGTTGGTTTTGTGCAACATTTTTATTCTTCCCCCTCACCTGCGATCTGTCCTGAAAAATTAACATTTTTGTTCTCAATATTTACCATTCAAATCTTAATTATCCTCTCCAATGTACCATTTACAGGAAAGGTATCAATATAAGTTTAATGTTGAAAGAGATTCGAGCAGCGTTGAGGAAGTGCAGAGATTCCGATGGAGTGTCGATGAATTCGGGTGGTTAACTAAAGTCAGATACCATTTACCCTCCCTCGTAATACACTCAATTTCTTGGTGCTCAGTGAGGCTTGATTTCACTTGGGATATTATCATTTTTGAAGGCAGCTGCTTGTGGATCCATGATGTGCTTCAGCCCTTGGTAAGCTTTTTATGTATATATATATATATATATATACATATTTCCAAGACTCAATTTACTGTTTCGATAAGAAATTTCATTTTATGGTTCAATTGGGGTAGCAATTAGGGAAGATTATGTGTATTATTCTTATTATTATTTGCCATTCAGATCCACTTTATGTTGATATTTCAGCATATATCCACTCTCTATAGCTTTGAATTGGAGTGCTTTTGCATGAGTCTCTTTTTACATGTACTTGGCTTCCTTTTTTCAACAAATTAAAGTGGTTTTTGATGCATTGTTTGCAATTATTCAAAAAGTGACTCCCCAAACATCCAAATCCTTGTCTCCACAAATACTTTCTAAAAAAGATACCAATTTTGAACAGTATAAGGCTTCTATGATAGCCCTGGCAAACATCCTATCTACTTAACTATGTACTCAGTAACGATGGTAGTTGAGACATAGGACGATTCCTTCTATCAGATGGGTTGTGAATTGTTGGGAGAGGAATCCCACCTTGATATTGTTCTTTTTAGGCTCTCTCTTTCAGGTTTCCCTTCAAAACTTTTAAAACGTGTTTGTTAGAGAGAGATTTTTACACCCTTGTAAAAAAATGTTTCGTTCTCCTCTCCAACCGATGGGAGATCTCACAATCCATCTCCTCTTTGAAACCCAGCGTTCTCGCTGGCACTCGTTCCTCTCTCCAATCAATGTGGGATCTTCTTTCCCATAGATCCTAGGCTGGGAGAAAGACCATATCTCGTGCATCCTAATCTTCTAAGTCTAGTCGTATATTGTTCTAAATTGGGAGTTGTTGGTGTATCGTTTTCTCATACAAATACATGCTTAATAATGTGGCATCTTTCGTAAGAAAGAAAGGAGTCAAGTAATACTATAGTGTTATTCAGGTTTGATATCCTTGTTCCACCAACTCTCCCGTCCAATCTAGTCTCATGAAATGATGGTCTGACCCCAACTTGCATTACAAAGTTACTTTAATTCCTCCCTCTCTAGCTATTATATTATATCGTTAATCTAAACCCCATGCTTTAAGTATCTTTTGAACAACAACATTTCCACTAGAGAGACAGCAACAATTCAGGAGAGCACGGCCGGTTCTTTTTCTTCTCCTTTTTCCCTTTTCCCCAAAAACCTGTAAAGCCGATCAAAAGTATACCCTCCTAAACGTGGAAAAGTGAAATTTTGGCTAAAAAGAAGATCCATTCACAAGAGGGAATACACACCCTTCTCCCATCGCTACTTATTATGTTGCTTAAAAGATATACCACTCATTACTAAACTAATCACCTTCATCATATCATGTTCTAAATTGTCCGCCACGACCTCGTTTTGAGTTTTGTAAATCAAAACATAAACTACGATATTACGAACAGGAAACAAAAAACAGCAAATATAGTTCATCCCTTTTACTTTTCCCCCAAACCCATCTCTAATTAACAAAAGCCATTGAGAAAAATAATAGTTTAACAAAAAAAAGTCAACAAAAGATGGGCAAAAGAAAAGAAAGATGAAAATCTTAGTACACACACAAGCTTGCTTTTTAAGACTGTGGGAAACATGGAGTTGGGACATTGAGGTGGGTGAAGTCAAACGTTGTCGTTTGTTGAGTGGATGAGAAGTGGCTGAGTAATGGAGGGCTTGATGTGGGCGGGGGCTCTGCTGTTACCGTGGTCTGAAGCGGAGAGTATGGCAGCCTTCTCAAGTGCAAATTTTCTCTCTTCGCTTTTGCCCCATAGGACGAAGTATAAGCCGGTGATGATCAGCACTGCCCCGATGATCCTGTTCATCACGCTCACATTATTAACAATCATTTTCATCCTTCTTTACTTTTTCATAAAGTAACTGAAAAAGGAAACCTACCCTCCCAAGAAGAACTCTTCACCCAACGCGAAGGAAGCCATGACAGCGACAACGAGTGTCTGAACTGGTTGATAAACAGCCACGAACACCGGGCCACCTCTTTGAATGCACCATATCTGCACCGCAAAAGCAATTCCCGAAGCTACCACTCCCTGTATATTTAACCCATCAATTTAAATTAATCGATATTGTCCATTTTGACAATAACTTCAAAAGTGCCTTGTAATAAAAGAAATGTATGCTCTCCCTAACTTTATTTTTTATTTTTTCAAAAAAGCTTTATAATTAAAAAAAAAATGTATTTCTTATTTATAAACACATGATCAATCTCTTAATTAGCGGAGTCCCACTTACTGCATAGAGAACGCTGAAAATTTCGCCACCCGAGTGGAAAAGCCAAGCCTGAGAATCTCTCTCAGCAATGGCAGCGATGAAGACAAATTGGATGATCCCAAAGAAACATGTATAAGAAGTGACAGAGAGACGAGCCGGGTATTTTTTCAAAACAGGGGCCTGCAAAACAAGCCATCCAGACCAGGACAAGCAATGGCCGATCAAGAAGATGCAGCCCAGGGTCCAGCTTTTGCCGTTTGCGTCCCCAAGTGAAGCAAAAATGGGTGAGATGGTGGCTGCTTGCAGCGAAGCACCAGGGCTGTATATGGTTGGACCTTTGTAGAGAGTGATCACTGTGGCCCCAGCAACACAGCATATTGTTCCCATCACTTTCGCTATACCATCTTTCCTGTTTAGTCGCACTTGTTCTATCCTGCAATCGTACAAACAACTTCAAAAAATAAATTCAATTTTTTCCACGTCTTAGTGATAAAAAAATTGTGTAGAAATAAATAGATGTCTTGCCGGAGTAATGCTGCCATGAGAAATGTAATGGCCGGAACCGAGTTTTGTATAGCCGATGCAAATGTCGGGGACGTGTTCTCCAAACCTAGCAAGTAGAACCCTTGGTTGGCGGTGATTCTATCCGACACAAAATTAAAAATTAAAATTAAATATAGAAATAAATAAATATTGTTTAGTTGGTTTATAGGTAAAAGTGGGGCATACCCAACGAGGGCAAGAAGGAAGAATTGAAGGAGGAAATTGAGAGAAATGGGAGGGCGTTCCTTCCTGAAAAGAACATGAAATAATGAGTTGGTGTAGGAAAGCATAAAGAGGATAATGAGAAGGAAAGAAAGGGAGTATACTTTTCGAGGAAATATGCGAAGGGAAGGAGGAGGAGAAAGGCAATGATGTTCCTGTAAACAAGGAACACAAGTTTACTAATGCCCATATTAAGGGCAGCCCTTGAGACAACGTGGAAGCCAGCGTAGCCAAACTGCAAGGCCAGCATGGCGGCATGGAGTTGAAGCTTCTCGGGAATGGAGCACCACATTCTGCTCCCAGAAGCTGAGCTCCCAATATCGGCCATTTCAGAGAATCTATTGAGAGATCAAAAGAAAGAAGAAGAAGAAGAAGAAGATGGGGTTTGTGAAGAGAGTGGGGGGAGGGTTTGGAGATATAAATACAGAAATGGAAGGAAAGGGGAGAAGCGGGGAAGGAATGGAGGAAGGGCCCAGAGAAGACCTAAAAAGACGTAGTGTCAACTGTTGGTAGCTTTCAAATGTTTTAAACTTGTCTCCCACATTCGTCTCTCCCCCACTCTCCTTCTCTTAACCTGACAAGACAACCTCATTCAATTACACACATCAACATGGAGAGAGAGAGAGAGAGAAAAAAAAAAGCTTATGGAATAATGATCCACAATTTTGACTTTAATCATTTCATACATAAATATATATATATATCTTAAGAAAAAGATTTCATATACGTGAGATCTCACGTCCGCTAGGAAGTAAAACGAAACATTGTTGGTAAAGTTTTAAAAACTCGAGAAGAAAAGTCTAAAGAGGACAATATCAGCTAGCGGTGAATTTAGGCTGTTACAATATACTTTTCATATACTTAACATCTTTGAAAGAAGGATCATATACTATTGATACTTGAATGATATATATTTCAAATTCATTTTGAGTTAGTGGTAAGATATTACTAATATACTAATGTCATTGTGACACCCGAGCAAAGAAATAGTACATGAATTAATTAAATTATATTCGAATGAGATTGATATCGAATTTTAGGGGAATGTTAATATACTAGTGATGAATATTTGGGTTATTAATATTTTATAATAGAGTACACTTGTGATTATAAAATATATATATATATATATATATATATATAGAAAAATGATTTATCCTATGAATTTTTAGTTGAAATTAAAAGTGGGATCTTTTTGGAGGTATAATAAATTTAAATTAAAAGCAACATATTTATTTATTTTTTATTATAAAGTTCTTCCTTTTGGAAGATAAGTTTCCAAATTTTAGATTAAATTATGGGCAATAATATGAATAGATTAATGGTACAAAAATATAATAGTTTAATTATATTTTAAATAAACAAATAAATAAATAATATGAACTGGGAGAGAGAGGTGCGCCGAATTTGATTGAATTATGAAAAGGAAAAAGAGCTTCTGTTTTGGCAGCATGCGACTAATGATGAATTACACCGAGGAGAGGAGAGGAGAGGAGCTGAGCCGCCATCAATGGATATCGCGCACGACCCCAACCCAGAGGAATCCCACATCGGATATTAACACTTTGTATTAAACAATGAATTGAATCAAAGACAGTGTTTTCGCTTATTTTGTCCACAACCAAGAGGAATCCCACATCGGAAATCAGAAGCACTGTCGGCTAGGCTGTTCTTGCACACCTGCTGCAGTGTATAAAACTCCTCTCAAAGCTTCCACATTTGAATATGCAGTCTTTTTTTTTTTTTTTTTTTTTTCTCTCTTCTTACTTTATTGTGATGCAATAGTTTAATGTTTCCGTTGAAAGGGTAACCCCAAGGGGGGGGGTTTAAAAAGGAAAAGAAAAGGGTTTGGAGTTCCATTTCTGGATGGTGGGGTTTAATTCTGATGCCACTCTCTAAGCTTTAACAGACATAATGCCTCCCCTGAATCGAACCGCCATCATTCCAAGTTTTCAAAGGCGAATCTCCTCTCTATTGTTTATGTGATGGGGTTGTGGAAGAAGAATATATTTAGGGTTGAAAGTGTGAGAGCCACGCTTTGTAATTATGACGTATTATAGTGCCAAAGCCTGGTTTTTTGTGGTCTTTTTGGGGCAGTGAACAACAATAAACTGCCTCTGAATCTGACTCCGCCTGCGCTTCGACCACCACTCCCACCTCGTCTCTTCATTGCATTCCTCCTCTCTAAACCCCTTCCTCCCCTTCAACTTCAACCAAAATTTCTTCTTCTTTCTATACAAATTCATCACTACACTTCCCACACCTAGTTTGTATCTCTGTATTTTTGTTGTGAGAGGACTCCCACATCCGTAAATTAAGTGGTTGATCATAAATTTTTAAGTAAGAAATATATCTTCATTGGTACGAAGCCTTTTGAAGAAACTAAAAGTAAAGTTATAAGAGGTTATGCTCGACGTGGACAATATCATACTATTGTGAAAAGCAAAGTCATGAGAGCTTATGCTCGACATGGACAATATCATACTATTGTGGAAGTCCGTGATTCCTAACATGAGTCATGTTGTGAGTCTCGAAAATATCGTCAAGAAGTAACATGAGTCGTTTTTTGGTTTAAAATAGTATTTTTGTCGGGTAAGTTTTACCCTAATGGAAATTAATATTGTCTCAAAATATCCCAATTAATGTGAGTTTATTATTTTTGTAAAGGTTTTAGGTCATGGGATGGCAACGTGGCACATGTGAAGTGCACGTGGCATATTGACCTATAGGGGTCGTCTTCTTGCTTTCCACTGCCAGTTAGGCCACACAAGATTTAGTTGTACAGAAAATTGGATCTTCCGGTCAGCGTTTTGGTGTTTCATCATAATCCTATTCAACTTTAGAAAAAGGGGTTCCTATTGCCATTAATCAACCAAAAAATCAACATTTATAAAAAGCGATATCTGGACCTTTATGTTTACCCTTTCAATTTCTACTTTTAGCATCGTTTTACCTCAAAAAAAAAAAAAAAAAAAACTTACTGTGGAACTATATTCATGTTCAACCAGACAAGCACCCATAATGACAAAGCCTTGTAATAACTAAAATATTTATCACAGGAGATGAAGAAGAGCTTTCGGTGGGTGATGAATTATTTCTCAAAAGAGGTGAATTTTTGTTGGTTGGTTGGTTGGAGGTAATGAATCCACTGCTCAAATC
The DNA here is from genome assembly GCF_002738345.1 of Cucurbita maxima. Taxonomy (NCBI): domain Eukaryota; kingdom Viridiplantae; phylum Streptophyta; class Magnoliopsida; order Cucurbitales; family Cucurbitaceae; genus Cucurbita; species Cucurbita maxima. Next base: position 6,597,283 of record NW_019272019.1, read on the forward strand.
ACTCTCTCTTCCTCATTATGAGTGGGTTCAGCTAGCTAGCTCGTAAATTAATAAATAAAAATGTAATAAAAATGCCACTTTTTGTGTTAGAATTTTTGAACAACGTGTCCACAAAAAAATACAAAATAAATTAAAAAACACACAAACATATATTCTGGAAGGACGTTAACAATTATTCAAGTTGGGAACTAAATTAGGACATGGTTTATTTTTATACTGAATCGTCTGCTTCAAGGCTTGAGGGAATGTCCAAAACTTACCATACAAAATGAGTTGCGAAGACAAGGCTGTTGGGATATCACAAAATGCTGCTTGCTTTGTTGGGTCGCATTCAAAGCTATCTCTCTTGTCATCAAAAGATATGTAACAGCTCAGCGGTACAAAGAGGTTTCGACGTTTCGTTCCCCTCTCCCGATGTGGGATCTCACAATTCGCCTCTCCAATTGATATGAAATCTCACAATCAACCCCTCTTTAGACTTTCCAATTTATATGCAGCTTCCAGTAGGTAGGTTCTCGCCACAGATTAATTGAACTTTGTGAATGAATTAACAAAGTTTCCCTTGTGTGTGTTCCTTTTTCATCCCCAAGCAAAAGAGCAAAAAAGGAAGAAATCTTGGCTTCGGATATCTCATTTAGCTTGATATTTTGTAAAGAGGTAGCTAGTCAAAATCCAACATAGAAGAGGAAAGAATCTTAATTAATTATAATAAGGATAATATTGTAAAAGCTTAGAAGTGAGTTCTTGAATGCTCTGTATCTTTGCTTCTAGATTGTATTCCACTGTATTACTATACTTGCTGACATTAACAAAAGCTTCCACTGTGGACCTCGACACATTGTGGAACCACTTAAATCATTGCGTTCATCTTTTCTGCTTTTCATTCTCTTAATTAAATTGAGAGATATTTTAGGGTTTCGACCCATTTGACTTGGCTAATATTAAAACATCAAGTTAAAAAAAAAAAAAAAAAAAAAAAAACACTAATTTTGGTCAATTCAATGGTGGAATTGAGACAGAGAGTGATATACTGTTGAGCAAGCTTCCAAGGTGAGAAGATTTACCAGATTCCCTAGAAGGATGTTTAACTTGTACATATAGAACGCATAAAATCTTGAATTATCCAGAAGCCCATGTTGTTGCTTATTTGTTTGGCTTGATCTTTGAAGCCTTCATTTGGTTGGCCGTTTTTGAGTTTTCACTCGTTTGCTGATAGACCCAGGTGGGAGTTTTTTATAGCTTTTGTTTGGAAGATGTGGAATATAAAGTTATTCCACCCACCAAAAATCTACACTTTTTTTACACGATCAATCCCGAGGGACCTTTAAAGATTTTTTTTAAGTTGAAAAATGTGTGTTGTGGGCTTTGCTTTTTATTGGCAACACTATGATTAGATAGGTTCGTGTAATTACACGATGGATTGCGTGGGCGACGCTCTATAATAATGAAGCTTATAAAGATTGAGCGTTGTGTGTGAGCATGCTTAGTTTTGTTTCCTTCCTTTTGACTTGTTCAACTCTTTCGTTTTCATCAATTTTGTCTATTCAGCTTCACATTTGCTTACGTAATTAATTCCTGAATAATGCGATGATTTCACATCTCTAGTTGTAGAGGAGAAAGAAATAATTTTATGAAAGTGTGAAAACCTTCCCTAATAGATGCATTTTAAAAACCGTGAGTGGCGATATGTAACAAATTAATTGTTAGCAATCTAGTCCAATTGACGTCGATAAGTAATAGACCAAAGTGAGCTATATCTGTTAGAGGTGAGCTTGAGTTGTTATAATAGTGGGTATGTAATTTGGACGTACATTGAAATGAATAATAATTTGAGGCAGAATGATATATGTATGGTTGATTTGATGTTGTCTAGTTTATGATCAATTATGGTGCTCTCAAATATCAAAGTTGAGTTTTTTGCTTTTTTGATGTCCTGTGTTCCCTCTAAATTTCACCATCCTAACCAAAGCCATCAAATTTGTTGCATGCCAATACTGAGTGTTGGAGGTCACGTACTGGGCCAGACCAATATGACACCACCATTTGTTGAATAATTAATGCACATGAATATGAATATGAAAAAAATTATATAAAGAAAATGCATAGATATTTGGAGTGAATGAACTAATACCATATTTGAATATAAGTGATCCTGAGAATGAGATAACTAAAAGAAATGTTCAAAGGAAACGATAGTTAGTACTTATACCAACAACATGAACCTTCGTTCCGGATGGGTCAATCTTAAGATCTTCATAAATAAATATGTTTCAGTTGAAACAATCTAGTTTATTTTATTTGGAAGGAATATTAAAAGATGAACCTCTACTAAATAATTAAATGCTCAATAATTCCACGTGCTAAAGGAAGAGAAGAAGAAAAACATAAAAGGGGAAAGGAAAAAGAAAAAAGAAATTTTAAAAAAGAAGTAAGAAAAAAGCCTAAAAGAACATGCTAAGAGGAGGATTCTTTTCTTTGCCATTATTTCTGAGAAAATAAGAAAAGGAGGTTGGAGACAAAATCCGAAAAAGTAAATTTTCCACGACATATTTTAGGTACAGATTTAATTTCATGCATGACTTTATATATACATGTGTGTTAAATCTTATAGAAATTTTTTTTTTTTTAATTATGTTATTGGAAATATAAATATGATATGATAATTTGGTGAGATTAATATAGGGATTAAAAGAATAAATTTCCGCTTCTTTTTAATTGATCAATTGTAATCGATGGTTTTAACATTATTGATAGCAAATAATGAATATAAAATGTACTTTTAGACATGATTCGTGTGGAAATCAACTGCGATACTGGACCTCGGACCCATGAATGGGCTTTTTATAAGGTATAATAGAAGCCCATTTCTCATACTCTCAGCCCAAATCTTACCCTACACTAAATTTATAACTTCATCGATCTAGCAGACGCATGCATTTTGTATTGAGCTGTTTGGTGGGAGATCAGGCGGAGGGTTTGGCTAACTTTCTGTCCCTGGGATTTGGACACGAGTTTGTCTTGTCATACAAGAAAACGAAAAAATCACAAGCTTTTGTCTTGTGGGTTTTCGCATGGGAAGTCGAGTATGAGGAGATTAAGGAAAACAAAAAAGGGTATTGAAAAGTGAGTTGAGGGTTGCTTGAGCCGCCATGGGACAGGTTTATGAGCTTTAATTTCTGCTGTGCGTGGAATTTATGAAGCTTGGTACTACAATCTTGTGGATTAGACGTGGTAGACGTTCTTTCTTATTTATTTATTTATTTATTTATTTATTTATTTATGTGAAGTGACATTTATTTCGGAGTCCAACAACGTTAAATGCTTGCGTTGTTCTACTACACTCTTGCTTGCTTGGGGAAAGGACCAGCTAAGTTTAGTTTCCTGAGAGCCTATTTTGCTAAAGTTTTGTTTTAGTCACGGACTTTAATGAAGCAGAAACAATTCTGGAGGACATGAATGCTGGTTGTATTGGATAAAATAATTAATGAGGCTAATTAATGGCATGTGAATAATTGAAATGCAATTTTTAAATTTGTATTGTATTTCCTATTTATTTGATACATTCAGCCTATTACATATTTTTATATTATGAATTAAATTTATAAATTATGTCTTTCAAATTCTTTTTAAAATTATTGCTATACATCTTGTTAAGGATATTTAATAATAAATTATAGTTTACCATATATATTATATTTGATATTTTATTATAAGGCAAATATTAGATATTTATCTTATTATTATAGGTATCTTTCCATTTATTATTATTTCCGTTTATTACTATTTCCATATCCTTGTAATTCATTTGATTATAAATAAGATAACTTTCACACCATTTAGGTGTGGTGGATTAATCAAACATTCACATGGTATCAGAGCCCTCTTGGTTTAACAACCCCGATTCTTTCTTTTCAATGGCTTTTGAATCCTCTAATCTTCTTCTCCACCACCCCTGCTGGTTTTGACGCCGCAGGGGCAGTCTTCATGGCTGCCGTAGTCGGAGCCGATTGATTACTCTTCGGCTCCACCCTATTGACCTCCAAATCACCTTTCGTCATACTCTGTACATACAACCTCACCTTTTCCAACCCAATCGGTTTTCCCCTTGGCCAATATAGTCTCTCTCATTTTCTTCCCAATCAACCTTCATCCTTCACATAAACCCTAACCTAAACCTATCAACCTTTTGCAGAGATTTACCTTCGGAATCTGGGTGCCGCACTGGCCTATTCGCCAACCAAGTTGCCGTCGCCCTTCCTGCCAAAATTGGCTTCTTCGCCCAATGAGGCGACTCTTCCGACTGTCCTTCTCGCCAAAATTGGCTCCTTCGCCCAATGTGGCGACTCTTCCGGCTTCAACATTGTCTTTGTCCCTTGCTCTAGGTTTCCCCTTCTACTTCTTGGGGTTAGAAATATTCTCACCAGAGCCAAGGCAGCATCGTCGCTAAGCGACAATCCCTCTTCATGGGTTAGACATATTCTCGCCGAAGCCAAGGCAGCATCGCCGCTGAGCGGCGATCCCTCTGCAATTTTTGATGGCCAAGAACCGGGTTGTTAGCTTCTTCAAGAAAAGTGTTTCTCAACCTCTTTGAATTTTTCAGATTCAAGCTTCACGTTCGTTTAAATCCGACGCTTAGCTTGCGGTGGGGTGTTAAGGATATTTAATAATAAATTATAGTTTACCATATATATTATATTTGATATTTTATTATAAGGCAAATATTAGATATTTATCTTATTATTATAGGTATCTTTCCATTTATTATTATTTCCGTTTATTACTATTTCCATATCCTTGTAATTCATTTGATTATAAATAAGATAACTTTCACACCATTTAGGTGTGGTGGATTAATCAAACATTCACACATCTAAACATCCTCCCTCCGCCTCTGTATATGGGGTCGGGAGAAGTAGTCTCTCCCACGAACAACAACGCACCACCATAAAAGGGTTGCACCACTCTCGATGGTAATTAAGGACTATGGGAGGAGACCGTCCTGTGGGGAAAGGGTTGTGTAACCGTCCAAGCCCAAACTCACGCACTAAATATTGTCCCCTCTTTAGGTTAACAAATATTGTCATTTTAAGATTTTTACTCGTGGATTTCTTTCAAGGTTTTAAAAATGGTTGTAGTAGAGAGAAAGGTAGTAGTGGTAGATTGACGAACTCAGTAAAGATAAAAAAGTAATTTTGATACTAATATTATGGATGGTTGGGTTGGATGAAATAGGAATAAAGGGAAGAGGAAGGGCGGTGAATTGAGAGGACGGAAAGTGTTGGTCCCCACTTGGTGCAGAGTTATGGAGGAAAAGCAGAACAAAGACATTTCGAGGTTTATTGTAAAACCTGCAAGTGCTTTCACCAAATTAGGCCCAAACTTTCCATTTCCGGCAATGCCTTCATAATTTACTTTCCATCTCCCTTCCTCTCCTCGTCCTCCTCCTCCATTTCTCCCTCTTCCACAAATCAAACCAAAACAAAACCCTTGAAGAATCGAAAGGCCTCCTCCGATGGCGCGAGGGAAGATCCAGATCAAGCGAATCGAAAACCCTACGAACAGGCAGGTCACCTACTCGAAGCGACGCAACGGCCTGTTCAAAAAGGCCAACGAGCTCACCGTCCTCTGCGATGCCAAAGTCTCCATCATCATGTTTTCCAGCACTGGAAAACTCCACGAGTATATCAGCCCTTCCACCTCGTAACTAACCTCTCCTCCTCTTTCTCTCAAACCCTAAATTCCTCCATTATTCTTTCAATTCATTTCCCTTCCTTCCAGGACCAAGGAGCTTTTCGATCAGTACCAGAAGACTTTAGGCGTTGATCTATGGATCTCTCACTACCAGGTCTCCCACTCCCCCCTTCTTTTCTTCTCTCATGACTCTTCTATATACCCTATCAATTCGGGCTTGTGCAGAGAATGCAAGAGAATCTGAAGAAGCTCAAAGACGTGAATCGTAGTCTCCGCAGGCAGATTATGTATACATCCATCCAGATCTCTATTTTTAATTTCTTCCTTTTTTTTTCTTTTTAACCACTTCAAATACATTTATACATACATGTCTAGGCAAAGGATGGGGGAATGCATGAATGATCTGAGTTTTGAGGAACTGCGCTGTCTTGAGCAAGATATGGATAATGCCGTCAGGATCATCCGTGAACGCAAGGTTCCACCAATCCATTACTTTCATTTTAACAATATATTAATAACCACGATTCTATTACAACTATTTTTCTAACTATCTCCATCTATTTTGTTTTCACTTCTTTTATACCTCAAATCACTAGGTTGTCTTGGGACTCGGGATTCTTTTATATAATATATTAATGCTTGATTCATTAACAAATTACCCTTATCTTGTCGTCATTCTTAATATTGTTTTTGTCGCATTTAAGAAAACACTTCAATCTAGTTTAAAATCAAATATTAGTTGAATTTCTGGTCTACATTTATTCCCAGCTTACTTCTAGGGAGGTTCATATTTGCATGTTTTGTATGTATACATTGACCAACCTGAATTTGAAACATGGTTGAACAGTACCGGGTGATATCAAACCAGATTGAAACGCACAAGAAGAAGGTAATTTATTCATTTTTGGAATATTTAAAAAACACTTGATGATAATGATAATGATAATGATAATGATAATGCTTGTTTTGAAACTGCAGTTGAAGAGCGTAGGAGAAATACACAAGAGTCTTCTTCAGGAGTTTGTAAGTGTGGTTATTGTAGTTGGAATTTGAAGAAAATGGAAATGGTTGACAGTTTGATAATGTTTGGGAATGGCAAATATTTGGTACAGGATATTGCAACAGAGGAAGATCCACATTATGGGCTGGTGGACAATGGAGGTGTCGGAGTCGGAGTAGGAGTAGGCGGAGGAGATTATGAGTCAATTATGGGGTACCACCCAGGCGGTGCACATCCTCGCATATTCAACTTGCGCCTCCAGCCCAACCACCCCAATATTCACCTTCAACACCCTCCCCCTCCAGATCTTACTACCTATCCACTCCTTGAGTAGTCAAGTTTTTTTTTTCTTTTTTGCCCCATAATTTGGTGAACCTATTAGGGTCTTCCACTATATTGACTGCCAAAACTCATAAAAACAACTCTTATCTACATCTTTTTTCCCCCCTTTTTAATCTGTTCACTGAAGAAAGGAGATTATGAATGGTTTTTATATCATGGGACTTCTTTTTTCTGTCTAAGTTTGTGATGAGTGATGAGATCGCAGTGTTAAATGGAGACACACAGCACACTGTCTCTCTTACTTCCGCCAGCCAAGGTATTAAATTTCTCAACTTTAATAACCCTAAACGCATTCATGTTTTTTTCTTTTTTTGTTTCTCTTTGTTTGATTAGTTTTAAATGTTGGTATGATCCATGTAAACATGTCACAAATTGATTTCATTCATGTCTTAAATTTTTAATATTGTAAATATTGTTGGTGTAGAAAGATATTGAATGTAGCAATGGGAAAGAATTTGAGAGGCGAGGATCCAATGAACCCTCTAAGAATTTGGTTCAAGCTATTGTTATTTCATGTCGCAACTAAAATGTTTTATGATTAAAACATACATTTTTTTAGTAAGACGATGAAATTTTGAATTTGTGAACCCATGAATCATTAATCACCCAAATCTTACTAAATTTGCAGATAAAACAAATGCATGCTCAAAAGAATTATAATTATAATTAGGGATGGAAATTATTGTTGAAATACATTATGTAAAATAAGGAAATAATGATCATGAGCTAGGTCATTAAATGACCGTCATGTCTGGTATATAACACCAGAAGCCTTGTTGCGAAAGTCACTCCCCGACAACTGCAAAAGGAGGCGTCGCTGCCTCCCTTCTCACCTTACTTTTCACTCCCTACTCCGTGGCGCTGAAACTGTCAGAAGGAAAGCAAAAGTTGTCTATTTTGGTTCGGTTTAGGACCGTTCAGAACCGAACCGTGCGTGCCCCTGATCTAAGTATTCTTCAATTTTCTTAACTCGACTCACTATGGGGAAGAAGAAATCCGCAACTTTCCAATTACTCGCTCGTGACTCATCCGATCCCAATTACGATGGAACTTCCGCCACCGACCGTGTTTTTGTTCGTGTCGACAACCACTCTTAATATATACTCTCCCTGTCTTCGATGATGGCCCTGCCGACGCCTCCGGTTCTGCCTGTTTTGATGAACCACCTAACTCAATATTTGCCGATGATGCTCCAGACGACTACGATGATGAGGAGAATGGAGGTTTCGAGCCTTCTGTAGGGTCTCGTGGGGAAGTTCGTGGAACAGCGCCTTTACCCGAAAATGTTAGGAAGGAGATTTTAGAGCTAGGGTTTCCTGATGATGGTTACAATTATTTGAGGACGCAGATAGTGATGTTGATAAGCCAAGAACTCGTCGGCTTTTGGATGATCAATTTGACACTGTGAGTTTTAATAGCTATGCATTCATTCCAATTCTGTAGATTTCTGATACTCATACATTTCTGTTCATACTTGACTGCAGCAATAATTAAGCCGGGACGACTATGCATCTAGTCACAATGATGGCAGTGGTTTTGATGAACCCTGTACACCTGAAGAAGACGAATCTGTTGCTCAAAAGCTCAATCATGCCCTTGGTGATTATAATAAGGATGAGTTGGAACTTGACCAAGGCTATAAGGCTCCTGCAGATATATTGAGTGGTAAAGAAGGATTAGAAGCTAAGGAGCTTTTGAGCGATGTAATTGATGAAAAACCCGAAAGAAAAAGTTTAAAAAGGATAATATTGACTATGTGAGTAAGAAGAATAATATTTCTTTCCGGGGCTCCTCCTTGGCCATTGAACAAAACCCATGTCGTATATAACAGTGGAATTTACAATAGCCACTTTCCATCACAGAATAAGCAGATAGGCTGCGATGAACAAATAAATATATGAGAGCTTATCATACAAAGGGAAAAACGCCCACTGCACACAATCCAAGCTATATAATTGACACCCGAACGCCTATTCTAAGCTAAGAATCGTCATGAGATTGCATTGTAAAGCAGAAACATTTGTCTTTAACTGCTTCACCCTCACTCCCATACTCTTTAAATCTGTATGCTTCCTGCTTGCATGAAGGGGGCACCTTCCCCTCGCTATAGCACTGATTACACAAGCTAAAATGTGATTTCATCTCCTTGAATCGAGAACCGATGATAGGATATCGGCAAACCGAGCATACGTGATTTCCATGCCGATTTCTGTCCCCTGTTTCTAGCTTTAACAGGGTGGACATGATACCAAAACCCCGGTCTGGGTCATCAAACATGACGATAAACTCTGTGAAAGACACGATAGAATTGTCTGTGTGACCATGGACTTCCACAATTTCGCTGGATCCTTCAATAGGACCATATATAGCACTCAACAATTTGATATACTTGACTGCATCAAGTTTTCTGATCTGAGTACCGCCCTCATTTACATGTCGCCGCCATACAAGGGCGTCGTATGCCACCTGCTTTCTCTTTTCAGGAGGACCAGTGCAAATGGGAGCAAGAACGGCAAAAAACAGCCCCAAGTCCACCCTTCCTGAGCCTGACTCATCCAACACAGAGAGTATCCTCTCGTTTACGCCTTTGACAGCTCCTTGGAACGTCTCTGGCTTCAAGAAATTCAATAATCTACGAAGAATTTCTTCCAACTTAGGCTTGAGTATGGACTTCTCAGGCACACCACTACCTGAATATGACACTGGCACATCATGTTCACTAATTTCCTTCTTTATAAGCTCCACGTCACAAAGATTCATTCTGGTAATCTTCTGAAAACTCCTAATTACAAGAGCATTCGACAACTCCGGTCTCGAAACAGTCTTCTCTCCAATGGTCATAAACCTTGAGGCTTCCACAACTACAAAAGACCCCTCTCCATTTGCATTGCCATTGGCTTTCAACTTCTTTTTCTGCAGCTGCTTCAAATGCAATATTGCATCATGTAACTCCACCCTGTTTGTCATTTTCAAGGCTTCCTTTAAGGCCTTCTTACCGTCCTCTGTTTCACCAGCACCCAACAAGGACACAGCTTTGTTCAGCTGCGCCCGCCAATGGTTAGGCCACACAGCTAAAACTCTGGTATACATTTCTGAAGCTCTCTGGAACCTACTTAAGCCCATGTAAAGCCCACCCAAATTATACAAAGCATCCACATGGCCAGGTTTCAAGTCAATTGCCTTCTGAAACACCTCAATCGCTCTCTCATCTTCTCCCATTGCATGCAAAGCCGAGGCCAAATCACAGTGCGCATCAGCATAATCCGGTTTCATGAATATGGCCTCTTCCAAGGCCTTTACCGCGCTCCTATATTCCCCTACCCCAAATAAAGCACTCCCCAAAAGCTTCAAAGCTCTAAAATGTGTGGGACACAGAATTGCAGCTTCTCTATAGTATTCACAGGCACTTAACACCATACCTTCACCTTCAAGTGCAATTCCAAGGTTCACATAAATTTGTGGAAGCAAATATCCCCACTGATTTCCCCCAGCCTCCGCCGCTTCCACTGCCAACAGAAACTCTTCCTTGGCTTCCTTATACTTTCCAAGAACATAGAAGCAATTCCCAGCTCTAAAATGCGGCTTCACGTCGGTAGGTAGCAGTTCACAAGCCCTGTTGAAGCTAACTAGAGCCTCCTTAAATAGCTGGTGCTCATACAAAACCCTACCAATTACCATATGCCCATCAAAAGCCTCATCTCTGGATCGCGCACGATCTGCTCGAGTTCTCAACGCCTCTAATTCCTTGAGAAACGAAGCATAGTCATGGCCGGACTCTTCCCAGAAAACCCTCTTCTCTGAAAGCTCTGAAGACGGCCCTAATTCTCTGGACCAGCCTGCATCAGAGTGGGCATCTAAATTGTCCGCCTTCAATTTCCCATCCTTAGCCTGCTTGGCCTTCAATCTTTTGATTAAAATCTCCAAATCATCGACGACCTTCCAACTATCATCAAACACGATGCCATGATTGGGCGACAATGCCCACGCTGCAGTTCTCTGCTTCTTCTGGGACTCCAAAGCACGCTCGTCGGCAATTGAAGAAGACGAAGCCTCTGAAGTCACCAAAATTCCCTTATTATTAATTTCCAATTCAAGCGCGTCGAAGTCACGGTCGACATCTCCAGCGCCATCATCATAAGTCCTCAATAACCCCTCAAAAGTTAAACCCTCATCGCCCTGAATAAAATTCCCGTACGTCCGAAACACCTCGTCAAGAATCGCATTGATCTGTTCATCGCTGAATTTGACCCTAGGGTTAACAGCCACGACAAGTGCAGCCATTTCGTCCCTATTGAGACCCCCATCCTGGTTAGCGTCGAATTTCTGAAATATCCTGTTCACCTTCTCCGATCTGCTCCCTCTCGTCGACATTGTCAAAGAAAAAAAGCTAACAAGGATCAGAGGGAAACAAAAAGACAAAATGGGATTACGGAATTAGGAAGGCAGATAAGTGAATGAAGAATCCATAAGGGTTTTAATTTTAGATAAGAACAGGGGATGAATTAATTCTCTGTTCTTGTTTGTTTCATCGGATCTGGAAAGCGAAACGAGAGAGGAGGAACTTCGGGCTGTCTTCTTCCTTCCCCATTTTTTCCTCTATTTTTTCGTCCCCCTTCCTTCTAAATTGCTAATATTTCAGTGAATGAATGGATTCTAATCTTCGTTATGGGTAATATCAAAATTTGAAGGTTTATCATTTTAAAACGCCATGACTTCGAGTTTAGAAAAAATGTTGGAATGAAATAGTGATTTTTCCATTTATTTATTGTTCTAGTGATGATCATATAATGTAATGTAACCTATAAAGTGTTTGATGATTTACTTCAATCTTCGTCAACTTAGCAACTTCCTTTTATTTCGTCTTTGAGTGCGGCCCAATCACAGAAAATGCGGCCCAATGGAGTTATTTCGTCTTCGAGTGGAGGCCGACATAACGCCACCGTCCCCCCTCCGACCGTGGCGTTTCGGGTCGTCGCTATTAGGCCAAACACCGTCTAATCCCGGCAATTTGTCCACCGGAACAACAAACTTTTTCAGTGAGGATAAGAATAGTAAGGAAATAATGGCTAGTTTGGAGCGAGGATGAGTAAGAGGCCCCTCGCCGGACCGCCGTAGACGGTGGACTTACATCTCCCATCTCCGGTTTGAAATCAAATATATATCTAAGATTGGAATTATCCACCTTGTACATAGTTAATTTAAAAAAGTATATATATATATATATTTAAAGTTCCCGATGTAATATTAATATTATTTCAAGTAAGTTTAACGGCAGTTAACTAACATTTTTTAATTCTATTTGAAGTTGATGGCATACTCATCTGTTAATTATTTTGAATCACTTACTACCTATTTCATTTAAATCAGTTATTTTTTAATCTTTAAAAATAAATATTTTAAAGTTTTTGTCTCATATCAATATCAATTAATTTTTTAGGATTAAATTTGATTTTTTGAACCTTAATTTAACTTACAAAAAAAAAATAATGTATAGTTATTATTCAAACTTTGAATTTTGTATAATAGTTTTAGTTTGGAGAGTTGTAATTAAATATGTTTTTAAGTAAAATCAGAGGGTCAAAGCATTAATTAGATAGCTGAAAAGGAAGGTTAAGAATTAAATGAGAAACAAAAGGAGAAAATCCACAAGGTTTTCCTTTTTAAGCCACTTTTTAAAATTAAATAAAACAATGCAAATTTTAAAGGATGATTGCACAGACAGATGGTATTATTTGAAAAAACAACATTTTTATTCACCATTGCCAAGCTTCTCTAATTTTATTTGCGAGACCATTAAAAAAAATTAGGAAAAATCAAATAATTAAAATTTTTAAGTTAGTGAATTTATCCACAAATTTTAACTAAAAAAACTAACATAGAAATCCTCGTATACTCATAAATTTTAATAAAATAAAGATTTGTCATTAACCGTTGCTTTTTGAAATTAAATAACCAGAAGGGATTTTGAAGGATAATTATCCCATACAACTCATATTCTTTCAAAATAACATATTATTTATTCACACCATTGGCATTGTCCAAGAATTCGCTGGAAAACTAAAATGCTTATCTAATTTTGGTTGTGAGTCCATTCATTTAAAGAAAAAATAAAAATAAATGCTAATTCACTTACAATTTTTAATTAACAAAGGGTAAAAAAGAAAAACATTTGATCCATACATAAATTAATCGTTAAATAACTTTATCAAAAATTATAAATTTCAACAAAAAAAAATCAGCTATGATTTTATTTTTCTATCTAAATTTGTATCGATTTTATATAGTATAGATTTTTTTATAGTTCATTAAATACATAAAAGAAAACTTTTGAAAAGACTACACACATATTTCTTAAAATTAAATATTTTAAAGAGTATTGATGGTAATATTTATTTAAATTTAGGGTCAAATTTGATAAAATTAGAAGTATAAATTTGGTTTAAATTGATTACATCCATTAAAAAGATGTTTTTTTGGTGTATGAGGATCTTTTGTTCTTTAGAAAAATAAATTAAAATCGAAACTCAAGAAGGAAAAAGAAATTTTTAATTTAAAATTTTGATAATTATTTAATTCAATTAAATCGAATTTACAATGTTATGTATTTTAATAAGCAAGGATTCTAAAACAAACTAAATAAAAATCATGAACTAATGTCTTGATTTTCAGATGAGTCTTCCTAATCCTATCACTAAGTTTAGTTTTTAACTCTTAGAATGTGTTAATTTAGTAATAACTTAAAAAATATATTTATATTTTTAATATTTAAATATATGTTTAATAGACCTATTAAAAGAAACTTTCAATTTCCTGTCTTAAATTAAAAAAAAAAAAAAAAGAATTAATCAATTTGGAAACTGGAAAATATTAAATAAACAGAAGTAGAGAATTTTATTAACGGGAGTTTAATTTTAAAATCTTATGTAAATAATATAAAGATAGAGTGGCTATAATAAAACAATTAATGACGGAAGAATGAGCATAATGATTGGGTGAACACCTTAGAAAGCATAAAGAAACGACAATTTTTCCTTAACGCAAATGGTTTTGGTGAATTCTAGGATTCCACGCGTTTTGTTATAAGTGGTGGGCGAAGTGTAAGCAAACATGTGTATAAATAGATAAACCCAATGGCCTTGAAGCCATGCACTCAACACCAGCTCAAAATATGTATACTCCTTCACTCATTTTATCACTCTTTTTTGCCCAAATGCTTCTCTTCTCCGCTCAGCCTCTCACGGAGGAGGGTCGAGGGAGCTGGCAGCTGCTGCTGAAAAACGTCGGCATATCGTCCATGCACACGCAGTTGCTTTCAAACGACCGCGTCGTCATTTTCGACCGCACCGACTTCGGTGCATCCAATTTGTCTTTGCCCCAAGGAAAATGCCTAAGAGACCCTACAGGCAAAATAAAAGAGGACTGTACGGCCCATTCTATTGAGTACGATGTCATCACCAACACATTCCGACCACTCATGGTAAAATCCGACGTTTGGTGTTCCTCCGGCGCCGTAATCCCCAACGGCACTCTCGTCCAAACTGGCGGCGACGGTAAAGGCGAACGGCAGATCAGAATGTTGAGCCCCTGTCCCACGTGCGATTGGGAAGAGCGTCCGGGACTATCGGCCCGCCGGTGGTATGCCACTAACCATATTCTACCCGACGGCGGACAAATCATCATCGGCGGCCAGAAACAGTTCAATTACGAATTCTATCCTAAAAGAACAGCAACTGAAACCGTGTTCGATCTTCCTTTCTTGGCGGAGACAAGCGATCCCAATATCGAAAACAATTTATATCCATATGTATTTCTGCAACCGGATGGAAATTTGTTCATATTTTCCAACAATCGAGCCATTCTATTCGATTACACCAAAGACAGAGTCGTCAAAACATTTCCGACGATTCCCGGCGGCGATCCGAGATGCTACCCTAGTACCGGCTCCGCCGTGATGCTTCCCTTAAATTTGGATACTGAATTCATCGAGGTTGAGGTATTGGTGTGTGGGGGAGCTCCAAAAGGTGCTCTTAAGAAAGCCAAACGTAATAATTTTGTAGCGGCGTTGAACACTTGTGCCAGAATTAAGATTACTGACCCGGATCCCAAGTGGGTCATGGAAACAATGCCGCATCCTTGGGTGATGCCTGATATGTTGTTGCTTCCAAACGGCCAGGTTTTGCTTATTAACGGAGCCTCTGCCGGCGCCGCCGGTTGGGAATACGGTCGGGAACCGGTTTTGAACCCTGTTCTGTACCGCCCGAGTATACCGTTCGGTAGGAGATTCACATTCCAAAAGGCGACCACCATTCCCCGAATGTACCACTCGACGGCGATATTACTCCGCGATGGTCGTGTTCTCGTCGGCGGCAGTAATCCGCACGCGCTTTACGAATTCACCGGTGTACTTTTCCCGACAGAGTTAAGCTTAGAAGCATTCTCCCCTTGGTATTTAGACCCCTTATTTTCATATGTACGACCCTCAATCAAAAACCTAGTTTCTCCCGCAAATCTCCTCCGTGGGCAAGCATTGAAGGTGCCTTTCGGAGTCCCCGGAAAAGTTGATCGGACAAGGGTGTCGGTGACGATTCTGTCGCCGGCGTTCAACACTCATTCGTTCTCCATGAATCAGAGGCTGTTGGTTCTCTCCGGCAGGAACTTTAGACGTAGAGGGAATATGACATATGAAGTTGAGGTTACAATTCCGGAATCAGGTAACGTTGCACCGCCGGGATATTACATATTATACCTTGTTCATCGCGAAATTCCGAGCGAGGGAATTTGGGTGCACATTCAGTGACTCAAACTTGTCGTCAATTTCGGGCTTTCTCTGTTTGGATTTAATATTTAATTTTCGTTATTGTTTTAAGTCTCTCTACCGTTGGAGAAAATTGAAAAAAAAAAATATATAAATAAGAACTGATTATTGTGTGTCTCTATTTGGTTACAATGGTAAAATATGAATGATGCTTTGTATTATCTCTATTACATCATTATTATAAACTATATTAACTCAATTATATTACTATTAAATCATTTTGTACGGATTTCATTATAGGGTATTAGATCATCTCATATTCATGTAAGGAATGACCTTGCATGTGGGTTCATATCACATACACCACGACCCTAGTAGAATTTGATATGTACAAAGACTAACTCATATGTGTTATCGTATTTAATAAGGCATGATTCTAGTACAATCTCACCATATGGATGTAAGGAGTGACTTGACATACAAACTCATATTCTAATAGATTCCATACATGTAAGGAGCCACATTTCATGCGAGCTTATATCATTAGTAGTCTCCATATGTTAACACGAACGAGCACCACTCTTATTAAATGACAAGTGCTAATAGCTTGTAACCATAGAAGGGTTAAGATATTGTGGTGATGAAACAGTCAACAAAAGTGGGAAGAAAGACAGGAAAATGAATTGTATGAAAAAAAAAACCAAAACTAATAAATGGAATAAAAAATGTGATCAAAGTGCTCTCCTCTCAATTAAACTATCATTGTTCATTAATTTGGTCCGTGGATTTTGGGGTCCAGTTGGATATTGAGCGTAAACCGACGGTACATTTTTTTCAAATACACAGGACGCCGAATACGGACAACAGAACATATCCAGAATGTTTGTCGTGAAGGAAGTGCTGAAAGAGTTGGCATATGTTTTGCATTTTTTCCAAATAGAAAGAGATAACTGGGCAAGGCCCATCAATATTCTTTGGACATTCAATTCTATTTGGGTTGATAAGAGATAATTGGGCCAAGCCCATCAGAGTTCTTTGGATATTCTATTCCATTTCGGCTGGCAAGGATAATTGAGCCATATTTGGGTTTGGTAACAGAAAATTGGGTCAGGCCCATTAATGTTTTTTCTGTTTTGACATTATATTCTATTTGGGTTGATAAAAGATTAACTGCGTCAGGCTCATCAATGTTATTTGCACTATCTATTCTATTTAGGTTGGTAAGAGATAACTGGACCAGGCCCATTAATGCTTTTTTTGGACATTATATTCTACTTCAGTCGGCAGAAGATAACTGGGCCAGGCCCATCACTGTTATTTGGAAATTCTATCCTATTTGGGTTGGTAACATATAAATTGGGTCAAGCCCATCAATGTTAATTTGGACATTCTATTCTATTTGGCTTAGTAAAAGATAACTGGCCAGGCCCATCATTCTTTGGACATTCTATTATATTTCGGTTGGCAAGAGATAACTGAGCCCGGCCCATCAATATTTTTAGACCCATTAATGTTTTTTTGGACATTCTAGTCTA
Source organism: Cucurbita maxima (assembly GCF_002738345.1). Taxonomy (NCBI): domain Eukaryota; kingdom Viridiplantae; phylum Streptophyta; class Magnoliopsida; order Cucurbitales; family Cucurbitaceae; genus Cucurbita; species Cucurbita maxima. Next base: position 6,614,606 of record NW_019272019.1, read on the forward strand.
TTTCGGTTGATAACAGATAACTGGGCCAGGCCTATTAATGTTCTCTGGACTTTCTATTGTATTTGGGTTGGTCAGAGATAACTGGGCCAGGCCCATCAATGTTCTTGGGAGTTTTTTTTATTATATTTGGGTTGGTAAAAGACCAGGCTCATCAATGTTTTTTGGACATTCTATTCTATTTCGGTTGGTAAGAGATTATTGGGCCAGGCCTATCAATATTCTTTGGACTTTATTTCATTTGGGTTGGTGAGAGATAACTGGGCCAGGCCCATCAATGTTCTTTCTACGTTCCATTGTATTTCGGTTGGCAAGAGATAACTGGGCCAGGCCCATCAATGTTTTTTCGAACTATTTTTTGGACATTCTATTCTATTTCGGTTGGTAACAGATAAATGGGACAGGCCCATTAATGTTCTCTGGACTTTCTATTATATTTGGGTTGGTGAGAGATAACTGGGCCAGGCCCATTAATGTTTTTTTTTGGACTTTCTCTCGTATTTGGGTTGGTAAGAGATTACTTGTTCCTAATTCCTAATTCTCTTGTATCAAGCTTTCGTTGTAATTGAAAATTCCTAATTCTCAGAAATATTTTACAATTCTTTGTGTATATGTGATGTGAGAATATATTTAAAAGGCTAAAAATTGACAAAACCCAGCGTTTAATAAACTGAAAGAAAAACGGTGGCCATTACCTTCTTCCCGCAGTCCCCAATCATTTTTGATCGCAGGTTCGGGCGGAGAGGAAGAAGCATTGATGTTAAAGTTCCTGTCTAAAGTAAAGATCGAATTCAATGCCTTAGATCCACGCTTACCATCTTGCATGGAGTTCTTAGCGCAGTGTAATGCTCGCAAGGCCAAGGAGTCGAACCCCGCTTGCCAATTGATCGTCAAGCGCCGAACCGATGACCACCCGCCCCAGATCACCGTCACCTTTGTCAACGGAGTCGAAGAGGTTTTTGACGCTACATCTACTCCTGCTCAAACAATCAGGAATATGATTCTTGAAAAGGGCCAACTCCTTGAGACCGAGCAAATGTTCCGAGAGGCTGGGGAAACTTGGCCAGTTATCATTCCCGATGAAGAGCTCAATCAACCCGCTCCCAGTATCAAGGTTCGTCTTCTTCTTCTCCCTTTATGTGAGCGTTTCTCGGTCCTCTTTTGGTTGAGTTTTCATTTTGGGCACTACATGTGGCATTTTGTCGAACAACATATGCACACAAAGAGCTTTACGAACTTTCTTCTTTTGGAGTGGAATTTTTGCAACTGTGAAATTTGTATTTGCAATCTTACTTCGTTGTTCTCGTATATATACATTCTCTTCATGTACTTTGTTGTCATTGCATCTCAAGCTAATGTAAGAGTACCCAGTGCTTCTATCTTATTTAGCAAGAATTAGTTTTGGCAATTACTTTGTGAAACGTCCTAGCATTTGGGAATTCAGTTGACTCGAATGTTTGTCCTAAACATCTGTGCCTGTGCGCTGGTATGCATGTGTATTGATATGAAGCACGCTCTTAATTGATGTATTAGTAATGTAGATGATGATTATCTTCAGTTTACTGACTATCCCACCAAACAAATATCTGGTCTTTTGCGTACATTGAGTTATGTAGTCTAATTTTCTTCCCCTTAGGCCTAGTGGTCAATAAGAGCCATGAGCTTCAAAATTAGGTAAGGGTTTAGAAGAAATTTGTTCAAACCATGATGGCCTCCTTTCTAAGATGAGATGTTTTGTAACCGCCCAAGCCCACTACTAGCAAATATTGTCCGTTTTAGCCTGTTACGTATCGCCGTCAGCCTCACAGTTTTAAAACGTGTCTGTCAAGGGGAGGTTTCCACACCCTTATAAGGAATGCTTCGTTCCCCTCTCCATCCAATGTGAGATCTCACAACATCCCCTTGGGGACCAAGCATCCTCACTAGCACGCTGTCCAGTGTCTAGCTCTGATACCATTTGTAACAGTCCACGCCTACTACTAGCCGATATTGTTCACTTTGGCCCATTACGTATCACCGTCAGCCTCACTGTTTTAAAACGCGTCTGCTAGGGAGAGGTTTCCACACCCTTATAAGGAATGTTTCGTCCCCCCTTAGAGGCCTAGTGTCCTTGCTGGCTCTCCGATCGATGTCTGGCTCTGATACCATTTGTAACGGCCCTAGCCTACCACTAGTAGATATTGTTTGCCTTGGCCCGTTATGTATCGTCGTCAGTTTCACGGTTTTAAAACATGTATGTTAGGGAAAGGTTTCCACACCATTACTAGGAATGTTTCGTTCCCCTATCCAACCAATGTGTGATCTTGCAATGCACCTCCCTTAGAGGCCCAGCGTCTCGCTGGCACACCGCCTGACGTCTGACTTTGATACCATTTGTAACATCGGTTGGAGGGGAATGAAGCATTCTTTATAAGAGTATGGAATCCTCTCCCCTGTAACCACTTTTTAAAAACTGCGAGGTTGACAGCGATATGTAATAGGCCAAAGTGGAACCATGAGGCTGACGGCGATACGTAATGGGTCAAAGCGGATAATATCTGCTAGCAGTAGGCTTGAATTTTTACATGTTTGTCTAAAAACTCATTTTGTGTTACCAGCTGAGGTTGTCATAGTTCAATAGCATGTTCTTAGACGAAGCTGCTCAAGTAACCAGGAAAGATTTTACAAGCGTAACGCCGACGTTACATCGTTGATAACAATATGGTGTCCCCAGTTTGCAAAATTTCATTAAGCCATCGATTCTTAAGTTAAGAAATGAGAAGCATGTGTTGCAGATTTCTTTTTGCCTTGATTCTGGAATCCAAGCATTATGTAGTAGTAAAAACGTTTAAAATGTTCAATAAGTTTTTTAAGACTGGAAGTAATGTGACCAAGTGGTAAGTTCGGCATACTTGAAGTTCTTTCTTAAATCTGTTTTTCTGCACCTCATGTTCATTTTTGGTTTACTGGCAGAAATGCCTTTTATTGTATTTGAATTACATGCAATTGTCTCAAATTCCGTGTGCTTCTTGTTGCAGCCTAGAAAAGCCGAAGACAAGCAGTAACTTTGTCACAGTTGATCAAATTACAGAAGGACCTGAAAGAGGAGAGGGGTGCTACTGTCTTCACAACCTTGGGCTGCAAAGAATAGAATCATTATCCGTGGAGTAGAAGGGCTGATTCAGAGATGTTTTTCGTTTTAAATTTCATAGGAATGTTAGCTGAGTCTTGTTTGTCTTCTTGGATGTGAAAGGATTCCGCATCAAGATCTAAATATGGCCTGTGAATCCTGAGTTGGCTTTCACAAGTCATTTGTTTATGAGAACTTGTTATACCAGTACACAAGTTTGAACTTGTTATACCTGTGAATCCTGAGTTGGTTTTCATAAGTCATTTGTCTAGGCAAAGCATATAACAGCTTCGTTCAGAAAATAGTCATAGAAACGTTAAAACACCTCATTTGGTTCGCAGTTCACAGTTTTCATAGATTTCACTACAGCCACCAACCATCCAAGCTATGAGCATCAAGCATTCGTATCAAACCCGCGTCTCATCTTATTCTAACGATCTTCTCATCAAACACAGCATTCGGTCAGACATCATGTCTAGCATAATCTTAACGATTGAGACTATCTAAGGCTCACACTCGATGATTCACATTGAAGAACGAAGACTATATTACTGCCTGAAAAATGATACCTCGTAGTTAGCTGATTCCCGCTTCCTTAGTTAATAAGTTCATAAATCATCTCAGTGCACGAGCTTCTCTACAGATAAGTCTGCAGAGATATCACAAACACACTTCAATCAGATACCTATGTTTCCACCAAATAAAGAAATGCATACTTCGAAGTGCCGTGATCAGACGCCCTCAAGTGGCTAAACGAGTCGGACGGTGCATCATTCCATTTGGACGAACGAATCACTTGCGTCTTCCAATCGAAGAACACCAATTTGCTTGAAAATTACTTGAAAATTATAAATCAAGAAAAGTAGTCCCGATTCAAACAGCTGGCCACATTTAGAAAAACAAAATGGAGAAAAACATTTAGAATCGTCATGACCGTGAGATATCTTCCTCGAGCAAAGAATGAGCCACCCGGATTCAATCAACAATAAAGAGAGCTCAGATGAACAAAACTTGGGAATAATTGAATTTGAACTTCAACTGAGCAACACATTTCAGGTATGTGAAGTGATAAGGAAACAAAGAACAATACAAGATGATACAAATTATAAAAAGAAAGGGAAGGAAGGAGTTAGAGTAGTCTGAGGCGTAAACCTGATGGCGATAAACGAGAGTATCATCATGTCTGGCGAAATGCTAGGCTGAGTGCACTATCGACGACTTGAGTCGATGGCTTTTTCATCGGAAATCAGACGACTCGACGGAAGAGTTTCACTGATCCACCGGCGAGTCTGGTTTCTTCCATTATTCTTCTCATTTTCAATTACCGGTAAACCAGAGACGATGCAGGTCGTGGCATCGCGTAAGGCTTTTGGATTATACGTGTGACTGTAACAAGGGAAAGAAACGGTGTCATAAAATGTAAAATAATGATTTATATAATTTGGTATTAGAATAATAATTATAATTAAATTTACAATTTTAGCCTGGGTGGGGAGGCCATTTAACCAAAATTACCCTCCATTAGTTTGAGTTCCATATTTAATAGGTGACTCGGATCCAAAATTTGAGAGCAAATTAGGGTTCTACGATCCAGGCGGGAAAGGCGAGCTCATTGGAGCTAGAAGGAGACAAGTCCAAGCATTTCTCTGTGGCGACTGATATCATAATTTGCATCTAATGGCACTTCCTCCTGGCCCTTACTCCGGCACCAGCACCCTCGCTCTGGTATTTACTGTTTCTTTTACCTTTAATCATTTGCAGTGATTTTATTTAGCTCGATCTCTGTGATGTCCCGTATCCACTTTGTTCTTTTCAAGCTGGTTAGAATAGGATTTCAATGCATCTAGATTTTTTAGTTCCGAATTCTCCACGAGGTGGTAATTGGTGAGAATGGATGGATCTGCGATTCAAAAAAAATTATTTTCTTTTTCGTATTTCTTCATTATGTTGTTTTTATATCCTTTATTGGGAATGAGATGGATCGGTTCATTTGAGATTCTGAATCTTTTTTGGGAATTGATTTCTACAGGTGGCCCGTGCATCAGCATTCACCTTTGGTTTGGTTTACGGAAACATTAAGCTCAAGGTTCTGAAGGTAAATTGGAATCAACTTCTGTTCCAACCGTTGTTGTTATCGTAAATTTATTGAAATGGTTATTTTTGTAGTATGATTGTATGGCGCCTCTGCTAAATCAACTCCATATATATTAATAATGACTATTTTCACTCCTTAATGGACATGAACTCAACATTAACCTGTTTCTCAAATGGTTTCAACTTGTTTTCTTTTGGAGGCAAGATTTCTTTACTGCCTTATTTTCATAGGCATTTCTAATTTAAGGCAGAAGTCTCGTTGGAAACTTAAAGTTCAAATCTTGTACCTGTTTATTGGCTCAACTGTGACCCAAAATTTTTCTGAAAGAAAATTGGCTGTATGTGTTCATAGGCATTTAGCTGTAAGACATTTTTGTTGATGAGTTTCTTCTGGTTACGTCATCTTAAACTCCATGCCGTATAATTTGTTTTTTTACAGCATGTAAGCACATGAAACGACCGTCATATATATCTTGATCAGTTAATTGTATAGAATATGAATTTGATTGTCTAAAAACGTGTCTTTTGGCTGTATGTTTGTGCATTTGCCAGGCAAAGGCCAAGTCACACGCAAAAGCTGAAGCCAAAACCCATCACTGATGAACACTTCTACTGATGTAGCTTATAGCGATGGAAGAGATGGAAACTACTGCATAGGGGAAGACTCCGATCATTGGTTGGAGAATGTGATTTTTGGCTTCATAATTAATTAGATTCAGTTTTTTTCTTTTTTTCTTTTCCTTCACTTCTGAAACAAAAGAAAATTCTCTGTTTAAACGGGGTTGGTATTGCTGCAAATACTGTATGGTGTATGCTTAGTTTTTCAGTGCCGATTGGCAATTCTGCCTGTGAGAAGAATGCTCTTGAAATAAAGGTGACACCATATTGATAAATAAGACTCGTTTGAGATTTCTTTTATCACAGTACCACCTCTAATTTCACTTTCGAGTTAAAGCTCTATGATTGGTATTGATCTCTATCCTGTGGTTCAGTTTATAGGATTAATTGGTGTATTACCAACGGAAACACAAGGCAGAGCAAAAACTCTAGAATATATTATCTTACTATAAAATCTCTAGACAACGGAAATATGCAAATGAAAGACAGGCAACAAAGATAAGGCTCCATCATGAACCTCGCATACCAAGATGAATGGTTGATGGGTATCCTTCAGAAGGCGCAGCATAGCTAACTTGTTGAAGTTTTTTTCTTGTTCTACTGAATTCAGAAAGAGTACAATTTTGCAGGAACTGAATCTACTTCAACTACAGCTCCCAGCAATCAAGACGAAAGCTTCATGCTAACACCCGGCCTTCTTCAAGCTTGTGACAGTAATTATACTAAACTCGATTCTCGCCTAACGAAGAAGAAGAATCGGCCTTCATGACTGGTTAAGGAAAACTGAGTCTTAACCTCGGCCACCTTCTGGCATGGAGCAATTGATGCCTTGCATCATAGCACTGTCGAGAAGCTTCATTCCCTCTTCGCTCATTTGCTTGACTTCTGAGGGTGACAAGATTCTGATGCACCTTACACAGCTCACAAATTCCCTGCAGACATCCCAGGGAATCCAACAAAAGATTACAATATAATACTAAGATGACTTGTTGAATTCAGGAGTTGCTATTTCTCAACTCTTCAGGCTAAAGATATTTAAACAAACAAGCATCGGACTTATAGCGAGAAGAAAACTTACTCCCATGGATCATCGCCAATAAGCAAGACGTCGTTCTCATAATCGACATAAACCAGTTTCCATCCTGAGCCTCTCGGGTCATTAAGCAACCCTTCAAGTCCAAACATGCATTCGATAGCGGAGCACAGTTCGTCGTAGTTCTTAAAACTAGTGACATCGATAGACCTCCCAACAGATCCTGCCTTCTGGACCTGTCATTTTGAGAGTAGGGAAACAAGAGCACAGTAACAATTTTGAGATCAATTCTCATTGTGACGGCATAAATACGACAGACAGCTTTGTTCTTGGTAATGTAAATACAATCCCATCAGACTAAGAACATCATGGAAGTTACCATAACTAGTAGAAAAACCACAGACCTACCTTGGTGTAAGTTCTCATGGGCGGTACGACTTGATTCCAGGAGCCGTTATGCAGAAGACTGCCCTCATCAAAATCCACATTGCAAGAGGAAGTACCACCTGAATTATCATGGAAGTCCTGCCTGGAGAAAGCCTGAGAATCTCCAAGACTAGCAGCAGAGGTAATCTGAGACTGAACATCTTGGCTTGAGCTGAAGTTTCCAACCAAGCAATCTGAAGGATGTGGGAAGTCAGCATCTTTCAATGCGCAATAATCATCAAGAATAGTACTCGAAACAGCAGGACCAACCAAAGTATTTCCACCATTACTGATTTCAAGGTTAGAACAACTATATATCCCACTTTGGTTGTTGCTCTCGTCTGAAACGGCTCTCATAACATTTGCATTACCCATACAATTCAGGTTAGAAGAGAATCTTATATTATTAAGAGGATCCCACATGTCTTGCCCAGTTGAGGGTAAGGGAAAATTAAGAGCCTCAGGGAAGACTGTTGAGGATTCTTGCAATGCCAACATGGAAAGGTTCCCGGGTGATCTCATTACTCCAGGAAGAGCCAGACAGGATGGGTTAATCAAACATCCATCACCATCCAGTGTAAATTCAGGGTGAGGCATGTCAATTGGTTGTGGGTGTTGGATTAGTGATTCAAGCTGAGGCTGCAACGGCCATGACTGCATGGGGATCTGATTCTGGTTCATAAATGAAAGCTGGTTCACAAGGGTCTGCATATTCACTTCTTTAGTAGTGAGTTTTTCCCCCACACAATCTCCGACCGGGGGCAATGTATTGGACTGATTGGTTGAAACATCATCAGCTCCAGTTGGAGGTTCACTTTCAGTAGCCGCTGAAGTGTGCGCTTTTCCTGGTAGACTTTCTTTTGGAGATGAATTTGGATTTATGGGATCAGATTGTGTAGGATTTTGATTCCCGGGAGATGCAGTTTCTGTCGGAATAAGCTGCTTCATTTTAGAATTGGTTTCTGGCTGCATGTCCTTCATGTCCTGTATCTTCACTAAATTGTTAGCTGAATCCTGGTGTAAGGTGGCTCCGTGAAGGCTAACGAGCTGAGGCCTCAGTAGCATCTTCATCAGTGGTTCAGAGCATAGATTTGGCGCAGCATATGAAAGATCCCCTCGTATATTTTCAGGAACACGAAGCATTGGTCTCTTCACCAGACTTTCCCAATCAGTTTCTCCTGCTAAAGTGAAACATTCCCATTTTTATGGTCTTTTAGAGTACACTGAAAGTCGCAGAAAGGGATAATCTTACCCAAAAATCCGCCGTGTAATGGACGTTTAAGACCCGAAGTCAGAGAAGGAAAAATGAAGAGACTTTCCGGAGTTTCTATTTCCCATGAACTAACCCTGTTTTGCTTATCGCAACACCCGGGCTCATCCCATTCCACTTGAAGATTTCGCCACTTGGAACCTGGCCACCTAAGTGGATCTAAATCGCTAATCCCAACAATTGTACCCATATATCTGCGCAACAAATAGCGTTACAATCCAATTATATGAACATCCCAGATCATTTATTGACACAAAATCAAACCCGTAACAAGCTCACCGGCGTTTTCCCGACTCCTCTGTTTCAAACATCATCCCGAACCTCATACCCGCAGAAAGCTGAGTTCCGAATACACATTTCCGATATTTGGCTAAGGGAATAACAAACTCTGAAGGACATGCCCTGTGGGGAAAAAGAAACACATGTAAAGTTGGAAAAATCTAAACTTGAGGCTCTTGAAAGTTAATGGAACCTGGGATTGTAAAAGATTGTGAATGGACTGCGATTAGCAGCAGCATGAGCTGCAGCAGCAAGAACTCCTATATGCATACTGTCGGCGGATAGTACCGATGATGGCAATGTTGTTTGTTGCCGGTTAGCACGCCTCACTCCAATCAGCAACTGGGACTTTTCATCCCTACATGATTCTCACATTAGACAAATTATTCAAACTTCATAGCATTGACACAAAAAAAAAGTGGCAAAAACGCTACCTTACCTTATGAAAAGAACAGAATCACCTGCTCTGAGCCTCTTTGCTCCAACAAATAGACTCCACCCAGTTGTGAGAAGATGTCGCTTCGGCTGCCCTATAAAAAACAAGGCATACCCCCATCAGGAAAACAACATAAGGGGTAGATTATCATATCCAACCATACTCACCGCGATAGATGTGGCGAAAAGTCCAGGTATTGTCATGCAAGTCTCGTACAACGAGCTCCTGAGTTGGTGGTTGCATTGTGTAATCCTGTTTCAAGATCAACCACAGAGGCTATGAATGGTAACAGCAGAGAAGAAATGACATGAACTTGAAGCCTTACCAATGGCGGAAAAAGCTTTTCAGCAGCCCTGCGTGGCACTGAGAACCCACCATGTGTGCTGGTATCACTGGCAGTCAAAGTTTTGCAGAAGAATTCATTTGGGTGTTTACTCGGCCTTAGTCCAAAGTCCGGAACTAGGAAGACATCTTTTTCCTGATCCATGGCCAAATTTGAACGTGAAAAGAGATGCTATTATGAACTGTTTACAAATTCAAAGGTATTGGCTTACAGAGTTCACCGGTTGAAGGCTCATTTGAGCGTAGATTTCATCTGAATCTTTATCAGCCTAAAACATTAATGAAGAGAAAAGCAGAGGACTTTTCAGAACAAAGATTTTGCAATGGATGATCCAAATTCCAATATGAACGAAAGCACGTACATGTAAGGTAACACTTTGAACTTGGCACATCAACTGAGAAGGAAGATTAGGATAATTTGGAATCTGTGAGGTTGCTGTTCTCTTGGTAGAAACCGCCACCTGTTCGCAAAAATAAATAAATAAATAAATAAATAGAAGCATCAAGAAACCCCCTTTCCTGTATTATCATCAATGCAACAATTGGCACCTGTTCACTATGTCCCTGAGGAAAGTAATAAACAAGACTCCCCACATGGGGCAAGGAAACAAGCGGACCAGCACACGCGTGCCAGAGCTCGGAGTTAATAGCCTTCCGGGCCCCTGAAATCCATAGAAACGCAGATTTAAGCAATACCCATTTGAAAAAAAAAAACGTATTGCCAGAATTGAAACGAACCTGTTTGATCTTGCATTTGTTTCAGCAATTTCATCTCGTCGAGAAGGTTAGTCTGAGGGGTGTTATTAATCAAACCCATTGGTGCCTTGAGCTTGTCTTCCACAGAGCTCATGGCGTGTCCTTCTCTTGATCACGAGGCAATTTCAGGTTGCCATCCAAGAAAGGTCGAGGAGGACTAAGAGAGTGATACCATGAGTCAAAAAGGGAAGAAGGGCATGAGAACCAAGACGAAGGAACAAAAACTGGAAATGAAAGGGATCTGATAGCATCAAAGGCACGGGAATCGAAGAAGCATGGAATGAGGCATATGATGAAGTGGGTGCGGTTGTTTTTACGTTGAATAGACACCGAGCTTTGGATCAACCACTTCCCTCCACCCTTCCTACTCACACCTCACCTTAAGCCTTGCTGCTTCCGGCATTTCCCTTTCCGAGTCTCTAACCCTCTCTCTCCTCTCAAAACTGGAAAGAGCGTGCATGCTCTTATCCTGCGCTCGCATCCGTATAACCCCATTTCTTTGCAGCTTTAAACTGTTATAGAGAACCAAAATTAAAGGGTGTCAACAGAAAGAAGGAAAAATAATAGTAAACAATTGGAGGCAAAGCAGAGAAAGGCTATGAGAACACGAAAACAGTACACAAAGAAGGACTGTGAGGTGAGAGAGACAGAGAGAGATTGTCTTTTCGGAGAAGAGCGAGAATGGGATTGGTGGAAAGGAAGAGTGGCAACCGGCGCATTTTAGCACCGATTATTTCAAATAGCCCTCGGATTTTCGTCTTCCTCCATTCCCCCTTTTCTTCTTTTATTACATTAATTATTATTCTCGTAAGATAATATAAATATATTTTGATTTTGTTGTTATTTCTGCAAAAGAAAAAAAAAGTTCACTTTTTAGTTTTAAATCGGTGAAACTAGTATAAAGTTTTACCTTTTGGATCAATTTTCATTCCTTGGAAATACGTTAAAAAGGTATTATATATTTCAAACAAAATAACGCTTGAATTGTAAGAAACTCAATATTATTGATCAATGTATTAACATTTTTAAAAAATGAATATGTTTTTATTACGTCACAAAGTCAAGTTTGACGGTCTATACAAAAAAATAGGAGATAAATGAGGGTAAATGTGTAATTTAACCTTATTATTAAAATGAAAAGGAATAAAAGGGGAATGAGAACGGCGGGGTGGGTTCCGGCAATAATATCGAGTTCGCGCTCATCGCGCGTGCGATTCGCGGCAAATTAACAGGAGGTGTAGGAAGGGTATGGGGTATGTGAATGTTTTGTTCCCTTTGCTGCCTTTTACCCATTATGGGACGCCTCTTATTCTTTTATTTCTATACTCCCCATTTTTCACTCGATTAATTTTTATTTAATTTTAAATCATTCAAATTTTCTTCGTCCCAATTATAATGTTAGAATAATGATGGAGTGAGGATTTACTTTCTGGGCATATAGTATGCTCACAGCCTAATGAATTGAATAAATAAAGGAAATGGGTTCCAGTTTGGCATGCACATAAGCAATCAATATTTCTGGGAATTTTTTCTTCTTCTAGTTTCTAAAAGAACCAACATATATCTACAAAGATTACGAAATATGAATAATTTATTATTTCAACCAATAGGGATATTATTACATTTATAAAATAATAATTCTCGTATGTATGTATATTTTTTTTAACGCTTACTTTTCATAGACAAATAAGTAATAATGTTACCACACTCTTGTATTATATTGTTTGCACTCTTAAGACAAATAGTACAAACTAATAATTTTGATGCATTTGGATAAATAAATAAATAAATAAATAAATCTTCTACTCCACACAATTTATTTCTAAAAATAAAAGGAGTCTTAATTAAATGTCCACCTACTTGGTTGGGTAAAGTGTATTATAAGGCGAGCTTGTAATATTTATTTATGTTTACACAACATAATTAGATTAGAAGCAATAATTAAGAAATTTACATCCAAATTTTACAAAGAAGTCCAACATTATCTTATACACACAACTTGACATTATAATATTAAATAAAGCAACCAGCGTATGTTAAAAAAATGAAATAAAAACTAAAATAAACGGTAAGGCACACGGAAACAAAAATCGTTATTTCCAAAACGGCGTCGAGGGCACGTGATTGTCATGCACGGAACCCTCCCCTGTTTTTTTTATTTATTATTATTTAATATAAATTACGGCAAACAAGGTGAGGCTCACGCGTGGGCCCCATTCAACATTGTCAGACTCATTCGATCCCATCTTCCACGTAAAGTTCACTTTTTGACTGTCTCCCAAAATAAATAAATAAATAATTATTTATTTTGCAGGAAACGAAAAATCTGCATCATCAACCAACCAATTAAGTGAAGAATACCTTGGAGTGTTCCAAATATATATAATATATATCATCCACCAACTCTTAATCATTTATTTATTTACTTCTATTTATGTAAACAAAAATAAAAAGAATTAATTAATGAGGAATCCCTCCTTATATATACGGCTAATAAATGAATGGGATTATTATTAGTAATTGGGATTAGAAATAGAATGATTTTTTAAATAAAAATGAAAAAAGAATATAATATAATATAATGGGAGAGAGACAGAGAAAGGGTCCAGAAGCAGAGAAGAGGAAAGGAGGCGTGGGATGAGGGGAACATAAAGCAGTGAAACGTGTAGGGTTTCCAGGGGACAATCTCCTCTCTTTTTTGCTCATCAAAACACACCTCCATTTTGTCTCTAACCCTCCCCTCTCCTTTTTCTTTATTATTATTATTTTAAATCAAAATACATTTTATTTATTTACCGGTGGGCCGCCGCTCAAGGCCTTGATATATATTCCTCCTCTCTATTCTGGGCCGGTTTCCTAACCCACCCTCAAGCCCATTAATTCCGGCCCTTTATGTTCTTATTTAGGCCCAATTCTTGAATAGGGCTTCATCCAGGATTCGTTTAGTAACGCACGTGTAAATAAACGTTAGCTGTTATTATTTTTTTTTTACCTTCTCGCGCGCTCTTTCTTCTCCGGCGCTGCGGATTCTTCCTCTACTCCTTGTTGCGGTCGTTGTTTCAATGGAAGGGCTCAAGGTGTCGGATGCCGATTTGGTTATATATCTTCACCCAGCCAAAAGTAACAAGGTTTCGCAAGCGATTCTTCACGAGCTCGGCGCTATGCTTCTAAAGTAACTCGAACTTCTTTTACGCTTTCAACAATTCTCGTCCCTAATTGCCTGCAATCACAATCTTTTCCAGTTACTGATACTGTTGCTTTGTTGATGTATTTATTTTTTTCTTTGAGCATCTTGATTGGGGATGCTATCTTTTAATGGCAGAATTTGATTAGTACAACCTTCAATTTCGCCGCAATTTAACTTCCATTCTAACTTAGTTTTTTCCTGCATTTTTATCAACTGGCGTTTTTTTCTTTGCTGGCTTGCCATTCTGTATTGAAGAAATAAGCACCTGGTCGTGCTGTTGTTTGTAAACTCAGGATGTAAGTTTTTGTGACTTCCATGGTTAGGGAATAGAGATGTTATTCATTTAATTTGGACACAAAGGCGCAAAAGTTGATCTCATTGCTGCTTCTTTTGCTTCATTCAATCAGCATTCAATTGCATTTATGTGGCACATACATGTGAACTTGTATTGAACTGACTTTGTTTAAACTGTACTCCGCGTGTAGATTTGATGAAAAATTTGAGGGCGTGCTACTGGCTTATGAGGCCAAAATTATTGATAAAAGTGCGAAGATTCTATCTGGAGTGCACCCCTACTTTGCCGTGACAATAAAGGCTAAGCTATTACTTTTCTCTCCAAAACCAAACATGCTTTTAGGTTGGTTTTCTATGATTCTCACAGTATTGCCATTAGGAAAACAACACATCTAGAATTTAAGTTGTCCATGCTTTTCTGATAGTTTGGTTATCACTTCAGAGGGAAAGGTGGTGAAGCTTAAGCAAGAATCAATCCATGTTATAGTCTTGGGTTTTGCTTCTGCTGTAATAACCGATGAAGACATTAGCAGCGAATTCAAGCATATAACTGTATGTATTGTGCATTGTACTTGAGAATTCATACCTTTCCCTTTGTTGTACCTATGAGAAGGAAGTTCTTGATATCTTGTTCTGATTGTATTATGCATTGATTTTGACATAGAGACATGGAGAAGAAATGCTTGTCAGTAGAGCTAACAAGCACCATGTAATAAAGGTTGGGACAATTATCCGGTTTTTGGTGAAGAGGTTAGATTTTTTCCCTTGTTCTGTATCATTGAAGTGGAAAGTTATTCTTGGAGTTTTCATTCAATTAATTGGGGCCGGAACATCAAGCTCATATTTATTGATGTTTGCTGATTCTTGTTGTTCTGCTTCAGTAATCTTAATATCTTGATGTTCTAAGAAGTGACTTAATTCATCCTTTACAGTTTTGATGAGGGAATACTGCACATCTCTGGATCTCTTGTTCCATCTCACACAGGGAGCATTCATCGGTTGGAGAAGAACTCAGTTGAAGGCTTAGCAACTAATAAGTGAGATAATACTACATTCTGTGAGGTTTTAAGCTATAATCCCCAAATCTATTATTTTAATTTTTTTTCGCCAAATTCTGTAGGAGCAAAAGGAAGATGAGAGAAGACGAGGCCACGGATATAAATGCACTTATCTTGAACGATGACCATCAGTCAAAAACGAAAAAGCAAAAAATTACCAGATTATCTTGAAGAATGCTAATTCTCATATAACATAGATCGTCTACATATCAGGTAACTTTTCCTACTCCCTCATTAGGATGGCTAATTTCTTGCTCTCACTCAATTCATGCCTAAAATCTTCATTACCCAGAAATTTTGCTGGAAAGTAAACTTGAATTCAAAGCGTAAGAAATGCTTGGGAGAAGCACCTTGCCCTTGGGAATATCACCTCAACTTTGATAATGACTTAACTGTATATATCAGGGTGTGGACAAATGCAGCTACCCATTTTTGCAACTGCTGTGAAGAGACAGCCAAATGCATATACTATGGGGTTAGGGCCAATATACATGGTTAGTGAATTGTGCTTTACAGCCCAATCTGGAAGGTGTGATAGATATCAGCAACCTAGACTTTACTGAATATTGTCTGAGATTTCGACATCATATTTCTAATTTCATTCAAAATCACTTACTTAAACACAACACCACAACCAATTGTTTTATCCCTTGTGTACAGCTCAAACCCACCGGATATTGTCCGCTTTGGTTTGTTACGTATCTCCCTCAGCCTCACAATTTTTAACTTGCGTTTGTAAGGGAAAGTTTTCCATATTCTTATAAAAAATGATTCGTTCCTCTCTCCAAACGATGTGTAATCTAAGGATTTTCAAGTACATTCCATTTGCATCCATTATATCTCTAACCTCCATCATGGGTTCCATTTTTCTTTTTAGATGCTGCAAATAATTTATCATTTATAAGGTATGGGGTGTTCTGTCCAAAACAACGGGCCGCAGAATGATTCCGTAATAGAATAGAAGAGAGCTGATTCTTACTCATATTTTTGAAGTTGAAGGTTGTAATCTTTGTACCCCTCGTGTCCTGGGGAAAGAAGAGCCCCGGTTTTTTCAAATAGGTGAACCGGGTCTACACGATCTAACTCCCATGTGAATATATGATCCATGGTTTTTGTTTAATCAGATAAGTCCAAACGCAGCAATGTGACAGTTCTATTGTTTTCTTTGGGCGACAATGGCGGATTTGTAACATGGTATGAACTATGAAGTGGGAAGTACAAAACCGTTCAATCCAATCAAAACTAGAGTTTAAAAAAATGGTGTCTTTTTGTGTTTGCCTCGTTTCATGATAAATTTGACCGTCTGTTAACTTGGAATCTGTGTTCGGTTTAGCTCTCAGAATTTGACCATCTTCTCTGTTCTGACATCTCTCTCTCTATTTCTTCATGTCAAGTAAGGATTTTATGAAGATCTTCAAAAGATATGATTAAATTTCAATTTCAGATATGATTATGAAAAAACATCATCTCTTTGTCAGAACACACCTCTTGCACGTTCTTGGACTTCATTTCTTTCTCTTGTTTGGAACCTGCAAACTGAGCTTGCCAAATCAAAGCCCTCTGGCATTCATCTTCCAATATTAAATCACTTCTTCATTCAATGCTCATAAAACAAGTAGTAATAAAATTAATCTCAAACCACTTGGAAAGCTTAATGATTGAAAGGGGCCTTAGAAAACCAAGCCTTATTCAAAGATATTCTAAGGGTCGGCTCTGGAAATCTAATGGTTGGTGAATTTGAATGCGATGTTCAACTGACTGGCTTGCTGGCATCTATTTGGGTCTTTAATTATGAGGTTGAATAAGCTCCAACGACCCAAATCTAATCTAAAGGGCAGGCTTACTAATCATTATCAATCATTTGGTGCCCTTTCAAAAGCTCCAATGATTTGTTTGCAGAAAAAATCATGGATTTTTACCTCCTTCATATAGAAAAACCCAGATGAAGTTATGTAATTTGACAATCTTGTTCATAAAAACTTCATAAAGAAGTCGATAATTTAGATTGATTGTGGTTTAAAGGAGCCAAATTCAATGTTTGATTCAGAAGACAAATGGCAGAAAGGGAGAGAGCGGCGGGGCAGCAAAAAGAGATGGCAGATGAGGAGTAATGCTATAACAGCTAGCAATGCGGCTACATAACGTGCTACATATTGTTTTTAATTACAACTTTGGGTGTTTAAATTTCATAGTTGCTGGTTGTCGTATTATGTGGAAGAACAAGTTTTTTGGGCCAATAGATTTGAGTAGAGACACACACACACACACACACACACCCACACACTGAGGATGATGGATGATTGAAAGAAATGGGGCGGCGGAGGATTCTGGAAGGCTTTGAAATAGGGAAGCATGCATGGATGTTATGGGCGGTCTGTGCAAGTACGGAATCCTTGGAAATGACCAATTCGCAATTTGGCGGATGAGGTGACAGATAAAACGTATTTTTATTCAGCCCAAACTTTTCATCGAATGCTTTGTAGCTATAGTGGTGTGGATAAACAGATGATTCCATGAAGGGTTTATGATATAAAATGAGGAGAATAATGGAAGATAAATAAAGGGTAATCTAATGGCACCGCCCAAATGATGGGGGCGGGGGGTCTGAAAAGCAGAGGGTAAAGGGTTTAGGAGGGTAGGTGGGTGGGTGTATGGGTGTATGGGGGGAGGGGCGTGCGTTGACATGATTGTATCAGAAAAAAACTAAAAGGAAGGCAGCAATCAGTTTGGAGTTTTAATGGTTAAACACCACATTAAAGGAAAAAAAAGGAAGTTGGTGTTGGTGATGTATGCGTTAGAGGGTTCATAAAAGTGGATTCTTTGTTGGAACAACAAAAGAAAGAAATATTATGTACGTCTCAGTGCTACTCTATCTGTACTGTTTTCTAGCTTTTGGCTGCATGGTGGTGACTTTTCGACGTGGCCTTTTTGTTTATTTACACTCTTCTACGCTCTCTTTTTCTTCCTTCAAAGCTAACATTTTCAACCTCCAATATAGATATCATCCAACTTTCCACTCAAACCCTTTGCAATTTGACTCAGCATAAACAATATGTTTTTTTCTTTCTTTTCTTACCTTTAAACCTTACCTTCTAGTTCTAATGTTCGCCATCGTAACACCATTTCTTCAACACTTGTGGCACTTTTGTAATGGAATTGGTATTTCTTACTACTTCTTTTGATAATTTTCAACAAAATCGATCGTAGATTGGCAAAGTAACTTTGTCAATATCCGGTGGGTGTTGGATAGATGATGGAGCAAAGCGTGGAAAGTGGAATGCATGGTGGGCAGTCGAACATGGAAATAAAACGAGAAAGCTATGTAAAATAAGAAACATATTTACAATGCAATAACTACGTAATTATGAGTCAAATAAACTATCAATTCTGAGGCAGTTAACCAACTGCTGAAGTTGTTTATGTACGGCAGGCACCCAAATTAGGTAAAAAATTAAAATTTTTAAATAATATACAATAAAAGAAAAGACCCCCACGTAAATGGAAGCTCCAAACGACGGAGTTTTGATATATTTATTTGAAGAAATAGGTTTGTGCCAACTCAGGTAGGGGAATATTAGAGTGTGAAAGTATTAATTAATTGGAATTAATAAGTAATGTAGCGTCCGGATATTTATTAAGAAAATTAATTTATTTAATTATGGATATGGGTAGTGGATGAAAAAAGGTGGATGAGATTCCTTTATGACAACAACCAAATGTACTCTCTTCTCCAACTTCCAACGAAAGCTTGTAACTACGTACAACCAAACGACGTGTCGGATTATATTTTTTAAACAAAAGTAGCAGTAAAATAGAAATAAAGTTTTTATGTTTTTTTTATTTTATTTTATTTTTTGTTTGGTAATAATTTAGTCACGGTCGAATAAATCTTAAAGTACACAACACATGATGACGTAATATTTTGTACCTTAACCACATCAAATTCTCTTAAATTTCTCTCCTTTTTTTTTTTTTTTTTTTTTTCCTTTTAATAGCCCAAACCAATTATAACATACAATAGAAATTTATACATGCCCTCTTTCAATTTTTCTTTTCTTCTCGTGGACTTCACCTAGATAGATACGATATAGAGAAGTTTTCATACTCGTGAAATCTCATTTTTAATGAATTATTTGAAAAATTGATTCCCAAATAATTAAAAGAATTGAAAGCAAATTAGAAAGCGTGGTGGGAGCTCAATAATTAAAAGCTTACTATTCCTTAAATGTTGCAAATATTCTCCAAAATCTTCATCTCAGCATCAATGTCTTAATAAAAACAGAGATAAAGATCACAAAATTTGTTATATATGAATTTTCATATAACTCCAACTGAACAACTTTGAAAATAATAATATTGAGAGTAGAAAAATAATGGGTGTTTTTTTTGGATCCTTGAAAATCTTAGCGGGTGGGATTTAATTTATATGCTTTTATTTAATGGGGGATGAACCGTGGGAATGGCTTGGGTTACTGAACATGGGTGTGGGGCCATTGCCCTTTGCAAGGACTTCTGGACCTGTATTGACCTTGTTATTTTCAAAAGCTATATATGGGGGAGAAAAGTGGAAATTGTTGAAATGGATGGGGGCAAAATGGGGATTAAGGAAGAAAAGTTTTGGGTTGAAAAGGACAGAGGAGATGGGGCATAGGCGCACATGGGGATTGTCAGAAATTAGGAGAATGCTAAATTATTTATTCCCTTTTTGACCAATAAAATATTTCTATTTTGTTTATTTGGAAAAATGAAAATAAAAAATAAAAGAGGGCATCTTCCATGGACTCGAACCCAAGCGACACCCAACCACTTCAGTATGAATCAATGAACGAAACAATCTCCACTTGTATATGCAATTCAAAACAAGTAGTGAATGTAAGAGAACGGGGAGCCATCAAAGTTCACATTCTGGTCTTATAGTTCTTATAATAATCTAGTTGCTTAAATAAGAAAAAAAACACGTGGCAAATATAGAAGCAGACAACTTTATTTGGATATGATTTAGTTAGAGTTTTGGGGGGGTGGGGAGGAGAAGAGGAGGAGGGATGAAAATAGAGTGGGCATGTGGTGGTGGGTTTGAATTGGCACTTCACTTGGTGCGCCAAAAGCAAAGATATAATGCACGGACATTGCACAAACTGTCACATTGCATTGCCCTTTCTCGCTCTTGTTTTGTTGTCTCTATCCCAAACGAGCTGTCAATTTCGAGTTCAAAAGGATATTCAAAATAAAATCCAATCCTTTCTTTTTATTCACGTACCCTGTCCACCACTTTTTGAATTTGATAATAATTCTATTGAAGACGGTTGGGATGTTTGGACTAATTAAGAAGAATATCATGAATTTATAAATAAGCATTTTGGAGAAACAAAAAAAATAGAATTATTTATTTATTTGAAAATGCCTAAAATTGAAATTGAAATTAAAGTTTGGTGTTTTTTTTGGAAGTAATTTGATTTGGTGGAATTATTTATTTACGGAATATGGACGAGGAGGAGTAGTAACGTAACTCGAAAAATACGCAGTCAGTACCAATAAAAAAGTAATAAATAGATGGGGAGCGTGGTAAATATAGAAGAAAACGAGGGGCATTTTGGACAGGAAAGTGTCTATAAAACCCTCCGCCATCACCCACGCATAAACTCCCCAACTTCCAAATCTCACATTCAATTTCAACTCCCCTCTTCCATTTTTCTCCCTTTCAAAACATGTCGGCCGGACTCGGAAAATGCAGCAAAATCCGCCACATTGTCAGGCTCAGGCAAATGCTCCGACGCTGGCGCAACAAGGCCCGAATGTCCGCTAACCGCATCCCTTCCGACGTACCCGCCGGACATGTGGCTGTCTGCGTTGGAACCAGCTGCCGGCGGTTCGTCGTCAGAGCCGCTTACTTAAACCACCCGGTTTTCAAGAAGCTTCTGGTCCAAGCCGAAGAGGAGTACGGGTTCACCAACCAAGGCCCGTTGGCGATCCCTTGCGACGAGTCGGTTTTCGAGGAAGTCATCCGGTTCATCTCCAGATCCGATTCGCCCAACTCGGGGCGGTTCGTGAAATTAGACGAATTTCAAACTTTCTGCCATATCGGAATCAGAACCGGCCTCGATTTGTGGCCGGAATCTCGGCCTTTGCTTCATGGGTTAGCCGAGAAATCCATCTGGTAATTAATTTTTGTAAAACGGTCCGAGTGAAAGCGAACAAGAACAAGAACAAGACGAACAAGAAGAACAAAAAACAGAATGGGGCGAGTCAAAGATCCAGATTTGAGTAACCCGAGATGGGTCGTAATTTTAATTAAATCTAATGTGGGGGTCCTTTTTTAATTTATTCGTTTTTTACTCCCCACATCCCTGTTGCCACATATATATAAAGAGGGCAAGAGGAGGATTATGGTGAGGGAGTTTTTGTAACCCCCCGGAGAATGCTTGTGGAGATGGCAAAAGTGGTGGAGGTATCATTTCACCGTGTCGTCCTGAGCTCGAATCGGAGTCGGGGCGAAACAGATGAGGAGGGAGAAGAAACCCGAAGGTGTTGCTAATTTGGCCACAGGTGTGCTTCTGTGTAAATTAATTGATTGATTGGGAAATTTGATGAACCAATTTGAAATGCGAGTATGTTAGTTTGTTTTGATACGGTTGTAACATGTGGCGGATATAAAATAAGCTGAAGCAGCCCAAATGCCCCATTTGCTGCTCTGTTTCATCATCTCAACTCCTAAAAAACTCCCATCTTTTTAATTATTTATTTCTTGTTTTTATTACATCACATGTCCTTCTTGTCTCCTACTATAATCCATGTCTAAGTTTATCACACACAGACACTGCTCCTACTCTTTTTTTCTTTTTTTTTTTCTCTCTGAAATTATTACCCCACTCAATTTTGAATGTAGAAGACTTAAAGATTAATTAGAGGGAGTGAACGAGCGTCTATCTATTAGTATAAAGATTGTTACGTTCTCGTTCTACTTTACAACTAATGTGGGTTCTCACAATTTAGTTCTTCTTTGGGCCTAGCGTCCTTGATAGTACAACGCTCGAGTCCGACTTTGATACCATTTTGTTAAGAATGATGCGCTGATACCATATTAAAAATGATAAATTTTGATATTTAAGAATAGCAAAATCGGTACTCTAATACCATGTTAAAAATGAGAAATATAATTAGGATTGAGAGTGCAACAAACATAGTGGGTTTCCAAACGTTTAAATAAAATAGAAGCTACAAACAAATACCTACAAATAAAAAATAAGAAAAATATAAACTAATTAAATATTATAAATAAAATAAAATATATGATTAGTAATATCTAAAATATATTTCATAATTAAAATTATGGTAATATATTCTTAAAATATTATATTTCAACACATCCAAGTCTAAATTTACAGTCATTAGATATTATTTTTTTTGAACTTTTCGTTTTTTACACATAAATGTTTTGTTTTGCATTTATATTAAATAGAGTGATGAGTATAGAATTGAAGATAGTGTGAGGGTGATAATTAATATAATTATGGTGGGTAATTGGTTAGTAGAAGGGCGTAGCGTGGTAATTATGGTAGTAACGACTAAGGAGCGCAATTTAAGGTACTCTACACAATTAATAAATACCAAAACAAAAGAAGAGGCATAATTATTAGTCTTAGGAATGCTCGTAACTGGGCCCCCATTCTTATGGGCCGTGGCATTGGAAAATCCCCAGTTGTTGTATGAGCCCAACTGGAAATACCGAAGCCCATATGTGACACAACCGATGAGACCCTAATCCATCTTGGGCTGTGCCTAATTTTTTATTTATTTTTGAATTCAATGTGTGGAGGAAGAAAAATGATAGAGAATTGAGTGGTTTGTTGTCGGTGTGTTTGATTGAAATGACCCCTAGAAAGTAGGGAAATTGAAGGAGAATATATGTAGAGCAATTCCGGAGTTCAAAGCGTGGGCAAAAGGTGCGTTGAGGCTAGTAGGCCATCAAGGGAATTGGAAAGGTGAAAAGAAAAAAGGTAAAAAAGTAAAAAAAAAGTGGGTTTTAGAAATGGATGAATGATTGGGACAAAGACAATAATAATAAGACAGCCTTAATCACGCTGCTGGTTGTTGGAGACACCCATGTATTTATGTTTTGTAACAGATCAAAATTCACTCATTTTTCTCCACAATTCTCTCCCCCATCGCCTTTATTCATCTCTCAAAATACGTGTTTTCGTTGTCCTCTTTGAATTACCCATCCAATGTTCAAAATTAAAAGGGAGTATAGATTGCATGGCCTTTCCTTCCCTTCCTTTCCCAATACTGCAGCTTCTAAAGCAGTGGGAACAAAACGACAGAGTAACAAAACAAAACAAAACAAAAAAAACAAGCGAAACGACAGTAATAATAATGGCAGGCTTCTGTTTGTGTAATGAGCGAAAGAAAAACTTAGCCATTTTTTGTTGTACACAGAGACAGAGACGAAGGTTTTGTGTTCTTATGGGGGGAGAAGCAAACAAAACTTAGGTGTGGACCAGGCAGTGCTTTTCCAGCAAATATCGCCCGTTTTCTTTTCCTCATTTTGATTAAACAAAACCCTAATCCCTAAACCTTGGAAGAAGAAGAAGAAGAAGAAGAAGAAGAAGAATGATGCGGTGGTGTTTGTTGAAGGCCCCAGATGGATGAGTTGTATTTAAACCCCTATTTATAATCCTATTTAAATTATGGCCCGCCCGTTTTCTTTTTTTTTACATTTCAAATCAACCATTCATACATAACCAGTCATTCATTCAGATGCAACACCCACACCGACACCACTGTTGGTTAATTCTACGTTGGTTAATTTATGAAATGATCTTGAATTTATAAGTGAGGAATACTATCTCTATCCATATCCATATATGAGATTCTTTATTTATGTTTTTATTATTATTATTATTATTTTAAAGTTAAGAATGTGAAAAGAAAAGGGAAAAAGAAAAAGAAAAAGAAAAAAAAGGTAGAGAAGGATGAGATGGACGTTGAAGTATGAAAAAGTGGAATTTTAATTAAAGAAGTTGAAATTTGCAGACGAAAACAAATAGAATCCAATGAGACATAATATAAAAACAAAACAAAAAAGAATCGCCATTTAATTTCAGACATTGCATTCAAACAGGATTTGTTTGTGTGGGAAAAATAAAAGAATTGTGGGATTCAAGCTGTCTCATGTAAACGCGTGGGTCCCACCCTATAATTTCATTGCCTCATTTTTTTTTTTTAATGTTTTAATTAACAAACCATTCTTTGGTCTCAAGTCACAAGCTTATTATATATTATATCCTTTTATTTTTCTAAACTCAAATTCTCTCCAATCATTAAAAAAACCCTTTTATATTTTCCATAATATTTAATTAGATTAATTGAACCCATAAGAAAAAAAAATAATAATAATAAAAGAAAAGGCCATCCGATTGAGTGTAGAATTGAACAAAATAGGTAGAAACAAAGATGTGATGGGAAAATATATATATATATATTTAAGACATTTAAATTTGATGAGAAGTCACATTAGAGAGATACAAAAGGACACAACAACGCTATCAACAATAAATAAAAACCATAATAATAAATATATATTTGTTTATAATTTTATATTGTATATGCACCCAAATTATATCGCATATTACCAAAATAATTAATTTAATTTCTTAGTAATATTTATAATTTAATGACACAATAAAAGTTGGATTAAAATTAAAGGAGTAAGAACACGTGTCGAGGAAGTATTGGATTAGGGTTGAGTATTTTAGTAGGTGGGAGGCGGATGATAATAAGCCATTTAGGAAGCATACATAATTAATATATCCCGTGTTTAACCCTTCTCGAATTGCCACAAAGAAATCATTCAGCAGGCCTTTTGCGTAATTTGACAGCTATACACATCATCAGTATTATTTGTATGGTAACTAATTTAGACGAGACATTAATGTTTGTAATTATAGTTCCCCCAACAACTACACTACACATAATGGAAGTTGAGAATTATTTATTTAATTATATGAGCTAAGCTAGGTTGAAAGGGACAAACATGGAATAAATGCAGCCAAATAGAATGAAGATGAATAAATAATGTGCGTATTCTTTTATTCTTATAATCCATACGACATTAACATGGGGGTTGGTGAGGTTGTTGATAATGTGCGTATTAATTAAGTTAATTAATCCTCTATTATTGAGGTAATGGTGGTTAGCTTGTTGCTTCATTTGGGGTACTATAGTATTGGATTTTGACATGCATCCGAACACACCCTCAATCCTTGCCTTTCTTAAGGATTCTTTTACCTTTTCTTTTATTTTATTCATTTTCTACATTAATTCTCAAAGCGGTGCGTTTTGGAGTGTGGAGTGCCGACGCTGTCAACTTCGATTAATAAAAGCAAATACAAAGGCATCCGGGGTTCACTAAACGTAAACGAAACGTGGTCGCTTTCGGTGACACGTGGAAAAGCTCCAGTTATTTTTTTTTATATTTTATATTAATTACAGAGGAAAAAAAAAAAAAAAAAGGGAAGGAAAAGTGGGAGAAGTGAAACGTGTGGGTAAGTGGGGACCACCGTGTCCACTTTCTCCTGTCATCGGATGCGCTGCTGCTCCACTATAATAAGAACGCAAATGCGAACGAGGAGGGCGTTTGTTTGATGGGGGCGTGGACCCCATCCACGCTCCATTGGGCCCCACTTTCGTTTCCCATGCAGTGAGTTCCACCTTAATTAACCTACGCCCTCTCTACCTTCTTCTTTTTCAATTTGACCTTCCCCTGCTTCCGTTTCCATTATAAATCACCGCCCTTTCATCTATTAATATGCATATAAATGGAGGGAGTGGGTAGGGAAAGGAATAATCATGTTGTCCAAATGGTGCAGGTGGTGTCTCCAGTGTCCAGGCCTTTAAATCTTCACTCTGTTAAACATACAGTCCCATGCAGGTTTTGACATTATTATTATTAATATTCTGGGAAAACTAAACAACCCATGAAAACGGCACCGTATTTGTATGTTTCAACCAGTATAGAATAATTTAGAAAATTTGATGGAATTGATCCACCCTGAAAATAAATGGGATGTTTGAGCAAATTGAGTAAAAAGATAATTGGGTTTTGGTTTTTTACCCGGTAGCCGAAAACGACAACAAATTGCTCTTCTTGGATACCCTTTCCTCTCCATTTTCAACGCAATCCAGATTTACTCTGTCTCTCTCTCTCTGTAATTATATTATGTTTTTTTATTTTATTTTCTCAATGGATGTGACCATTCAATTCAATGGATTGATTAGAGTGTTTATTCAATCAACCACCCCTTAATAACAAAACAATTTTATTTTCTAACCCGGGGAGTGGTCCTGATGCTAATACACAATTATATGCATGTATATATATATATATATATATATAGAGAGAGAGAGAGAGAGAGAGAGAGAGCGAAAACATGGCGTCAGCATTTTTGGGGTCATTAATTTTTTTAGTTCAAGGAATTGCTCCTACTTTCATTTTCTCATTAATTTCGAAGACAGAGACCGACTACGTGCTTCCTCAATTTAATCAATATAAAAATTAATCGTTAATTAAACCTAGTTTTGGATTATACACATGGTACCCGGATACAGATCCGGCTCCTTACATTGCTGACCGCAAGATCAGAGAGCATAAATTTGATGGTGTGGTGGGCCAGGCAGGGTAGCGGGTTTGACTCGGGGGGAAAATGGTCGGCTGTGATGGTGGGTGTAGAGTGAAAGCGGCGTAGAGGAGTGTAGCCCAAAGACGGCAAAATAACAAAGAAATGAGCTGTTGTAGAGAGGGGGAGGGAGTGACGGTGGTCCATAGTGGCAGCGTAATGTAAATAAATACTAACAAATCCAACTTTGTTAACCATCGGATACAGCTCAGCTGTAGCTTCCTCAGCAAAAGAGGCGCGGGAACTGGGAGGGGCTTATCCGTCATTATTCCTTTATTCCATGGTCAAATTTGTCTAACCTCCCCCGCCCCCCTCCTCCCTCTTTTCTATTCTTTTTCCGTCTGTCTTATTAAGAATATTAAATTTTATAATTCTTCTATAAATCATTTTAATTTCAATATAAGTTTTAAAAAATAAATTAAAAAAAAGGACAAGGTTTTTGGAGCTTTTACAACGTTCTGGCTTTTTTAGTGGACATACCGAGTCCGAATATTTTCATTTTCATCTCTCTCCCTCCCTCTCTCTCTCTCTCTCTCTCTCTCTCTCTCTCTCCCACCCACCCTCCACCTCCCGCTCCCGCTCCACTTCCGCCGTCGCGGTCGCTGTTGCCGCCGTCACTTTTCCTTCGCAGCCGGTTGCTGCGATTAACGATTCCTCGCTTTGGATCTTCATTGCCGCAATTTCAACTCCTTCGCTGTCTTTACTTTCACGCTCTCACTATTCCTTCTCTTAACCGAGTGTTCCTTTTTTTTTTTTTCCTATCTGATACGTCTTCTTTCAAGCTGCATTTCTATCAGTAAGTCGACTTCCAGTTCTTTTGTTTTTTTCTTTCTCCCTACTGATTTCTTCTCGAGCTTTTGCCTGCGTTTGTTTCCGGTTTCGAATTCAGATGACAGGAGCATCTGTTATTTGACTATGAATGTTCTGTTCTCGCAATCGCGATGTTTATCATTTCGGTCCTTTTTTCCCCCTTCTTTCTCGAATTTGATTCTGATTCTTAATTGTTTCTTCGATGGAAATATCTTCTTCTGTCGGTAATAACTTCCACTTTTTCTTCAAATTGAATTTGGTTCAACTGCGGAGGGATTTTGATTTCAACCCGGAATCCTGATAACCGTCTTTTTTATGGTGTGGTATCAGTGCATTTTACGCCGTGTTTATTGGTTGGATATTTTAAATCAGCACTATTAGTCTTTAACTAGTTTGGACCATTTTCTAATTCATTTGGATCTCGCTTTGCCTGAGAACACTGTTGATTCTTTCTTGTGTTGGTAAATTATATTTAGTCTTATCTTTTATTTTTTTAATAAAAGAATTCTCAATTAACTCCAACAGACGCCAATTGTCTTTTGGAGTCATTGATCTTCGTCTAGCAATGGTTCTCTGCTTAGATCTCGATGGTTCATTTACTAAACAGACAGTGAAGACATCGTTAACATGCATGCCTATCTGAATCATTTGTAGTCATTGAGCTTATTTCTGAATCATTCCACTAAATTTATCCGGTAAAATTATGGTTTAGCTTTCGGGAGATGAGTGGGGGAGTTTCTAACTGCCATCCTTTAAACTTCTTCCCCTTCTGGTGTTTCTGTGTAGCTACTTTTTATCCTGGTGTTGTTTGTCTCTCATAAATAGCATTTACACAGCGTTTGGACGTGGTCTGTTTTGTTGCTAAAAATGTGGGCTTAAAGAAATGAATTTCCATTTTTGGAACCTTATACTTTCATCATCAGTACCTGCAAAAAGTTGCGCAGTTACTTCCCTTAATCTGTGCCCACTTCCCTTATTTAAACTAGTTCATTTGTGCTCTCGATTATCTGGAATCTATGATGTATTTTTCTTAAAAAATTCTTTAGCATGAATACGCCATCGATACAATGTGTCATATAAAGTATTAAGTACCACTTCAGAAAAATCAGAACCAAGTACCACTATGTGATGATGCCATTAGGAGTATGGGATTAATTTTGACGGAATCTTGGTTTAGAGTCTCAGAGTGTTCTATTCTTTCCCTTTTATAACTCGTTAATTTACCTTTATGCAGCCTGGAATGGACCGACGAAGTTGGCCCTGGAAGAAAAAATCATCTGAGAAGACAGCAGAGAAGGCTAATGCTTCAGAGTCGGCTGGAAGTCAGGGTGATCAGGTAAAATTAGTAAAAACTAATCCCTCCAAACTCACCCCCCACCCACCCCAATTTTACCGCTTACTGTGGCTGTTCAGTAGTACTGTTATTACAACAATTCTCTTTGTTTCCCACAGTACTTTTAGATGATGGTGATGGGATTTAAATTTTTAATAGCATTTTACTTTTACTAAACTTGAACCAATTTTCTTAACGTATTTCCTTTCCTTCCTCGTTCAGGATGGTTGCAAAAAACCAAGTTATGTACAAATCTCTGTTGAGTCGTACTCTCATCTTACCGGTTTGGAGGATCAAGTAAAAACTCGCGACGAACAAATCCAGGCACTGGAGGATGAGATTAAAGAGCTCAGCGAGAAACTGTCGGCTGCACACTCAGAGATGACTACTAAGGACAACCTAGTGAAACAGCATGCTAAAGTTGCTGAAGAAGCTGTCTCAGGTATTATATATCTTTAGTTGATATATTGAGAGAGAAATTTTTTATTGTAAAATTAAGGTGATTGGAATTTTCTGCTTATTCTGTGTGCTTCGTTACGAACCAATGCCTTCACTACAGGTTGGGAGAAAGCTGAGGCAGAAGCTCTGGCATTGAAAAATCACTTAGAGACAGTGACACTTTCCAAGCTCACTGCTGAAGATCGGGCGTCACATTTGGATGGTGCTCTGAAGGAATGCATGAGGCAGATAAGAAATCTGAAAGAAGAACATGAACATACATTGCAAGAAGTTATTTTCACCAAGACTAAGCAGTGGGACAAAATTAAACTTGAGTTGGAGTCAAAAATGGAAGACTTGGATCAAGAACTTCTTAGGTCTGCTGCTGAAAATGCTGCACTTTCAAGGTCATTACAAGAACGTTCCAACATGCTGATTCAAATAAGTGAAGAAAAGCTACAAGCTGAGGCTGAGATTGAGTTGCTGAAGGGCAACATTGAATCGTGCGAAAGAGAAATAAATTCACTTAAATACGAATTACATATAGTTTCCAAGGAGCTAGAAATCCGTAATGAAGAAAAGAATATGAGTATGAGGTCTGCTGAAGCAGCCAACAAGCAGCACATGGAGGGTGTTAAGAAAATAACAAAACTAGAAGCAGAGTGTCAAAGATTACGTGGTCTTGTGCGGAAGAAATTGCCTGGCCCTGCTGCACTTGCTCAAATGAAGCTAGAGGTTGAAAGTTTAGGCAGGGAATATGGAGACACCCGAGTGCGGAAGTCACCTAGTAGGCCTCCAACTCCACATATGTTATCTGTGCCTGATTTTTCCCTTGATAATGCACTGAAATTCCAGAAGGAGAACGAGTTCCTCACAGAACGAATGTTTGCCATGGAGGAGGAAACAAAGATGCTTAAAGAGGCTTTGGCAAAGCGTAATAGTGAATTGCAGACTTCTAGGAGTATGTGTGCCAAGACGGCTAGTAAACTTCAAAACTTGGAGGCACAACTCCAAAATAGTAATCACCAAAGAAGCTCCCCAAAATCTGTTGTTCAGTATAATGCCGATGGCTTTTCATGCCAAAACACAAGTCATCCTCCCAGCGTGACCTCTATGTCTGAAGATGGAAATGAGGATGGACAGAGTTGTGCAGATTCTCTATCCACAGCGGCAATCTCTGACATTTCCCAATTTAGGGAGAAGAGAAATGAGAAAATAAGTAAAACCGAAAGTGGAAGTCACTTGGGGCTCATGGATGACTTTCTAGAAATGGAGAAATTGGCATGCCAATCAAATGAGTCAAACGAAGCCATCCTTGCTTCAGATAATTCAAACAATAAGGCGTCTGAAGTTGAACACCAGGAGTCCAATGATATCCAGTCGGAACAGCATCCGGATTCAAGTCCATCTACAGATGTTGTATCTTCTACTGTTGATTTGTCAACGGAGAGTGCTGATTCTGATGGATTGCCTTTGATGAAACTCCGATCAAGAATATCTATGATTTTTGAGTCTATTCCAAAGGATGCAGATACTGGAAAAATTTTGGAGGATATCAAATGCATTGTGCAAGATGCTCATGATGCACTTCAGCAACCCACCATCAGTTATTTTAGATGTGTTTCTGAAGTGCAATGCCCTGATACGACATGTGATAGGCAAGCCAATCCTGATGATGCTGGTTTAGGAGTAGAAAGAGAAATTGCTTTATCCCAGCCTGCTGCACACAATCAGCCTATGAACCAAGAGCTGGAAGCTGCCATCTCTCAAATTCATGAATTTGTGTTGTTCCTTGGGAAAGAAGCTTCCAGAGTTCATGATACGGCATCTCCAGATGGGCATGGACTGGGTCAAAAAATTGAGGAATTTTCTGCCACCTTTAGTAAAATGGTGCATGGGAACACAAGTTTGGTGGACTTTGTTATTATTCTTTCTCATGTTTTATCTGAAACCAGTGAGCTCAGATTTAGTTTCATTGGATGCAAGGATACTGATGGCGATACCAATAGTCCTGATTGCATAGACAAGGTAGCATTACCAGAGCACAAGGTTGTACAAGACGACTTACTGGACGAAAGATATACAAACGGTTGTTCTCATATTTCTAGTCCAACTTCTGATCTTGAAGTTCCTTGTGATGGAAATCTAGCCTCCAGCTATGAATCAAATTCCAGATTACCCAAACTCTCATCAGAGGACATTGAAGAGCTAAAATTAGCCAAGGAGAACCTGGCAAAGGACTTGGCAAGATCTAGAGAGGATCTTGAGGCAACAAAACGTAAACTGCAGGAAACAGAGCAGCTGTTAGCAGAATGTAGATCACAGTTGGTTTTTTCTCAAAAGTCAAACAGCTTGTCAGAAACGCAGCTGAAATGTATGGCAGAGTCATACAGGTCACTTGAAGCGCGTGCGGAGGATTTGGAAACTGAATTAAATCTTTTGCGAGCTAAATCTGAAGCTTTGGACAATGATCTTCAAGATGAGAAGAGGAATCATTATGAAGCTTTGTTCAAGTGCCAGGAGCTGCAAGAGCAACTACAGAGGTTAGTCTTGTACTTTTCTCTGTTGCATGAACAGCATAAGGCCGCCTATCTGTATATGCCAAACGTCTATAAGACTGTCCTAAATTTCAACATCCAATTTCCCATTTCATGCCTGATTTTATAGGTCTTTATCTGTCTTCATTTTAGTTGTCTCCAAGTCATTTTTCATCTCCCGTCTCATGTTGCAGGAATGAGGTTTGCGCTATTTGTTCTTCAGCAATTGATGGTCATCCCCAGAAGAGCCAGGTGAAGTTGAATACTCTTTCCTATTTTTAAATTGCTGTGACTCCCAGAAACGCTCTAGAATTACCATCATAACATTTTCAGGAATGAGAGTGAACAAAAGCAGTAACTTGTTCACCATTTTTCTTTTCTGGAAACACTAATGCAATATTTTGCTGTGTTCCCCTGTTCATTCTTGATTGTAATTTACAAATATCGTTCAAGAGTAGCAATAATTTGTTGGACTTTCTATATTGAACTTGGTGATTATTTTGTTACATTAGGAGATGGAGTTGAGTGCTGCTGCAGAGAAGTTGGCAGAATGTCAGGAAACAATTTTTCTTCTTGGCAAGCAGTTGAACTCTCTGCGACCCCAGCCAGATTTTGGTGGATCTCCATTTAGCGAGAGAAGTCAAAGAGGCGAAGAGTTTACCGAGAACGACCCATCTAAAAGTGGCACTAATCTGCTGGACATTGATCGGTCCGAAATGGATACCGCCACTTCTGCAATGACGCCCGTAGTCGGCGCAGAGTCCCCTTGTAGTGCTTCTGACGACGATGGAGGAAGCTCCTTGAGATCGCCTATGAAGTATAAACATTCGAAACACACGCCAACCAAGTCAAGCTCCTCTTCCTCCTCGGCTCCCACCCCAGAGAAACAGACTCGAGGATTTAGTAGATTCTTCTCCGCGAAAGGAAAGAACAACAGCCATTAGGGGCATGCAATTGTGTTGCATGATAATGTGATTCTGTTTAAAATATTTCATTCAATAATATAAAATAGATAAAAAAAAAACCAAACATAGACCTCTAAGATCTTTAGATGGGAGTCAGTTTTGGGAGCTCTATGTCATAAAAGTTAGCACATAAATGATGCTTTTCAAATCTCTCTCCTGGCTGCTGTACCTAATGCTGTACATTATATTCACATCTGTTCAATTTTCTTCTTTTCTTTTTGTGTTTCTCGCCCTTACGGTCTTGACTGTGGTCTTTCTGAACTGGAACACATATAATGCAAAGATGTTCTAGAAGGCTTAGCTTTCCTCCACACTCATCTTACCTACACTGCCTCTTGATGAAGTAAAACAACGCCTGTGCTTTGTTGTTGCAGCAACAGTTCTTGGGCGGGATTTGGGCTGGACTTTAGAATGATCGATTGGAAAGGGTATGTTATTGCAGGGATAAGCATAGGCCGTATTGATGAGTTGAAATGGGGGCTCCATGTGGGGTAATTTGTTCACATGCAACTCAGTTCAACTCAATCAATGACAGCTAAAACTGTGGTTCTTAGTTCAACCGTGCTGTACAAAACAGTACACTGTATGATACAGTTCTCTCTTAATTGAAAGTCTTTGACTTTATTATCACGTAGCTGAGATTGAGAAAGGGTGAAATGAAGCAACATCACTCCATTAATTGTTATCACATAAATTTCTATCTTCTTCCTTGAGAATACTTCCCATTTTTAACGAGTTATGCACGGACTAGATTAGAACTCGTTTCAACCGGTTCTTAAAAATGTGGCTCCATCTGAGTTCAAAAATGACATTTACAACCAACAGACTCCTGAATATAACTCAAATGACTCCCACTTGTTGGGACAAAAGAAGAAAACATTAATACCAGACTGGACTCGATTCATTCTCTTCTAGTTTAGCTCATCATTTGGATTGGATAGACTTATCCAAATTCCACACTAATGCAAGCTAAGCAAAGCATTGATGGATGGATGGATATGAAATGGTGTAACATGTGACAAAGATGTCGGTTGGATGCATATAATAGACAAATTAGCTTCAAAATTTTGCATACATTTATGAGTTGTTTGAAATGGATCGGGTAATGAAATAGACTATTAGAGAACGACCCATGTATTATTTTCTTGTTCTTCAACCATGATCCTTAGAATCGCTACTAATTGTTTTGTGTACGAATGAGTTGAAGAGCATTGAAAGGCCACTTTTTGAAGTGCATTATTTCAGTACATCTGTGTTTGGGATGAAGAGACAGCGCAGTAAATATGAAGCAAACCCCCCAGCTATTAATAATGCCTCTTCAAAATCTCATATCATAATGTTTCCCAAACAAATATCATTATTTTTTATTCCCTAAATTCAAGAAAATATTCATCAATTTTTTTAAGTAAAATACAATTTAGCCCTTCTTTTTTTATTATTATTATTATAACATGCAGTCCAAGATCCCTCCACCATTTTCGAAGAGATTTTATTTACTATAATATCATTCACATTACCTAATCTACCTCGAACCCACGTGCGAACTATTCAATATTTTTAGATTTAAACCACGCAATTGAGGGAAGGAAAACAAACATAAGGTCTGAAATCCTGCAAGGGAGACCCCTACAACCCACCCAACTTTCCGACATGTTTCCAACCTGACCCAACCCATATGAGTACAATACAAGTGCCATGAATTTTCCCCAAAGTAATATGGTTTTGTTTTTATGTGCCCGAAGTTATAATTTATAGTGAGGGATAATATTTATATTTTTATGTATACATTCTCTCTTTCTAAAAGTTGGATTAGAAGGCAACATGTTTTTGTTCAATTTAAATTTAGACCCATAAGTTCAAAAAAATTAATTAATAAATCCATAAAGTGACGTGGGAGCTACTTGATTTGATGCAATCACGAGCTTTGGTCTGTTGTTGATGATAATCCCAAATGTTTTTTTTTTTTTTTTTACAAATTTATTTATTTAATAGATAAAAAGAAAATGTATATTCTATGTTTGTTCAGTGAACTATACATTAATGATTAAAGGTTCATATACTCATAATCTTAACCACTCCCTCATTTCCACGTCTCTAAATCTTCTTCTTTTTGTCAAATATAATATATTAGTTGTCACATGAATGCTTGCTTATATATGAAATTATAAAATTGAAAAATGGGAGATTGGCATACGTAGAGAGAGAGAACGTTAGGAAGAGGACAATCAAATCTTGGTTCAACGTGGAAGTAACAGTGAAAAAGATTGGAAAGGACCATCAAACAAAAACAAAACATCGTATATAACCATCTTATTCTATCCCAAATGTATTCATCTTAGTCTATGTTAAAATTTGGTCACAATTTAAAAACATTTTAAAACTAAAACAATACTTTTATCATCGTAATCATAATTAGACACGATGTTAATACAATTTTAAACTAAATAAAAAGTCTTAAAATACATTAATGATATATCATATTTTAAATTATCATTCACCTGAAACTTGATTCTTCTCTATATAAATTTGCATCTTACCTTCATTACGAGGCCCATATTTTAATATTTCCTTGTCTTTTTTCTTCGTGTATGGTTTGAATTAAATTAATTATAAAATAATTATTGTAGAGATGCGAAAATGACATAAAATATGGGATTATAATAATTTTGAATCATATAAATGAATATATACAGAGAGAGGGTTAATTAGTTAGTTAAAAAAAAAAAAAAATCCTCAATATTCTAAAAATAGGGTAAATTAAAAGTGTTCATATTTAGAAAACTTTGATCCGAGCTTTAAACATGAGTGTATAAACGGTAAGAAAGGGGCGTAATTGGTAAATAATTTTTGGAACGGTAATTTGTAAGGACAGTAAATAAATAAAGAAAAAAAGGGCAAGTTTGGTAGAAGTACCCTAAAAGTCATTCCATGTTTAACCGGTGAAGAAGGCCCATGTCCCTACGCCTACTATTTGCGACTCCATCCCTCCGTGTATCCCACGCGCACCACATGTTACTTCCTCCCCCATCTTCATTCCTAACCGTCCGATCCTCTCTTATTTTTTATTTTGTTTTTACTTTGGCTCGTGGCTTGTGGCCCCCACTCACATGGGTTCCTGGAATCCGGAGGATTTTTTTCCTCTGCGGACTCCTCCGTCTGCACTTCCAAAGTTGTCCCCTCTTCCAAATTCAACCCCTCCTCTTTACTTATTTACAAATCGTAGAATTTGGTTAAATGGTCTTAATTATTTCATTATCATTACTAATAAAGGAATAAAGATACAGAGTTTAATAATCATTATTATTACTTTAATGCTCGTTTTTTTTGTAATATGTATAAAATATAATTAGGGAAAGGAAAGCGTCGGGCGGTGACAGAACATTCCCTGGCGTTTGGCGAGGGGGTAAGGGATTGGATTCCTTTGTAGTTTGTACAACAGTTTTAACGGCAAAAACGGTTGAGTTAATCGAGATAATCACAAACGTCGAGGCAGACAAAGCCCTTAAAATCAGCCACTAAATTTGTGGTTTAAAACAGAGAAACAAAAGCAATTACAATTTCATTTCCCCAAAACTAATTACAATTAATTTCAAACTCATCCCACATTTTCTGGCATTCAAATTCTCCATCAACTGTTAAAAATAAGAAACAAGAAGAGGTTATATGGCAGAGAAGCAGTGGTGCAGCTTCATCATTTTGGCCAGAACAAAAAGGAAACTAAGCCTATGATATATATTCTAATAATAATAAGATAGTAATACTTCATCTAAGCGTGGAAGTTAGGGACTGAAAGGAGTGTTCATCGCAGGGAATGGTGAGGCCCATGTCATGATCGAACCCAAATTCGTCAGCGGCTTGTTGGAGCAAGATTTGAAACTGAGGATGATTCAGAAATGTGATGGGGACGATGTATCTGCTTCGATTTTCGCCCACGTACACCACGAAGTGTCCTTTGGGGACATCCAAAGGGAGCCCCGCTAAGTCGTCGTAGTGCTGGTGCTGCTTTCGCCCCATGCTGGAGCAGCGCTTGATCATCTGCTTCAGCACCGCCGTCTGTGGCATTTTGGTAATGCCCATTGTTGTTGGTGTGAGAAAACAGGGGATTGTGGAAAGTGGAGAGCGGGTTGTGGGGGGATTTATTGTGGGAGAGAAATAGAGAGAGACAGGGCCGAGGGGTATTGGTTTATGACAGAGCACGGGTGTTTTGGGAGAAGTGAATGACATGTATGCACCCAAAACGGCCCACCCCCTCTCATTTTTGCTACTCACTTGGCCCCTCCTTTTTTTTTTTTTTTTTTTTTTTTTTTTTTTTTTTTTTTTTT
>NW_019272019.1:6651934-6664853 GCF_002738345.1 Cucurbita maxima
TTTTTTTTTTTTTTTTTTTTTTTTTTTTTCTTTTCTCCTTCTCTATTCTTAATTATAAAATCTCCCTCTCCATTTGAATACCGTCTCTTATCCCATTTAAAAGTGTGGAAGATAGCACTTTAAAATCGTAAAGTTAGACTATATGTAACGAGCCAAAACGGATATTATCTGGTAGTGTAGGTTTGAGTTGTTACAAATAGTATCAAAGCTAGACACCAGATGGTGTGAGACATTGGTCGGAGTAAGGCTAAGCTTTATCCATAATAGACGTGTTAAAAAACCGTGAGGTTGATGACGATACGTAATTGGCCAAACTGGACAATATTTACTAGCGATGAGTTTGAGTTGTTACAAATGGTATCAGAGCAAGGCACTAAACAGTGTGTCAACAAGGATGCTGGACCCGAAGGAAGGTAAATTGTAAGATCCTACATTTGTTGGAGAAGGGAACAAAACACCCTTTATAAAGGTGTGAAAACTTCTACTTAGTACACACATTTTAAAATCGTAAGACTGAGGACGATATGTAACGGGTCAGAGGGAACAATATTTGTTAGCTGTGGCCTTAGGTTATTACAAATGACATTAGAGGCTGACACCTGGGGATGTGGCAAACACCAGGCGATGTGGCAGCGAGGAGGATATTAAGCCCTCAAGAAGGCTGGATCGTGAGATCTCATATTAGTTGGAGAAGAGGAATGAAATACCCTTTATAAATGTGCGAAAATCTCTCTCTAGTAGACGTATTTTAAAACCGTGAAGCAGACAATAATGATGTGAATTTGGATGGTTAGAATTGCAATGCATTCAGCATTCACCATGGAGATGGAGTGATAAAGTAAAGGAAATGGAGGTTGATGAATGAGAACATAAAGGCATGCACTATTGAAGTCAAAGGATGACTGTAGCGCCAGGTGAGTGCTTGGACTGCTCAATCTCAATACCAATGAATCTAATAAGAACACCAATGAATCTAATAAGAACAAAACAGAGATACAATACAAGCTTCCCATTATTCCTTAATTATCTCATCTTATCCCTCCACCATCGGTGGCCAAAACAACCACCTTTTCCTATCTTCAACCCTATATTTCAAAGTCTTCTTCAACTTTCAATAATAATAATAAAAAGTAAAACTATTTGTTTGTTGTGGAATTAGATAGATATGATTGAGATTGAGATACTAAGTAGTATTCTTATTGGTATATGTTTAGGGTGTTCCAACAATTTGTTGCACGTTTTGGTTCTAAAGGAGGAGGCCTCATCAATGCCATCCTAACATACCATTTTTTGAGTTATTGCCCAAAGTGAAGCAGAGGTAAGTGTGTCCATTTGGGCTCAAAACCAAATGAAATGAGCGAGATTGAAAAAGGGTTGGGTGACAGCATTATGGGCAAATGAAATGACTGGTGGTTGGTGTTTGAATCAAAAGGGAATGGGCAGTTTAATTGGAGATTGCTTAAAAAGCTTATGCCAATCACTCGGAGGATTGCGGCCTTGGCTAACACTTCAAGCCTAACCCCACAAACAAAAAAGCTCTCTCCTTTGTGCTCCCCTCTCACTGCCTTGCACTATTGTACTTTCCTGATGCTGCCTAATCCTAAACCATATACCAGAAAGGAGAAGGAAGGGTCATTGAGGTACTCATCTTGAACCCAAATATGTTTACATAACATACCCTACCCTATCCTACCCTCTGTTAAGAGATATTGTTTTTTTTTGTGCTTTCTCTTTTCGACTTCTCTTCAAGATTTCCGAGCTCCCCTCAAGACTTTTAAAACACGTTTGTTAGAAAGAGGTTTCTACACTCTTATAACGCGTATGTTACTGTTTTCCACACCCTTATAAGAGATGCTTTGTTTCCCTCTCCAACCGATATGGGATCTCACAATTCGCTCCCTTTTGGGCCAGTGTCCTCGATGGTACACCTTCCCCCGATTTATGGCTCTGATACTATTTGTAACAGCCCAAGTCCATTGCTAAAAGATATCGTTCTTCTTAGGCTTTCCCTTCAAGGTTTTAAAACACGTAGTGAGAGGTTTCCACACCTCTTACAAGAAATGTTTCGTTCTCTTCACCAGCTAATGTGGGATTTTACAATCTACCCCTTGGGGGTCAACGTTCCAGCTGACATACTGCCTTGTCTGGCTCTGATACCATTTGTAATAGTCTAAACTCACAATTAGCAAGTATTATCTGTTATGACCTATTGCGTATCGCTATCAGCCTCACGATTTTAAAAATGCACATGTTAGGATGAGGTATTCACAATTTTGTAAAGAATGCTTACTTCCCTAATAATAAATACGTTTGGAGAAAAAAAAAAGAAAAAAAAAAAAGAAAACGTATCAGTGGAGGAAATACGTTTGGAGAGTACCGTAACTTTTAACTCGCGCCACGCACTTCTAAAACTGTGGTATTGGGTAAACGGGTTATTACCGTGAACTCGTTCGCTTCCAATTAACCACCACAACACTTTCCCAAGAGCAAATTAAGACTGGGGAGCTTGAAAAGGAACTTCCGCTCCCCGCCGCATCGCGTCTCTCCTATTCCGGTGTATTCCCGCGCCATTTTCAGCGTTTAGTTATTCTAGTCAGTGATACAGTGTTGAGGTTCAGTTATTTCTGCACTCGATTGTTGTTTTCTGTGATTTCTTATGCATTATTCTAAGAGAGTTGATTGCATCCGCTGTTCTACGAATGTAACACTCGATTGTTGTTTTCTGTGATTTCTTATGCATTATTCGAAGAAACTTGATTGCATCCGCTGTTCAACGAATGTAAGAGATGAACCGGCAGTTCGAATTTAATTTGTCATCTTCATCGTGTTATGTTGTCTGTGCTTCTAGTTGGAGTGTATTCAGACATAGGCCGTTTTTCTTTATTCCATGACGATTATTCCGATTCAAATATTTTGCGCTTCTTTTTCTTCCCTTGCATCGAAGCATTCGTGATTCTAAGAACGCCGAACAGTAGAACCATTGTTACGAATTGGACGTTTGTTAAGCGGTTAATTCTACGCCATTTTCGCCCTTCAGCCTTAGTTCCATTGCATCGCTTTGTTCTTGCGCTTCGTTTCTATAATCCTTCGGTTTCTTGGAACTCGAGAACGTTTTACAGCGCTAAAACGAACTGAATCAAGCTATTAGAGTTCCGGTTAGATCAAGTCATTCGGTAATTAGTGTAATCTTCTGCTATTTAGTTATTTCATTGTTTTCCTGAACTCTTGTTCAAGCTCTATTAATATTGAGCTCTCCGAGGGAATAATTCATTCAAGATCATCTTCTCTCGATTTTTTTGTAAAACAAGCAAATCCAGAATTGACGAAAGAATTTCAAAACCACCAGATTGTCCTTGCTTCTTCATCTTTTAATATTTTTCACTTCCATCACTTACTCCTGAACAACTATTTCTGACTAACTTCAATTTTCTAGTTATTGACGTTTCTTTGTCTTCGTTTCACGATAAAATTGAATAGGCATAGATCTTACCTTCAATTTCTTGCTTGAACGTTATCTTCTTTCTAACTTGTTTTCCTTTATTTCTGGCATGGAGCTCATTTTTCGTATTCAATTCTTTTTTTTCCTTGTCGTTTTTTTAGTTCTCCGTTGTTGTTTCATATTGTTCCTGGTCTTGCTAGTCCTTGACGGATAATGCTTGAAGATTTAACTATATTGCTTGGAATTTGTTATACTACTTTCTTGTGCTTGTTAGGCAGATTTGTATGATACATTGTTGGCCCCTGAATTTCTAGTTTGAGGCATTGTATTGGTATTTGACATTATAGGCCTGCTAAAAGGAAAGGCTAACACTGTTACGCATTGCTTAGGCCAAGCATGTCTCTTGTTAAGCACTAGCTTTCTTATTTGGTTAAGGAAGAAATATATCACTATTATGAGACTTTTTTTTTTGAGAAATCAAAACTAAAACCACGAGAGTTTATGATCAACGTAAACAATATCATATTATTGTAGAGGTTTGTGGTTCCTAACAGATTTTATCAAAATATTTTGCCTCTTTCATTGCCTTACAAGGGAATAAAACCAAGTATGTGTAATTCTATTGTTGTGAAATCCCACATCAGTTGGACAGATTAGAGAGAAAAACATTAAGAGGGAAATGGAACATTTCTTATAAAAATGTAGAAGACCCCATATCGGTTGAAGAAGTTGGAGAGAGGAACGAAACATTTCTTATAATGAAAGTTTTAAAGCTGGAATCTGACGACGATATATAATGAGCCAAAACAGATGGGGTTGGGTTGTTACAATTATGCACAATATGAAAATAGAAGCTAACTGTTCGACATTTTAATCTGAAAATGATCTAGATTAATTTGGTATTTCATTTAGCTAAATATTCTCTAGTCCTTTGCTTTGAGAAGCTGGATCAAAGATAGCTCGGAAGTCCATAAATACTCCGGTGATTGATTAATTTTGGTATCTTCAGCGTGTGCTACTCATATGATACCGGTGTTGAGGTATGTTGGGAGGCATGCTAGAATCTTCCGAAGTGAGAACAGCTGAAATAATGCCTTCTGAATACAGATTCAGTACAACTAATTGCTGTATTTTGCTGCTTTGGATCTCTTTGAGTAACCAAATTTAAGGGAGACATTCATTTCACTTAAAGGGAACCAGAAACGTTTGAGGTGGTCAGAAGAAAGGTGTTGTAAAACTAAGACTACCTCATGTTAACTGGGATGTTTGACTCTGTTTGTAAAAGTACTTCTGCCCCTGTATGTTTGGCTCAGATATGAATCCACGGAGTTATGTGGATTTTTATTAGCGACTCTCCGAGTTCCAATCGGCTGACATGATTGCAAGATTGATTTGATAATTGAATTGATCAGATTCACCTGCTGCCATTACTAGCTAGTGATTATCAGATTGAGTTTGATCCCCCATTTCACTGACAGTCAATAGAGGAATGAAGTCATAAACTCGGGATAGTACAGTTATTTCTTCTCTCTTCATACAACGTTGTTTGTGTTATTAACCACAGATCTACATTAGAAGAATGCACGCGAACAGTTACCAAAAAGAAGTGCTTGGTGGAAGTTACCAAGCTCTTCGATTCAATGGAACTAACAAGTTTAAAGCCATCAAACTGAAAGCAAATCAGCGGATGTTGCTGGATTTGGTTCTGCTGGGCTTCAATCATCATCTTTAAATTCTCTGTTCAAAGGGAAATGTAAACACTCGTCAACTTCTATGATGGTCTCGACGGCTGGATTTTCAGGTGAGTTCTGAGCATCAGAGGAAGAAAAATGAAGCAAAAGATGCGTAAAAGAAAACATGCCTGCGATCTAGGTATCGAGGTTGAATTCCTGAGCCCTGACATGTAGTGCACGTCAATGTGCCAACACCATCACAGTTAATGCATCGGGAGACTTCCTTTTCATCTCCACCAAGTTCTACCGTCACATTGCCAGTTCCC
The DNA here is from genome assembly GCF_002738345.1 of Cucurbita maxima. Classification (NCBI taxonomy): domain Eukaryota; kingdom Viridiplantae; phylum Streptophyta; class Magnoliopsida; order Cucurbitales; family Cucurbitaceae; genus Cucurbita; species Cucurbita maxima. Next base: position 6,657,373 of record NW_019272019.1, read on the forward strand.
ATGCAAAATCTGCATCTCTCTGTCGATGAATTATTCATTTCCAAACAAGGCTTTGTAAGTTCATAATACAACCCTCTTGCCATCCACTTGTTTCTAAATATGAATATGCATTTCGACCTAGGAAGAGCTCCTTTCTTGCTTGATAACCACATTTCATATTTTCTTTACTACAAAGTTAACCTAATTTGGAGTTAGAAAAGCTCCCATAGAGATGGTATTCTTTTTTTATAAATTCATGATCATCCCCTTAATTAACCAAGGTGGAATTCCCTCTCAACAATCCTTCCCTCGAACAAAGTACACCATAGAATCTCCCTTAAGACCTATGGAGCCCTTGAGCAACCTTCCCTTAACTGAGGTTCGACTTCTATCTCGTGAGCCCTTGAACAACCTTCCCTTAATTGAGGCTTGACTTCTATCTCTTGAGTCACTTTTTGACTACATCTTCGACGCTCACAACTTCTTTGTTCGACATTTGAGGATTCTATTAATATGGCTAAGTTAAGGGCATGATTTTGTTACCAAGTTAGGAATCACAATCCTCCACAATGTTTTAATATTGTCCACTTTGAGTATAATCTCTCGTGGCTTTACTTTTGGTCACCCAAAAGTTGTCATACCAATGGATATGTATTCCTTACTTATAAATCCATAACCGTCCCAAAATTAACTAAGACTCCCTCTCAACAACCCTGTATTGAGTATTGTATTGAGTATTGAGCAGGTGAGGCTAGTCAACTCAAAAATATGAATAAATTTTATATCAAATGCGACTACTTCACAATTTTAAGTTATACAATCTTATCCTGCTGGTAGCGTTTAAGTTGTATGAAAAATAACTCTGATTGCAGGACCAAAGGAGATACTATTGGAGAAGGACGAGAACAGGGAGGAGGCACACAGGAGAGTTCCCTGGGATACAATTTAGAACGATGGAAACCTACTTCCTAAAATCATTTCATGAAAAGATGAACTCTTGAAGCAGTGAATTAACTTACGTGCTCCCGAACCAGTGCAGGGAAAGCAGGGCTGAGTATTTTCACGCTTTGCCTACAACATAAACACACGGATTATGAGCTGAAAATGAAAGAAAACCCAGTTTATTAGGCATGGATTTAAAGAACAGGAGAATAACGCTTACAGCATTATCAATTTGGGTTTCATAGAAGACCGGAATGCCTATTCCAACTGCCAAACTCGCTAGCCCCACTGAAAGTGCCACCACCTGAGACAAAATGGTACTTCTATCTTCATCTTTACTTCCTTTTCAACCAAGTAGAAAGCATGGAATACTATTTGAATGGAAAATCATGAGAGTAGACGAAGAAGGAACCGTATTTTGGTCAAGATCTATAGCTCTGATGCGTGGATATGATGCTGGCGATCGTTGATTTCTGGAGAAGGTAAGGGATAGAGAGGCAGAAGAAGTCGGCTTGAGAGGACAATACAGAAATGGGGAGTGGAGGCGAGAAAGCGAAGGTGCTACTGTCATTTCTGAATTCCTTGGATTCGATTGCTTTGCTTCTGAGAGCAGCTCCGAATCAGGGAGATAGAAAGAGGGTCTCAGTTCTAATTCCTGAAGAAATACTTGAGGCTGTGGTTTGTTTCATCAAAGCTACAAAGCTTCACCACGCATTTCAGGATTTGGATATCCGTTATTGGCTGCCTTTGTTCTGCTACAGACCCACCACCATCAACAGCCTGCCAGTTGGAATAATCTGCTATCCAAAAAGGAAAGGAAAAAGGCAAAGACTGCTTTGGGCCTTCTTGGTCAGCCCATATAGCCCCAAGGCCTAGTCAGGAATTTCACGGCCCAAGTTCTATAAGCCGGAAATATGGGGGTGGTCCGGACTAGAGAAAATGAAGGTGACGACAAAGCAACCACCAACAGAGATATAATTAGAGGCACATGTGGGAGAAAGAGAAGGAACTTATTGCCAACTACAGCTTCACAAAACGTGAAATCCAAGTTTGAACACATCCTTCCACAAGGCGAGGCCCCCACACCCACCTGTCTTTTCCTTTTCCAGCTATACTACCTCTCCTCTATTCACTACTCCTTTGTTTCTTTCCACTTTAACTTTCTTATGGGCACAAACACACAATTCTAAAGGTAAATGCCATCTCGTTTCAAGCTCTTCTCTTTACTACAGAATGACATCGAGCCAGCCGACTGGGACAACCATACAGAAGCAATCTCCAACCAACAGTGCACCATGTATATGTTTCTTAAATGAAAGCTTTAAATGCAGCAGGTTCATGGACTAATTGGAAAAGAGAACAAGGGCTGAGGTTATGTAATGTGGCCCAATTTTCAGAGACCCAGCCAGGCCCTACAAAATCCAACCCTCCTTCCCACGTGCCCTCTTCGCAGTATCGGATCTTGTGAAGTTGGTGAGATTTCTTTCCCCTTTTATCCTTTCTTTCTTTCTTTTTTCAAGTCATGGGACATGCAATTTTTTACTATACCCATCTGGGACTGGGACTTGGAGCATGGGAGGAACAGTTGAAAAAGTATTGTCTTTTCCTGGGTCCCCCAATTGTTAATTATTTAAAAAGAGAGGGGGGTCGGAACTCTGAAGTATTATTTTATTTGGATTCCTTTGTTAATATCGATCTTCTCTGGGGACGTTCAGTGATATTATTAAAACATTCTGTGTCTCGCCATCGCGTTATCCGTTCATGAGTGCATATACATCTTTAACACTCAATAATTCGCTAAGCTGATTCCCTTCATTTTGCTGGAGATGTGATTCCCTCACCCTGCAGTGACGCTTGTCGGTCACATTCTCAATGTCGGTAAAAACAGTGTTCTGTTTCAGTCATTATTCCCCACCAATTTACGTACTAAAATCCTCGATTTCTTGCAAGGGTTTTCAACAAATGGCACCTAAAGCTAGAGGAACAAGTAGAAAAGGAAAATGCAAAGAGAGCCGTTTGATTCAAATTGGACGGTGATTAAAGGGTGAAGTTTATACCATTAATTGCCCTTTTCTACGCACATCCCAAGGCGTCCCTCTATTTTAATACGACTTTTATTTATGGAACTCAAAAACTGGTTTCATTAGCCAAATCTTCACCGAGCCAAATCCACAATTGGCTTGCTCAAGGATTTCAAACGCCTCATTTGTCTGCAGGCGCGCTCTCTCTCTCTCCCTGTCTCGCTCGCCTTCGTCTCTCCATCCTCATCTTTTTCTCTACTTCTCTGACGCTCCGCCGAGGCATTTTGGCGGCGCCAATCGCTGATTTGTCTCTCCGCCGTCGATCTCGTACTGTCAGTCGACGATTCTCCTCTATCGGCTGCTTCTGAGCGAACTTTTCCGAGTTTTGATTTTCTTTGTATTGTTTGATTCTTTGATTTTTCCTCAAGGTAATAATTATTTGATTCTAATGTCTCTATCGCATTTTCTCTATTGAACCGTAGGATTTATTATGTTTTCCTTCATTTCTGGCATTGAGCTTTACTTAGTCTTCAGATTGCTCGGTTGAGACTTGATATGCTTGATGTTTTGTTTTATTAGGTCTCCCTGGTTATTTTATTCTTGCTTCTTGGTCTTACTGGTCTTAGATGGATAATGTTTAGAGATTTTACTTTATTGTTGGATACTCTTTTCTTTGTGGTTGTTAGCTAGATGGCCACGACGCTTTGTTGCCCCACAATTTGAAGTTTCGAGCACTGTTCCTATTGTTTCTTGTTTGATCGCCATTGATGAAATTAGGTTGTGACTTCATTGTGCAGAAAGCTACAGACGCTGCACTTGGTTTGTAAAGGCCTGCTAATGGCGAACACATACAGCATTTAACGCATTGCATAGGCCGAATTTATCCTCTTATTCTAAGCTTTGTAGATTTTTTTGATTGCTTCCATGATATGAGAGACGTAGTATAAAACTATGTGTGAAGGATGTGCGGCAGTATGTCTAGTATTTTTGTGAATTTCTTAATGAGGAAAGTTGTGGCGTTTTTCTATCGTTCAATTGCTTTGTGCTATCTTTTGTAACTCTGTTAAGTTATCTGTTTTTTTAGTTTCTATAGAAGCGGAAGAACATGTATCATTTGATCAGTGTGCGACATGCAGCAATTATTTATATGGAATAGAACTCTTCAATTTTTTTTATTCCTTATTACTCATGATCTTCTACTTGTTGTAAGATTAGACAATTTTCTCTCTTAGCATCATTGAAATCTATCTATGATACTTCTTATTCAACCATAACTGATGTCTAAATGTTTTAAGGTATTCAAGATGATTGGCTCCTTCCTTACCAGAGGACTTGTGTAAGTCAACTTGATAATCGTTTGCTTGCTTAAGTTAGAAATACAAACTATCCCTACGTATTAATATATATTTTTCAATCTGTTGACAGAATGATTTTTGGCTATGCTTATCCTGCTTATGAGTGTTATAAAACTGTTGAAATGAACAAACCAGAGATTGAGCAACTTCGTTTTTGGTGCCAATACTGGTATGTGATAGAGTTCTTTTGCACCAATTGTCTCCAATACAATCCTAAGCATCGAGGTTGATTGGCTTTCCTTTGGGTTTTCAGGATATTAGTGGCTGTTTTGACAGTTTGTGAGAGGATTGGAGATGCATTCATTTCATGGTAGGGGTTTGATGATGTAGATGGTGTTGTTACGATGACCCTCTGTTTGTGTAAATTGTTTTGTCTGGGACTCAGTTGTTTCCTTATAGTTAGCTGCCCTACTTGCGAATTGTTAATGATATTATTATTATTTTTCATTTGTGCAGGGTTCCAATGTATAGTGAAGCTAAATTGGCATTCTTTATATATCTCTGGTACCCTAAAACAAAGGTAAGGAATCAGAATCTGGTACTTGGGCCTTTCTCTTTCTTCCCCTCCTTAAAGGTCCACCTTCTTTCTAAAATCACTTATCTTCTCCCTAATAACTTTTCATTTTTCAGGGAACAACTTATGTGTATGATTCCTTCTTTAGACCATATGTAGCAAAACATGAGACAGATATTGACCGAAATTTGTTGGAACTAAGGACCAGAGCTGGTGATATGGCTATTATTTACTGGCAGAGAGCTGCAAGCTATGCTCAAACAAGAATATTCGAGATTTTGCAGTATGTTGCTGACCAATCAACAGCAAGGCCTCGCCGGTCTCAGGTATTCGTAGAGAAGTTTAGTTGAATCTGTATTGTCTTAATATTATTCATATTTTTGGTTCTGAAATAGTATTACTTACATCCAAGTGGCATGGAAAAAGTAATGCTGCAATGCTGTTGTCTGTTATATTTACCACTTCTATTTGACCTTATGATTAGAAGTTTCATTGTGAGATCCCACATCGGTTGGAGAGGGAAATGAAACATTCCTTATAAGGGTGTGAAAACCTTTTCTTAAGAGACACATTTTAAAACCGTGAGGTTGACGGCAATACGTAACAAGCCAAAGCGGACAATATCTGCTAGCGGTGGGCTTGGGCTGTTACAAATGGTATCAAAGCTAGACACCGGGTGGTGTGCCAGCGAGAACACTGGCCCCCAAGGGGGGTGGGTTGTGAGATCTCATTTCGGTTGGGAGAGAGGAACGAAACATTTCTTATAAGTGTGTGAAAACCTCATCCTAACATATGCATTTTAAAACCATGAGGTTGATGACAATACGTAACGGGCCAAAGCGGACAATATTTGCTAGCGGTGGGCTTAGGTTGTTACATTCACCTAGGCATGAGATTTGCAACGTATAAAGATTTCTATCATCCTATTCTCTCCAGGCCCGGAGTGTGGCATGTGACAAATAACTTTCCAGCAATACCTGCTTTTAACTTGTTAGATTGTTTTTTTTCTTTGGAATCTAGTGAAGAATGCTCTGTAAAGAAAGCAGTAAAGCATTTTCTTCAAGAATCGCTTTCATTGCATGCATATCTGATATTTGTTAGAAAATAGTCTGACATTTTTGGCGCTTATCTCCGACTTATTTCTCTAAAATTGCAGCAACAGCAAGGGTCAAAGGTTCCACCGAACAATGTTCTACCAAAACACCCGGCAACCACTGAAAATCAAGTGCAAATTGATCCAACATCATCTACATCTCAACAACAAAAAGATGTAGCTGAAGAGGTGGGTGTGTCACAAGTTTCAAAACTAAAAACCACATTTGAAGTTCTTAATACTCAGAAAGTGCCAAAATTGACAACCACAGTCGAAGTTCCTAGTACTTCTAAAGGGTTGAAACCATCAACCTCAGTTGAAGCTCCTCCTAATACTCCGAAAGGGTTGAAACCATCAAACTCGATTGAAGTTCCTATTACTCAAAAAGCAGTTGCAGCATCTGAACCAGCTCTAGCCAGCAGCAACCTATCTTTACCATCTGAAATGGAGCCAATGGAGATCGAAACAGTGTCACGTCCAGTGCACGAGAACGAAATTCCTCCCCTTAAAGAGACTGTAATGGAAGACTCCACAATTGTAACTCGCGCGAGATTGAGAAAGACCCGTTCAGGTGCTGCTAATAGCTGAAAAGTGGCCCAATGTTTCTAAATCTCAGTTTCCCTCTTAGCCCGTACACAGTAGATGAAACAATGATGAGGATTGAGTTGCCAATCCTGGCATTCATGTAAATTTGTTGTTTCTATTTCAATTTTACTCTTTTTTTGGACGGTAACCGATGGGGTCTAGTGGTAGCAGTATATCTTGCGGTTCTTGTCGAAATAATATGTGGCATGGCTACAATGTTCGCATTATATACCTTGGCTATCGGTTGGATGAGTTTTTGATATTTCTCAATTCAGGTCTCCGTCCGAAGCGCTTTTTGCACAAAAGATGATTTGGATCAATCTTTGCTTAGAGGAGATATCCTTGAGGACGCTCTCTGCCCAACAATCTAACGGGTAAGTTTTCCTTTTTTACTTAATATCTTTTTAATTATTCCTTGATAAGTAGACAAAAAAATAATTAGTGATATAGATCTAAAAAGTTCAATGAAAGTAATTGAAAAGTTGTTGGATTTATTCAGGCATAAAAAACACTAAGCGATCGGCCCCACCAATATAAAAAAACAAACAAAATAGTCTCTCTTTTTTGTAATTTTCCAATTCAAGCGTAAACTTTGAAGAAAACCGAAATATGAAGCTGAATTAATGCATGAAAGTGGAATTTGGGTTCAGCTGTTGCAGGCCAAAAGATTCTTAGACACCTTGTCCTGATCTTCTTTATACCGTCAAAACCACCAAGACTTGCTCAATTGTGATCTAACCGCTTTATGGCCTTGTTAGAAGGAACCCCCCCACCGTTTTAGGGTGAATTTGGCTGAAAATTAATTATGCACTTTGAAAACACATTTTAATTAGTAAATTAGAAGGTTGCTATGTTTTAGTTTGATATATTATATGTATGGAGCAGATTAATTTCTGAAGAAGACACTATACTTTTAGCAGAATATAATCGGTTGGCCAAATCCATTGCTGTTCTCTAGCCACTCCCCACAAAAAAAAAAAAAAAAAAAAACA